>NC_048281.1:9739851-10058066 GCF_009762535.1 Notolabrus celidotus | reverse complement strand
AGCTGACTGAAACTAGGTTGAAGCCAGCATTTCCAATACGGCGACCACCATCTTTAGGCTTCATAACGCCTCTTCAGAAACCAAGGATGATGTCAGTGAGACATGTTTACACAACCTGAGAAAAAGATGCTGACTGCAGGTGACAAAGACTTACACTGACCTTTGATTTAAAAATCTACAGTTGCTCCTATCATATGATTTATAGAAAATAGATGAATATATGTTTGGTGCTTTAGAGTCATTCAAACCTGTCAGCAGTGCTCTTCTCTCTCAGTTTAGACATGCAGCTAGATAAGATTTGCTTCATGAATATTGATTACAGAGATAGTTACAGTTTCCATAACTCCTTCAACATACATTGAAGTGAGTGGCCATTATATTGAGATTGATTAACAGAATGCACAGAAATATATGAAGCTACACATCAGATAATAAAATAAATCAAATGCAAATGAAGGTCGATTCTCTGGTTGTGAGGCTCATGAATAAAAACATGAAGCTTGAATGGAGTTGTGTGCTGAAATTGGCAGCAAAGCTTCATAATTAGCTTGGTGCAGCAGTCGATGAACTTCCCTAATGGAAGGCACATACTGTAACAGCCTCTGTATATTACACTGTACATATATAATACTACTCTTACACTCAGATGCATCCACACTTTCACGTACACACAAACAGGATCAGCTGTGTGAGACGACTGTGTCACATTGCACTCCAACACTATTCAGCTTCACAGCTGCACTTGTGCTGAAAAGCTGTCTGTCGTCAGAGCTTTTTATTTGACAGCTGTTCCAAAAAGACTGCAGTCCTATCTATTGCTTTTTTATTGTCAACATGCATTTTTTTCAGCATGCTCGAACACTTGGAGGACTTAAGGGATGATGGAAATGGGATATCAGTTACTCAGACCCTGTGAAAATGCATGTACGCTCTCCATAAACCTATTGTTAATGGAAACTGATCCAAAAGCCACCCAGTGAAAGCCACATATCTCTATAACTTATATGAAGTGACGGTCATTCGGGTGCCAGCTCTCTGCAGGTCCCATCCTTTCTAATTTAATTCTGACCTTTCCATAAATTCACACCCATTATGCAGCCGGAGATATGAAGGAAAATGATCTTTAGTATTTTAAATTGAAAGGTTGTAATTGAAACAGTGCCCGGGGCGAGGAGGAGAAATTATAGGATGTTCATTTTTTACACTGATACCCCTGAGAAACGCAGTGATAGAACCGTGTAAGGACATCCTGCACGGCTCATTGCGAGAAAGAATCCTAGAGCTACCCCGACTCTTTCATCAGCGCTCCCCTGACATGTAGAACATTATGTACACAATACGGGGTAACGCTCTTTTGTAATTCTCATCCATGGAATTGTGCCCAATAAGTGCTGAGATTTGGGAGGGATGGTTCCGTCGTCGCCTTTTGCAATTAAGTGAAGCCACGCAGGAGAGCGGCTGGCTCTCCTTTCCGCTGCCACACAGGAGTAATTCGAGAAAGCCGGCCTCCAGGCTGTCCTTTAACAAGCTCACCCAGATCGCCATATAGTACACCACTCAGGAGGCAGCTGGCTTTAAGTGGCTGCATGTCATTCTGAGGACCAACTGACAAACACACACGGCCCCACTTATACTGTGAAACTCTGACACCATACATCAAGATGCCATTTATAATGGAGCAACGACAACATGTTAGTCCTGCTTTTACAGGGGAGCAGCACTGCAGGTCCGCCCTGATGCCAGAGAAATACAACAAATGCCCACAACCTCTTCACAATTTTCCTGGAGCTGGTGGAAAATGTGTTAAAACTGCATACCTGCACCACATACACTATTTAAAAGAGAAGTACTCTCACGTGAGATTTCAGTTTGGGTGAGTGCTCTTATAGACGTGAAAACTTTGCTGCAGTTCCATCATCGCCCTGAAATGAAAATGCAACAAAAGACTGACTGAAACACAACAAATAAGACACATGGATTCATGTACATGCACCATGACTTCACCGTTATCATGTAGACATTTGCACTACAAGATACAACCGTGCAGCATTCATTCACAACATTTATCAAACCAGTTGAGGCCACAGCTCGTTATCAGCTTCCCTCAGATTAGCTGGAGTCAAATTGCTTACAGTAGCGAGGTTACTTATAGCACCATGGCCGAAGAAGGAGAAAAGAAAGAGGACATCTGATGAGAAAGAGCAGCCCTCCTTCTACCAGGGCTCAAGAGGATTCAGGAAAACAACAAACTACAAACAAAGATAGTGTGGGAAATATATCTAACAACAGAATGAGACAGGAAATGTATGGTACAGGTGGTATTGCACATTAATATCTACTGAACTGTGCATCACATCACATATAGGCCTAGTCATGTCCTGCACGCCCAGGAAATAGATTGTGTTTTGGTTTATCTGAATAATAATATCAGAAAAAGCTACACATGAGGATCATACAGAAGAGGATTAGAGCCACTGAAAAAACAATTAAGGTCTAATATATTTTTTTATTATAATTCTGATGAAAAAAGGAAGAATTCTGACCTTAATCTCAGAATTCTTTCTTTCTTTTCAGAATTCTCACCTATTTCTCAGAATAATGATAAAAACAATATATTGGACCTTAATTTTTTTAAATTTTTGTAGGATTAGGATGGTTACATACATGCTGAAAAGGGAATAAGTCCCATTCAGGTTCCTAAATAGGGTCTCAGTGTTGAAAGACTTGGGTTTATGTGATGCATGTGCAAGCTGGATTTATTTGCATTCCCACCACAAATTATTTACCAGTACTGACTTCTATAGTGTTGCCTCTGTGGTGCAGGAACATAATATTAACACATAACATGCTATCACTACACAAAGCGTTCGCTTCTCGATTTCCATGAGCGAACACAGCCTGAGTCATGTGCTGGAGATGTTATTCAGAAAATGCTGCCATGCTAATGAAGGCTAATTGCAATAGGCTCGGGTTTTAACGGTTTTCACAAAGACTGTCACTGTACTCTGAAGGCAGCTGGCTCTGTGCAGGCCTGTGTTTGTCAGCTGGCACTCAAGCAGGGCATACATGCACAGTCACACATGTGATGAAGATGTGTATCATGTTGGCTTGTTTTTCTCCATTCTGCTGTTCTGGTTCATCCACACGCAGAAGGAAATATCCTCCATCACGATTAGAGGAGCCGAAAAGTGAGGGGGGAGACAAATTGCAAAGAGAAAAAGGAGAGTGGAAAAGGAAGTGGCCTCTTGTTTGCCGTGAAAAGAAAGAAGCGGGTGCACTCCAAACAGAATGAGGCTCCATTTGATTTTCAATTACCCCCCAGATGATCAGACGCTGTTTGAAGTTGATTTGCTTCCTAGAGTCTGCTGGGGGAGAAAGCTGTAGAGGAGCTGTGACCCCTGCTGACCTTCAGGCGAGCGCTGGCTGACCCGGGATCACTTGATGCGCCCCCTACTCATCATTCATGCAATCCATCCTTGTCAGATGTCAGACAGCAGATGTCGCTTACTGTTGGCTCCATCTTACCCCACAACCTCTGACCCCGCCACCACACGAAACGGAGGACACAGAAAAGCATGTAATGCTAAATGGAAAATGAAAGATACATCCGTGTTGACACACACAGACACACTCAGACATGAATCTCATCCACGCTTAGAAAGTCTCTAACACACAATCAACAGACCAACACAAACAAAGACCTTTTAAAACCCCTTCATCTAACAGCTGCGTTAAAGACAAATCTAATTGACCCGGCCCAGCCCGGCCCTGTAATGCAATAGAAACTCAAGCCCACAGATCACCACTGATGGATAACTAATGCCATCCCTCTAGCACAGCAGATGACCGGGGTGTGGATTTAAAAGGAAGATTTGATTACCCTGTGTTGGTAATTGGCTAATGTGTGAAATAGGAAAGTATGTGAGAGAGCAGGAGGGTAGAAACAAAGAGGAAAGAAGGATGAGGCACATGGGAAAAGAAGAATTTTTTCATGGAAACAAAGAAACTGCAGAACTGAAGGAATAAAGGCAGATGAGAACTGAATGAATTCTTGTTGCCTTTTCAATCTCAGCTGTCTAATACCTGCACTCTCCCTCCAGGAGTCTTAATTTCCCTCAGTCAATATTAATCTTTTACTCGTGACATTTGCAACGGCGTATTTAGATTAGATTTCTTTATTTGGTTCACAGTCTGCGGCACCGGGCTGACTCATTCTGCAGTGCTTTTCTGTATTTTTCGCAATATTGATTTGTTTGTTCTGTAACAGCACTCCTGTTCAAGACACATATCACAGTAGAAGTTTATTCATACATAATGAGAAAGGATTATATGAGTAATTTCAATCTAATAGCAACGATAAGAGGAAAATAAAACTTGAATTCGTGTAACAAATCTCGTTTTTTTACAGCTTAAAAGAAGGATTTCTGTTGAGGCGGTCCAAAGTCATAAAGGCAGAACAGCCATAATGATGCTTTGCCATCAGGCCTTAAGTACCGAATAAAGTGTGAACAATATGATATCGGCCTTGTTAGCTCAGCCATCAAAAACTAATGCTATCTAACATACGATAACATCACAGGTTGTTACAGTTTTATCTGACCCTAACTCACTCTGTGAAGCCTTATGTCATCCTACACTGCTAACGACACAAGATATGGAGGCAATAAGTAGGCACTTACACAGGAATGATGCAGAAAACACATGCATCAGCCTTTATCCACTTGAGGAAAATAACTAATAGGCAGAACATAATGCTGACAGGAATCCGCCCATTCATCAAAATGAGGAACAGTGTATTTCTCTGCTCATCAAGCACCAGTGACCCTCTGGATGAGAGAACTTTATTACAGCTGGCACATCAGAGAACGGAGCAGAGTTATAGCATGCAGCACACAGACGTGAAATTAATGCAGAATATATGTGAAGATGCTCCACATAGAGAATCTGACAAAAACTGATCGGACAAAGACTCAATCTACGGGTCACTCTGAAGCCCGTACACTACTTAAAATAAGTAGTAAAAACATGATGCTTTCAAAGTAAATAAACATTTAAGCAATAATGGCTTCATAAACAAGATCAAGAAAGGATGGTTTTGAGGGATATATCTAGATCAACGCTTATAATTTACAGCGTCAATATCTGCCACTACCATTCAGTCCTCCCTTGTCAACCAAGGTCCAAAAAAATCAGAAACCTTGAGTCGACCTTTCACAGTAACCTCACGTTTGAGAAACACAAACAAAAACATCCAGTTATGCTACTGTCACCTCAGAAATATCACCAGAATAAGAACTTTGCAGAGTTTTAATGACACTTAGGCAAGTATTAATGCTTTTATCTTACCACAATAAAATTAATTTTATGGTCTTTTAATAGGAATCAACTAGAAATCCACCAACCGACTACAGCTTGTGCCAAATTCTGCAAGTTTTAATGACCTTTTAGATCGATTTTTAAGGTTTTACTCATTACTTTAAATCACTTCATGATCTTGCTCCAGAATTCATATCTGAACCGCTGTCCCCCGACAAACAGGTGCCTCAGATCTTCAGACAGGGACCCCCTTGCCTCTTGCCATAATATGCTGTGAGATCACAGACTGGGACACCAATGCTGCGCTGTTGCTGAGTTGCAATGTGTTTGAGGTTTAAGCTATTAGATCAATTAATATTGGTGGAATATACATATAATCTTTATTTATATAGCCACAATTCATAACAAATATCATCTCAGGGTACTTAACATGAAGAGCAGGTCTACACTCAGTCAGTAAATACCAAGACATCACAGCATACTGCTCAACAATGTGTAAATTACAGCCATACATTAGTTCCACCACAAACTCCTGATATTTAGGACATTCAGGTCCTGACAACTTCTGGACCCTTCAGAAGATGGACTGTGTGGCTTAATATGACAACATCATGTGTAAGGACTATCTGGAAGCCAAACAGGATAGTAAACAACAACAACAAAAGCTGAAAAACTCCCCTTGATGTGAATGATGTCATCGCCTCGCCCTACTCACTCACAGAAATGTTAGTGATTATTACCTGCTGCGTTCACACACTGGCTCACCTGACGCCCCCATGACACAGTACCAGAAGGAACAGCCTGCAGAGAGTCCAGGTGCAGGAATCACTACTACCAACATGATAACAGTCAAAGAATAACTTTGACCTTTGATTATCCTTTGATTGAACATATCTTATAATGTGCTATTATAAAGTTTGGGTTTTGTCTGCCTTCAAACCCAAACTGAAAAACTGCAGCTTCATTAAAAACGTTATATTTTTGGCATAAAGGACTCCAAAGGAAAGGATTTTTTTCTATTTTCAGACCCAACACACACAGCAGCTTTTCACTCTCATGGTTGAAGGGACATGGTGTGTTCACTGTGCTCATAATCTTCTCTTCAAGAAGGAAAGCAGCTTTCACATTATTCTGATGACAGTAACATTTGTATTTTCAGCGTGTCATAATATATTGGTAAAAAGGGATCAGTATGAAAAGCATTTAAAAGAAGGCAGACCACACTTTGTCTTTGCATTTTAAGGCATCTGCTCAATTTTGTTTTTCAGCGATTGTGTCACGACTGAATACCTTAACTGTCTTGAGTGACGCAGGAAAGTGGGGCAGCCCTGGTGTGAACCTCTAATTTATCTCCTCCTTGTTTTAAAAGGTAATACATGGGTGAGTAAAGTTCAATACAGATTTCAAACTTCAGTTCAAATGAGAGCTGAATAAATAGAAAATCCTCTGAGGAACATTTCAAAAGAGTACAGAGAAAATATTCATTAGGCTATTAGAGCCAAAGCACAAAGAAAACAAAACAAGCAACAGTTTAAAGAAGCATTACAAAGATCGAAGTGACACAAACACTGATTCAAAATGAATTTAGTTTGCTAAGGCTTCGAGTCAAATAATTGTTTTATTATTTGTATGTACACCTGAAAGGGTTTATTATTTAATAATTATGAGAAACATGTTGTTGTTTGATGACGGATGCAAAGTTAACTTGTACCAACTGTCGTGTTGAATTGGAGCATATTGTCCCTGACAGAAGTAACTTTTAAAATGTTAAACGTTTCATTCTATTGCAGATCTATGATTTCTAGAGTCGAGTTTTGGACATCCGTCTTGCGTTTTTGGAAGTAAAATGAACCCAAATTTTGATGAGATGATCCCGCGATGAGCACATCTCAAGGTATCAGTCTAGCCTAACGCAAATGGTCTGTCACATTCACACATGATGGCAGAGGCTGATATGTAAAGCGCCAATAAGTATCGACTGATCCCATTCACACTCTGCTGGTGCAGCCAATGGTGCCAATTAGGGGTTAAAGTTTTGCCAAAGGACATTTCAGCGTGTGGTCAGAGGGACCTGGGATCAACCCCAATCTTCTGATCAAGAGATGACCGACTTTGCCGAGTCAAAGCCGCCGCAGTGCTAGCCAACTATCTGCACCTGTGATTCAATCTTAATTTGGATGCTAATTTTAACCTCCAAAAGACAAGCTTTAAAAGTATGATGCTCCTTCCATTAGCTTAAATGCTCATCTGCACAAACCTTTAATAATCAAAGGTAAACTGCAGCATTCTGCAGCAAACCCCTGTCTGTGGGGTTTCCAGATGCTGCTGGGGGGGATCATGACTGAAAACTGCCTCAGAGTCAGGTAAGCAAAGATGAGTCGGTTCACTCTCTATATAACCTGCAGATGTTTTCTAGGATCAGAAATGCACAAACTCACTACAATTTCAGAGCTTCTCCCCAAAACGCCACACAGAAACACTTTCCACACACTGGCTGATTGTACCACACACAGTGATCCGCTCCTCCAATCTGCCGAGCATTCAGAGCAGCAGTAGTGTGCCAGTGTGTGTGGTTTGTAATAATGGGTTGCTGGTTGGTGGCAGAAGGGAGCTGACAGAGCGCCTCGCATGTATTAGTGTGGTACAAGCTCACTGATGAGGCCTGCTGAGAAACTACAAACTGCCTCGTCTCTGTGAACGGGCTCACTCTGTGCAATGAGACTTGATGAGCGGGGATATGATTCATGGTTCCTGTTGATCCCCAATGCAGATTCTTCCATTTTCCCCACTTTGTCTGTTTCTCTTATTCCAGCTGAAGGGAGGACAGGGGGTCCTGGGTTTTAAGTCGCACCAGATGGCAACGTTTTCCTGACTGTATATGAAACAGAGGAGAAATGGCTGGAGGATGTTTGACTTGTGCTGTAAATGAAGCAGTTCCATTAACAACTTCAACAAAAGCTGATTGGAGGCAGGAGACGAGCCCTGAGCGCTACACCAGTGGCAATATTTCAGCCAAAGACAAGTTATAGTAATGTGACATGATGTGAAGGACTTATGATGCAAATTAAAGACAAAAAAGATAATAAAACATCAAAATTGAGCATGAGATCACAGAGTCTGCACGTTAAAGACGTTAAATTAGTTTGCAGAGTGTGGCAAACGTCTGCAGACCGAGCATCACCAGCATTTAGTCCTCCTTGAAGGTTAATGTCCAGTCTTCTGGTGGAGTGGTTATATCAGCTTAACCAGACACAGCCTACATACAACTTTATCTCTGTTCTCTAGATCAACATACTGAGAAACCACGCCGCACTATGACACCATCTGTCACCTGTGCTCATTTACATCCAGGTAGTAGAGCATTACAGCAGAGTAACAGTCCTGGCTAGTGGTGAGTGGCTGTGCTACAGTGTAGAGACAACATTTGAGCGGCATTGAAGGTCTACATTAATACAAATATTACCAATTTGTTAAATTGAATAATAATTCTGGTGCTGGCTAGCAAGGGTGATGACGTTTAAATGTTAAGTTGACTGGGGTTCATTTTACACAATCAGCATGGCAATGTTTTCCATAATGGAAGCCAACAAACTACTCAAAATTAAGATTTATTCATGTGCAACAAATTTGGGATCATTCCTGCAGAATTCTTGTAGACGGTCCCTGCATTCATGTTCCTGCCGTCTGTGCTGAGCAGCCACAGTAAGTTGCCCACCTCTGAGTACAGCATGCACTGATGAAAACCAGGTTGTGGCTCGCTGCTTACCTTATTGGTCAAATAGAAGTTTTGTAAATGCAATGTCTGGCTGATGCTTTATTGACCCGGGAACACTGAATCTGTAAATATATTTCTGGTATATGTGACATAAAGGAAACACGTTTGTGAGATCCTGCAGAAGTTTCTCAGCATCAACCAAATCTTGTTTTCCTCCATGTCCCCTCTGAGGCTCTGTAGAAGTTGACTCTATCAGTAACAGCAAATTTGTGTTGTTTGGACCACTAGCTGTCAAGATACCAATGTAAACTTTGTTTGAAAGAAGCTCATCAATCAATAACTCAAGCTTTATTTATATAGCACCTTTCATACATATCAAATGCAATTGCAAATACTTCATAGCGATTGAAACAAGAAAAATAGCAGATGGAAAATATTGGAAATAACATACTTCATTTGAAAAAAATAAAAAAATGGATTTTGAAGTAGAGACTAATGCATACCCAACTAAAATCAAAAATCAAAATATGAAATGAAAAAAATTTAAAGCATCAAAATCACATTAAGAATATAAATAGTTAAATAAATACATAAAAAGGGTAGGGATAAAAGTTGAAGTTAAAATAAGGCACTAAAAATGTAAATAAGACTGAGTGGACAAATACAAAAAACAAGCAGTTAAAAATAAATTAAGTCAAATTAAAAACAACATGATTTTTAACTAAAACATCAAAATGTGTTACTTCTGGGGGTTGAACCTACTTTTGATGCAAGTTATCCAGGATATTATCTAACCTATGTCCTGAAAAATGACCCCAGATCATTCAGCACATAGAAACAGACATGAGACCAAACAGCAGACAATTAAATTAAATTCACATCAAGTCTGCAGAGATATAGAAAGAGAAATTGTGCTGCGATGATTGTGCCAGTTATAACATCTGTGAGAGGATTTACATTTGGTTGAAATGATTATTCTATCATCATCACTTTTATTAAATTGTTTAAATGATTAAAATCATATTAATGTGATATTTGTTGGATCTGTACCAGATGTAAATATTTAATGGGAATAAAAAAGGTTTCATTTAGAGACGGAGGCAGCAGTGTTTTGAAACGAAAGTTTGAGCAGGGCACCTTCTGGTTTCAGTGACCTGGTTGAGTTTATTGGCCAAAGAGCTGGTTTTGCCACACAAAGGGGACGACTCTGGTTTTTATTAAAACTTGTTCACTTAAAAAAGAAGCCAAAAGGTCAAAGTTTTTTTTTTTTTAACCCTTTCCTTTTAATGACCACATCACACATGGTCGTAAAGGGAAAAAATCAAAGGTCAGCACTGAACTTTGGCTGCCATCGGTGGACGGAGCAGCGCTGACAGCTCATTCATAAAGTCAGAGTGTGCGTGAGAGCGCTGCACGGTTACAGTCGCTTGTTTGATTTATTAGTGCAGCGCTAGCATCCGCAGCACATTTGTTATCCTGCTCTCCATTTAAAAAGCCCATTCATTACACATTAATTAGTTGATGATAACAGTCCCTGTCACCACAGGACAATGCCAAAACAGTGGAGAGATGGTAGGGATCTGGTTGGTTGCCAATGTGTGTATTAACTTGGGGGGTCTGTGAAAGTTGATCACCCATACAGTGGGCTGCAGAGGCGGCTCTACTGGGGCTTACGCTGTAATGTACAAGTGATAAACACAGGAACTGGAGGAATGCATTAGTCAAGTAAGTGCTAATGGCTCGAGGACCTTTCATCCATGGCCTTTTGCAAAACATAAAGTGTATTGGAAATCATTTTGGCCTCTTGGGAACTTGTTCTAAATGCACTGTCAACATACATTCAGCAGGCAATTATACAAACGGTGTTTTTCCAGGCCGGGTTACACAACATGGCTCAAGACTGAGCGCTGTACCCTTTAACAAAAGAAATGTGACCACGCTGAGACACAGCAGGATGATAACAAGGCCCGTCTAAAGCAATGCCAGCAGCTCTGTGAGGAGAGAGGGATCATTGTGCAGAAGATTTGACGTGAACAAAGTGTTGGACGATTTAAACATGGGAAAATAAATGTCACCTCTAGAAGGCCAAACAGTGCCAACTTCAGTCCATTCATCAATGTGTTTCTATACAGAGGATGATCACTTTATTTCATTTATTTATTAATAATGCCTGTTTGTTGAGCACAGAGCTGCATCTCTTTTTAAAACCTCAAACAGACGGTAGAAGAAGCAAGGTTTTCTTTTTTCAATGATCATAAATGTCCCTTGTTAGTAGATTTTGAATCCTTGATTTACAGATGTGACAAAGGAAATTTAACGTCCACCTCTTTGGAAATTGATGCGATGATCTTTGTGAATAAAACATAAGTAAAGCTGCATTATGCTTTTTGCAATCAAATAGATCGCACACGTAAATTCAATCTTCTTTTGAGTGTCAGTTGCTGGCGGCTCTTCATTTCAGTGCATTATCTTCACGTCAGAGCAGCAGAGTAGTAAATCACATCGGACGGTGTGCACTCTCGTCCTGCCGTGATTTACAGTATAAATACTCATCACTTCAAACCAACCTAATCCTGGGTGCTGAAGCAGACAGAGCTCAGCATTATATTTAATTAGTCTGACTTCTTAGATCAAATTAATGGCAGAGTGCTTCTCAGTGTTTGGTTTGGTTGTGGCTTCATGCATATCCTTCAAAAGGTTCATTACAGACAGCTAAATAAGTGTACAGCATCAATGAGTCCTGAATTATTGACATGATGTCTTTAGTTTTTATTTTATATATTTATATGTATTTACAGTTTTGAGTAAAAAGATTTTTTTTTTTTTTGTCATTCAACCAAATTACAAACTGATGTATTTTGACGGTAATAGCAACTTTTGTAACAGGGCAAAGAAATAAGTGGGTGTTAACGTAAAATACACAGTGCTGGAAAGCTCTTTTATCCATAATATTCAAACCAGATGTTGATTTAACTAAGAGCTTTATGGAAACCTGAACAAGTTGCTATTACACAACAAATTCAGTCCTGTTTTGGTGATTTTTGAGCAGCAAAACAGCTCTGTTAGGTTAAGACAAAAATGGAGTCTTTGTTCAGCGCATCAAAATGACTTTAAGACCGAAAAATTTGAGAATAAAATTCGTGAGGATAACTTCAAATTTGAAAAACAATTTAGCTTTTGGTCTAACCCAATACTTGAGCACGTCTCAGCTCCTTAGCTAGTTGGAATTTTATTGGGACTGACTTCAGTGCAAAATGAAATCTTGCGTCAAAATCCAAAATGTATTTTCATGACTGTTTCAAAGACAATTGAGAGAGCAGATTGGAAATAAGATGCGTGATCATTAAGAGCATTTTGAGGCTTAAGCAGTCTCTGACAAGTTGCTCAGCGTGACTTAAGAGGTTTGAAGTTTGGAGCTTAACGGTGGTGATGTTGAATTCAAGACTGTGGTGATTTATTTGCAGCCTAAAATAACCATTTGTTATTCCGGGGACGCACTCATGAACGTATCAAAAAAAACAAACAGTGATCCTCTTTGGTTAAGATGACCTTGCTGTGAACTGGCTGTAAATATAGCAGTAATAAGTATCATAAATGTTTTGTCCCCGGCTGATTGTTGATGCTAACCTCCGATTTGACCGAGATAAAATGTTGTTCCTGTAGCTCCATGGAACATCTTTGTATGGAAATGGTTCAGGGGGTGACCTGGATTGAAGGTTTATAAAGGATGTAGATTATTAAAACCTGTTCCCCCTCTTCCTCCCTTATCGGCTCTCATCGGCGGGGGCATAGGACAGCCACTAAGGTGTGATGGTGTTTGGTGATTCAAGGCTGGGTCAATTAAAGTGCAATTCATGCTCCTGCTGAAAAAGATCAAGGGGTTAAGTTTTATTCAAGGGGGGCATGGGATTGTTTGGAGACAAGCTGGTCACACCCCCGACAGGGAGTCTGAATCAAAATGCCGACATGTCCCATTCTTCTCCGATAGCGAACACTTTCCAGCTCGTGAATTAATCAGCTTTCATTTCATACAGAAGGCTTGTGGAGAACGTGAGCCCTGGATAATAATTGTACATGCTTGACCCTCACTTCTGAAGGCTGAGGAGGGAGGTGTTAACATCAGCTGGCAGGACGTCTGATCGCTAAATAGACCTCACATGACATTGAGTTAAACGAAAAGAAAAGAAGCCGGTCATGGAGAGGTTTTTGGGTCAATCTCAATTTAATGCCGTTCGATTTAGCCAAAAATATTTTGACAACAATAATTATAATAAAAAGCTTCTGGACTTATTTGCGAGGCATTTTCTGCCATCTGTGTTCTTACACATGTGTGGTCAGGAATCATTATCCCATATTAACATTCTGCTCCTGCAGGGTTCATGCTGAGTTTAAATTACAGAGCTCTATGAGATTATCCTACAAACAAACACAGAAATCAGCACACATGCTTTGCATGTTCCTCAGGGTTCACTGGGTTACTTCGCCCTGAGTAAATGTTGTATTCTCTCTCTGCACTCATTAAGAAGTGTACAAGATGCAGTCCAGACAAATCAGCTGTTTCACTAGGATACTGGCTGCGTTTTTTTTTCCTTTAAGATGAAGAATGGAGAGTACTAAGGTGTCACGTACATTGGCGATATTTCTGTCCTTTAATTTGTAATTATGTGGGCTACTTACGCCTTTATTAAATGAGACAGCTAAGGAAGGACAGGAAATGTGGGCTACAGAGAGTAAGAAATGATGGGGTTTCAGCAAAGGGTCAAGGCTGAGAGTTGAAACAACGACCGCTGTGACGAGGAGTGTAGCGTCAGTGTAAACGCAATAACTTTGAGGCCTGCTGGCGCCCCATACTGGCAAGATTTTTGTTTACACTTTATCTTTAAAAAAGGAGAATAACGATATAATTTGTCATTTGGCTTATGAGATGGTTCACTTTTGTTTCCCACAGAATGAGACTCTATTTCTGGTGTCAGGTAACTGGTGTTCATTTATCAGACTATAAAAGCCAAAACAGATTGTGGCACATACAGCTCATCACTCAGTCCCACACGTCTCAGGTGGAAGTGCACAGAAGCTTAAAGAACAAACTGGGCTGAGTCTTCTCTGCAGGGGACAACACATGGAAACCCGGACTTCAACGCACAGGCCATCATAAATTGAACAACTGCTTGTTACAGTTATTTCCAATTACAATAATACAATAAAACTCTTACAAATATCTGCATCAGCTTTGGACCAAATTTATAAACAGCTTACATTTTAGGGGTTGCACCACTTGGGATATTTCCAGCTTATGCATAGGTTACATCTTAACTCGTACACCTCGCTCTGTTAGATGTAAAGTCCTCCATTTCAAGGCACATCGCCTTAAAAGATGAGACAACTTGGAGGATGAGGAGGAGCAGATTATTGTTCCTGCAGTCTGGTGTCTGCCATGCTTCCTCTCTTCCCTCTCCCTCTCCCTTAAAAATGTTGAATGACTCTGATTCATGCTTTTGTTTTCCACAAGCAGAGATAATTTCCTCAGTGCCATCGTGACTGTATGTTGGGGTCAATAATTTCACCACTCTGTGTCACTGTTATTTGGCTTTAGTTATCGCCTCATCAAAATGCTTTCTCCTACCTTTGCGTTGCTGTAAGTCGAGTTACAAGAGTAAACAACCTTTGTTTTCAGCCGTCAGCATTTTCAGAGGCAATAAAGCATGACAGGCAACACCGCAACAAACACCTCATTCAGGAGCTTTCAGTGATTGGTTACACTCCACTACTTAAGATGAACCTTATGTCTTCATGGTGCAACCATCAATGACAAACCTTTAGCTACACTCTCGCTAGTTTCAACTTATGGTCCAGTGTGGACTTGGAACCCTAAATTAAAACACAAATTAAACCAACAGATCCTCCAAGTCTATGCTCCATTGCACCAGCTCTGTTTACTCCAACAACATGCAGCAATGATTTTCATCTATTTGGATGAAAAAATTATCCAAAAGACCCTGATGACATTAATCATGGGATGCCAAGATCATAGATAAATATAGCTGAGGTGACTCCAAGCAGACATCCTTCAGCACACAGCCTTCACTCAAGTAGACACGCATTAATTATGCATCACTTCAAGCTTTAATATAAATGTAACAGTTAAATTATACATGAAATCACCCACAAACGCTTCAAAACAGAATTTAGCTACTGACTTTTGGCCCAAACTATTTTCATACCCTATCAACATGTTTCATTTTTCTTTAAAGTTTTACATTTAAACATGGAGATCTATGGGGATTCACTCACCTCTGGAGCCAGTCTCCAGTGGCCATTCAAGGAACTGCAGCCTTCGACGCACCAGCATTGGCGTAGTTTTACAGTCTACAAGGTTACCCAGTGGGTATAATCATTTTATATGATTCTTGCTGATTGATATAGAATGATCAAGATATGTAACAGTGAAGTTAGAGGGATTTACTTTGGACATTAAATACATGCATAATCCTTCTGCACCCCAGTGAGCCAATTTTGGGATCCCCTCTCTCCTCACCTCTAGATTTAGCTCAAACTGCCTCTCACTGCTGGTGGCAGCAATTGAACCCCTCATACTCTCAGCAGTGGTCCATATGAAGACTGCAGGAGGTCAAGGCATGTTACTTGTCCTGAGAGCTCTGACAAATTGATGAAAAATTTATGGCGGAGGGAAAACGGCTCAAGTGTGGCTGTCTGAACGCTGCCGGAGGACTGGCCGGGTCTTGTCACTCGCACTGTCCCACAATAGGAGCACAAGCAGCAGAGCAGAGGCGGAGACAGACAGGCAGGACGGCTGCTGAGTGCTCAGTATTTATTATTTAGAGCAGTAATGTAGTGAAGAGGAAACTCAGTTCAGTTCCATCTGAAAGAAGACACTCGTTCAGGATTTTTCTTTGAGCTAAATGTTTTTACCTGCTGAATTCAGCTTTAAATGTGGATCCAGTTTGGGTTTGCCAGTAGCTCACTGGGACATCCTTTTATGGAGTATCATTGAGTGCTTTTTGTATAACCTAAGATTAAATGCTGTGCTTATGCCAGTTTCAAAATCAAAACACAAAATTCTGATGGCATGGATCCACTGAAAGCAATCTGAAGCACAAGAAGACTCACCTCCATTCTTTGTTTAGAGGAAGCTGCAGATCTGCTGTTTAAAGCCAGGACTCGTCCATTGATCAGACATGCAGTGCTACTCTTTAACAGCTTGTTTCACTCATGTCAAAATCATCCATTTTAAAGCCACTGCAACTAATTTGTTTGTTGCTGGACTTGAGCATTTTTTAGTTTTTGAAATATTCTCACTCATAATCAAAGTGCTTTTTTAATACTTGTATCTGCAGTATTAGCACGGCTCCTGAAATGCTGTTTCTGCTTTTTTTGATGAAATAAGTTTGAGTATTTGAAAATGATTCATATTCCTGAAAGCTGTTCTACCTAAATGTTTTTTAAGTTCATGAAGTGATGCCTTACTGATATGTATTTATTTATTTTCTATTCAAATAATTTCAACAAGAATATGCAAATAGCCTTCTGCAGCCGTGATGTTGTGACTTCATGAAGCAACTGAAAACAAAAAGCCCTACCTGTCCTTCAACAGTGGCCCGGTTTAGTCTGTGCTCACATGCCACATCACCATCTGGTACTCCAACTGCAACATCACAGACATAAAGGCTTGCAGAGGGCAGTGAGGGCGGCAGAAGAGATCACAGACGTCTCCTTACCCTCTGTCCAAGAAGTACCCCAGAGCAAAGTACTGGACGCTGAAAAAGCCTTCCCTCAGGCAGGAGGTATACAGCAGCATCAGAACCAGGACCTCCCTAGGTTGTGAGGCTGCTAAATGGATACCACACCTGATCCTGATTCTGTTGCTGCTTACTTGCACTAAGCTTCCACTGGACACTTTAAAATCCTGGTCACTTTAAACTTGCAGCATCACCTTACTGTCTATACATTTGTTTCCTGATTTGAAAGTCGAACTCTGTCTCGAGTTAGTCTGTATCTTCGACCGCTGCTTTGCAAAATCTAAATTAAGTCTGATTTGATGTGATGTAATACTATCTCCTTGGACCAGTTTATAGCTGCTATTTTGCGTTTGGCTGTTTTTTTATAACTTTCCTTTGACGCAATAATCATTTTAAAAAATTAATAATTTAAAATTTGAGTTGTAAAAACGATGAATTCTCAAACTTCTGAAGTTTCTGTTTCAAACTTAATTCAAACAGGACACACACACACACACACCAGCGTGAGGTCCGATTTTCAAACAGTAAATACATAATGTCATATCAGCATTGGTAAGGATCATATCTGCACAGGTGAGATGATTGTTGAGTTTGTCTCTCAGCTCAGGCTTGTGTCTGTGTTGGAGATAAATCGTGTGTAACGAGTCCTCTCAGATGAGTCGGGGCGATGAATCAAACTTTTATAGTTTGTTCAAAATGCTGGTTGTGGCAGAGCAGTTACGAGCGGATGCACTCACATGATGAAGTTACCGTTTAACATGAGGAATAACAAGATGAACACTGTAACGGACATGTGTGATATATATATGGACACATTTGCAAGCAGAGACACATTTATTCCTTCTACCCACACACACACACACACACATTAACACACAAACACACACACACACACTTGGAGTCTGTAGCTGACATCCTTTAGGTTCGATTCAGCACTCTGAACAAATTTCTCTCACATCATTTATCTGGATGCTTTTTTACGGAGACTTCACATGCAAGACGTCAGGCTCATTCCTCCTCCCACTAATCCCTCCATTTTAATGCTTGTCCACATTGGGCTTGGCCACATTAAACCGATGATTAATGATGTATTGATTGGACTGTTTTCTACCACTGAGCCAAGGTGCTGAGTTGACAGCACACTTGCTTATCTGAGCCACCCAGCTTGCCAGAGGAGAATGTTTCCTGCAGGAAAATAAAAGCCAGCTACATACTGGAGAGCTGAGACACATTTGTACACTTTTGTTTTCCAACTGAGCGTTCAGATAGACACCATGTAATAAAAATGTGACGGATGTTTCCTATTGCTTTGTCTGCCGATTATCATCCTTTAGTGAAGCGCCCAACTGTGCTTTTCAAAAACTATTTATCTGAGCCCAAAAGTGTCTGATAAAAATAACAGTGAGGAGTTTTTAAGATTATGAAGATGCAGAGTCGAGAAAATGAGCGATTCAACAAACAATATTTCTTTATTTTAGAAAATCCTCCTTTTAATTTTTCCAAAGAAATAGGGCCGTATCTGAAAAAGCCACCTTGTTGACTCTTGTTGACACTATAAACAGACAATTATAACAGATTTTTTTGTCAGGTTGAATAAAATACTTCAAGACAAGTTTAATTTTCATGGATATAAAATAATAAAACAGATCGCTTTTAATTTTCATAGCATTTTTTGACAGTAAGCAGTTTCAAACACTTAATGATGTGATGTACATATTAAATTAAATGTATAATGCCTTATCCCTCACTAAAGACCCACTCAGAGGATGTTACAGGACTGGATGTTATGATATGCTTGATGATGGTGGTTGTTACCAAAGGCACTGTCTCCATCACTGGCAGCTGTTTCTGTTCTTTGTTGTTTAAAGCTCCAGTTAGCAGTTTTTACAGGTTGTGAATCAGATTGAAATTGATACTGATGCATCTGTATGACCTGCTACAGCAAATGAGACCACTTGCAGAGGACTGACAGCACGCTCTGTTGTGTCTCTCTTTCAGTTCCTTACCGTGGGGGGCTAAGAGACGAGGAAACAACAGGAGTAAGGGGACTGATTGATAAATTGAGAAGAGGCTATGTCCACTTTTTACGTTTGATCATTGTTGACCATGACTTTAACTCGATTAAAAAATACACAACGTGTATTATCAAATCAGGTACTGTGGATGTTTTTAATATTATTTCATGTTTTTCATCAACCAAAATTCTGAGGAAGCATTGTATTTGATCCTTACTCCAGAGATCCTTCAAACATGCTTGGGTGCTGGAGTCTGGATCAACTGTGTTCATACTGATCAGATGAACTGAACTTTCTGGTCAAGTGTTCTCGGATCTAAGCCCTGAAGGTCTCTAAAGCCTGATTTATACTTCTGCATCGACTCGATGGTGTAGCCTACGCCGGAGGTCCACGTAGCCCCCTACCGACACAGAGGCCTACGCACGTAGCTGACGTGCACCTCCTCCAAAATGTAACTACACATAGAACCATCGGAATTATCGGCAGCACATCAGCCGTGTATTTCATTCTTCCCTGTAATCATGTCTGTATGATAAACAGCAACATGTATCAGCTGTACATTAACATAACGTGCTCTGAATCGCTGTGGAAAAGTAAATAGATCGTGGCGGGGCCGGAAGCAGGCGACCGGCTATCAGAGAGAGCACACTGCTCTGCGTAGGCACAATGCAGAAGTATAAATCAGCCTTAATGTGAAACTATCCTGAAACATACTGATTTCAAAATAAAATTGTACTTTACGTAGTTACGAGCATGCTCATGATGTTGCTTTATTTGTTTCAACACACTGTGAGGGATTTCTGGGGGAGGCAACATAGGACCCCAGACCATCAGGAAGAAGATCTGCAATTGATCTTATCTTGAAAAAGCTGTCACTGTTAATACCAGGTCAGAATTGGCACGAGTGATTTACTGCAAACACAAAAAAAAACCTGTCTTGGTTTATATTTTCTGTAACTTGTTTCACAGCTAAAGGAAGGTCAAACAGTTCATGAAAAGCTGGAGGAGATTGTCCTTTAAGTGAAACATGAACAGACAGGATCAGTAAAGAGATTTTGTCCAAAGGGGAAGCCGAAATCAACACGAATGAGAGTTCCTCACAGACAACTTGTAAAACATTCAGAGAGTTGAAGTATTTCATCTAATTTCTGAGCGGGGAGTATTTCATCTCGCTCTTCCCACTCATGATTACAGCGTACATCTGGCCGTCAGCCGCCTCTCTCCTGGCCTTTAACTTTCTGAAGAGCACATTTTAAGCAGAGGAGAGTAAATTACCTGTATGGAGATGACATTTCCATCTAATGTTCACTTTGAGGCCAAATTGGTGTCTTCCCAACTGCAGCAGGTGAAAAAAGAAATCTGATGTTCTCTTTCCATTACACCCCGGCACCCTCATACACACACTTTTCATTTGTCTGAGTCACACTTGCTCCCCCCCAATCTATTACCCAATCCACATCTCCCTCCCTCTTTCTCAAGCAATCTGAACACCCTACACTCTCTTGTTCTCCGTTGTATCTCTCACCATCACTCTCTCCTTCACCTCCTCACCCTCACTTCTCGCCCGACACCTCTCTCCCCTGTGTGTCTTCACCTGCGATCTGCTTTTTCTCTTATCTCAGATTTCGTATCTGATTGGCAGATAAGTATCATTTTGGAGGACCTCCACAAGTCGCTGCCTTCTCATTTCCTGCCTGAAATGGCTTTTCTGCTTATTTGCACTGTCAGTGATCATATAGACAGTGCTGTGCATACAGCAGTGTTTCTTATCTTCTTTACAGATACAGTAAAAGAGGAGGGAGCAGTACAGTCACCTTTAAGAAATGCTGTTACCATGCATGCTGTTCCCCAGAGCACTGTGTGTTCCTTACTCTGGTGTTAGATGTGAAAGGTCAAAGTTTTTCTCTGAATGCGCTCCGAGCTGTAGGGAAAGATACAATGTGAGTACTGTGATATGAAATAGTCTCCCTGCGTGTGTCTGAGGGCCAAAAGAAAGTGGTTTTGGAGTAGGCAGTTTTGTTCTGTGTCTGATATCTCAACATTTCAGCTGCACAGATGCTGCCTGCTGTTTCGCAGATGTCTCCATACTGCTGCAAATATATATCACAGTGAGAAAGAGTAAAATAGAGGATGAACCGAGTAAAGTTTGTACGTGCTACTCAAAAATCACTTCACCTCAGAGGGATTTACAATCTGCAAAGAATCCACACCACAAGTACCACTTCATCCTGGATTTGGATACAGTAAAACACATCTCTTCTTTTCTCTGTCAAGATGTTGGAAGGAGAAACTTGCAGACTTTGAAATTTGATCTGAATCA
This sequence comes from Notolabrus celidotus, assembly GCF_009762535.1. Lineage (NCBI taxonomy): Eukaryota > Metazoa > Chordata > Actinopteri > Labriformes > Labridae > Notolabrus > Notolabrus celidotus. The sequence goes on along the minus strand of NC_048281.1, from coordinate 10,036,943 downwards.
GTGTAACAGGACTTGCATGTACAGATCTGAAGCGCACATCTATTTTTTAAAACTGAGATCAACTTGTTACTTATGATGTCACTACCCCGGCTGAGATCTTTGACTTTAAACTCTCTCTTTCCATCCACTTAACCATTCATGATAGAACATATGAAACAAACGATGCTGGTTTTAAATGTTCTTACTGGGAGAGTCGAGCAGGTCTTTGTGAATGGACAAATGTCCAAGACATGTATATCTAACACATGTTCCCCTCAAGGTTGTGTGCTGTCACCATTGCTGTTCATCATGTACATTGACAGCTGCAGGTCTTTGCATGACGTTCCCTGTGAAGTTTTCTGATGACACTGTACTCTTGTCGCTGCTTCATGGTTCAGAGTCTGACCATGGTTCTGCTTTGACTTTGTTACATGGTGCGATGACAGCTACCTCAACCTTAATGTCTCCAAAACTAAGGATATGGTTATTGATTTCAGACACAATACTGAGCACACAGTTAGTGTCATTCACGGGGAACATGTGCAGACTGTTGAGTCGTACAAATATCTTGGAACTGTGTTTGATTCTAAATTGAAGTTGATGTCAACATGGAGTCTATTGTCAAAAGAAGCCAGCAGAGGATGTACCTGTTGAGAAAGCTGAACTCTTTTAATGTCAGTAAGAGGATTTTAAGTAACTTTTATTGTTCTTTTATTGAAAGTCTTAACCTTTTCTTTTATCTGCTGGTTCAATGGCTTACCCATCAAGGAGAAGAACAGCCGGCAGAGTATTGTAAAGGTTTGCTCAAAGATCACGGGAATCAAACAAAGATACTTGTGTTCCCTCTGGGAGAATCAGGTGGTGAAGAAGGCTAACAACATTATCGGCCAACCATTTCATCTTCTTTCTACTGATTTTATGCACCCTTGAGGATAACTAATTGTTACTCCAAATCTTTTATCCTGTCTGCTATCAGGCTTTTAAACTCAGACGGCAGTCATTTAAGTCATTTTGAATAACATTGGTATGACAAAGTAGATCATATTGTCTTTTAATCTTTGTCTTATCTTACTGTTATTTCTTACATTTCATATAAACTAAATTAACTTATTGCTGTCCTTCACAGACCCTCTGGTCTCATGTACAGATCCAGTGCTTGACATGTAGCATGTACTGTATATATGATGAATGTGTTGTAAATGTTAAATTTTATATGGTAAGTTATCAATTAATTGCCCGTCGTGGGATCAATACAGTTGTCTGAATCTGAATCCAATAATGCCAACTTTCAAAGACTCTCAAACTGTAATTTATATTTTAACTGTGAACTGTTGCAATGGCCTCAAAACCTAGTAATTGACGAGGTTACGAAACCTCAAAGTTTATAAAATGTAGCTTCACATGTCCTTAAACACACAAGAATGGATACCACACATGTCACATGATCATGACCTTACACTGGCCACCCATACTTTGAGATTTGTGTCTTCTTAGTATGAAGCCTGGAGTTTCACACACACAAAAGGAATAAAAAGAATGTGCTTTGGTGCATGTTTTAGTCAAAGACTAGCCTGCACACAGCCTGTGGAGACAGCTGCATTGTTTTTAATAGATGTGTTACATCTGATGTGCCTGAGACGGATGACTAAACTCTGCAAACACACGATTATGATCCTTGTTAGAGAAAAAAAGTTACACATTTCGGTAACGTGTGAAAATCCAAAAGATTTGTGGGCATGGGAGTATATTTATGCATTTTTTAAAGTTCATTCGTTTGTTGCATTGCCTCCATCAAACTAATATATTTGCAAATTAATCCAGTTCAGGGTTGTTAAATAACGAAGGACATCCAGGCTGTGTCCTTGGAGTTTTATAATGATTCATGTTTTCAAATAGTGATGTGATCCATTTATGAATGATCAGTAGTAGCCAATCATCTTCCCAACCTTTCTGACAAGAGAGACCAATCTAGAAATAAACTCTGGACAACTGAACCATGAATGATTTTGCTTATTTCATATTGGAAAAACTAGAAAAAAACAACCTCATATTTCCACACATTATGAAATAGTCACTGAATATATTACAGTACAGGATACATAGACTCATATATCAAGTCAATGGGCACAAGTTTCAAACTTAAAGAGTTCAGTTGAGTTTATTCTGTTCCTCTGACACTAAAGTCCCTTTTGAAACCTTATTTTTTTCCTGTTTGAATATGGTACATAAAATTTCTCCTCTCCTGCAGCTAATCCTCCTGCTCTTTTGTGACCTTTAAGAAAGAAAGCTCTCATGTTTCAGGCCTAAAATAATAATATTAAAGCACAATACTTTGAAATGAATCATGACTTACACAAGTAATGTGTCTGTATTTGATTCTTCACATTATATTCCTGACTATTTCATAAACTGCTATGAGGGCGGGTTGTAAAAACAATCTAAAGGAAGGTTAACGCACATCTTTTCCATATCATCCCTGTCTCTCCAGGACAACTTCTAAATCTACAAGTTCTTGTTAAGCAAACATGCCCCTTTACTCCACCTCTGGATCCTTCTCTGACCTGCATTCCAGTGACCTGAAGGCAAACTACTTCCAGGGTTCTCACGCGTCCTGGAAAACCTGGAAAACAGTTGACCAGTTTTCCAGTACTGGAAAACACCTGGAAAATGGGAGAAAAAGTCAAATGTCCTGGAAAATCACATATAGTCCTAGAAAATTATTCCAACATGGCTGCTTGCGACCTGACCCGATTAACAAAACACATCCCCATTCATTGAAAGTTGAGAGCATTGAGCTCAATTACCGTACTCTAGCTGGGGGGGGAACAATAGCGTAGGATTAGGGTTAGGGTTAGGGTTAGGGTTAGGGTTGTGATTAGGGTTAGGGTTATGATTAGGGTTAGGATTAGGATTAGGGTTAAGGTTAGGATTAGGGTTAGGATAAGGGTTAAGGTTAGGATTAGGGTTAGGATTAGGGTTAGGGTTAGGATTAGGGTTAGGGTTAGGGTTGTGATTAGGGTTAGGGTTAGGGTTGTGATTAGGGTTAGGGTTATGATTAGGGTTAGGATTAGGATTACGGTTAAGGTTAGGATTAGGGTTAGGATAAGGGTTAAGGTTAGGATTAGGGTTAGGATTAGGGTTAGGGTTAGGATTAGGGTTAGGGTTAGGATTAGGGTTGTGATTAGGGTTAGGGTTGTGATTAGGATTAGGGTTAGGGTTGTGATTAGGGTTAGGGTTATGATTAGGGTTAGGGTTAGGGTTAGGATTAAGGTTAGGATTAGATTTAGGGTTAAGGTTAGGATTAGGGTTAGGATTAGGGTTAGGATTAGGGTTAGGGTTAGGATTATGATTAGGGTTAGGGTTAGGGTTAGGGTTAGGATTAGGGTTAGGGTTAGAACTAAACTTAAGCAAACAGAACCAGAACCAAACCAAAGCTAACCGAACCAGAACTGAACTAGAACCCTACCAGAACTGAACCAGAACCGAACCAGATCCGAACTGAACCGAAACAGAACCGTACCAGAACCAAACCAGAACCGTACCAGAACCGAACCAGAACCGAACCGAAACAGAACCGAACCAGAACCAGAACCGAACTGAACCGAAACAGAACCATACCAGAACCGAACCAGAACCGTACCAGAACCGAACCAGAACCGAACCAGAACCATACCAGAACTGAACCAGAACCGTATCAGAACCGAACCAGAACCGAACCAGAACCGTACCAGAACCGAACCAGAACCGAACCTAACCAGAACCGAACCGAACCAGAACCGAACTCAAGCAAACAGAACCAGAACCAAACTCAAGCAAACAGAACCAGAACCAAACTCAAGCAAACAGAACCAGAACCAACTCAACTAAACAGAAACAGAACCAAACTCGAGCAAACAGAACCAAAACCAAACTCAAGCAAACAGAACCAGAACCAACTCAACTAAACAGAAACAGAACCAACTCAAGCAAACAGAACCAGAACCAAACTCCAGCAAACAGAACCAGAACCAAACTGGAGCAAACATTATTAATGTCCTCAGGTTGGCATTGAGAAAAAGCTGATGTGTCAGCTTTGATGGGCTGATCCGATTTCTCCTCACAGTGAGTATTTGCCCGGTCTTTAAGAAAACTCTCTCTGAAGGAACAGATGAAGCCAGGATACACAGCCTCCTCTCCATCACCTGTATCCTATATCCTCACATGTCATTGGCCGTATGGCCGCCATGCTGACCATTCAAAACAAAGTTCTGCTGTGAGCAGAGCTGGGGCTGAGCACTGTGCGAGCGAAAGGAAAAATCTGGGAGCCGGCTCTCTCTCGATGCGAGCCGGCTCTTTTGATTCACTATAAAGCATCGGCTCTCAGAGCCGCAGCTTTTGATCATGACACATCACTAATGTGCTTAATCTGTGTTACAATTATGAGGGGGCCTTGGACAATTTTCTCACCTGTAAGGGGTCCCTGGCTCCAAAAAGTTTGAGAACCCCTGCTCTAGCTAGTAGGAGTGCAAATTCCAGATAGTGAAAACAAACGGAACAAAAAGAGCGACACAGCTGCACAGAAACTCCACGTTGTAGACATCGCTGATCATAATAGACATCGCCATGCAGGAAGACAGTTTACATTTTTTTAAATCTCTGAGATATCTTCAAAGACAGAGTGCGTCTTTACACCGGTGCAATTTTTTCAGAGTTCATGGTAACTCAAATATGCTTTGTTTTATATCGACCACTTAGCAGGATGAATATCATGATTAAGCAGGTATATATTTAGTTTGAGTTGAGTTGAGAAACATTTGTGGCCATTTTTGTCATTCAGTTCTATTTAGGTCATTAATGCACTGATCCTCTGATTATTATTAATATTTCTTTATTTCAGTAAGGCAGCTTCCTGATTCCTTTGCAGGCTCTTTTGTTTTTTTCTTAGCTCATTTTATATTTTTTGAGAAAAGAGAAAGATGAGATGTTGCCCATCATTGTTACTTGGTTGCACTAATAAAGTGAAGTGCTGTACATCTGTGGTTGCATTATTCTATTATCAATTTGCCATCATTTTTAAGAATGTAAGAGATGATTTCATTGATAGCCATAGAATGCATTTCTTTCAATGTAGATTTCCACTGAGAGGAACATATTAGACTATTTAGGAACTGAATTAGGAACTAAAGACTGTCATACCAGCTTGATCATCAATGAAAATGTCCTGGAAATGTCCTGGAAAATGATCTCTGGAAAAGAGTGGGAACCCTGTACTTCTTTTTGATTTATCCTTACGCAGAGATCTTTGTTTTAGTTGATGGTCTCAAACACATTAAGAAGGCAAGTCATTCTAACGCGCCAGTTCAGAAGTTATTAACATTACGTGTTTTTCCTCAAATAAGGACATGAATGACTTGATTGACAGGCAGAAACACATAGCTGTTGGCCAGGCGGCTCAAATCCCACCTCTTAACCTCACACTAAGTTTGGTTGAGTTCAACATTACCAATATGGCTCCGGCCGACGATTGGCTTCAAAACAGCGCTCAGGAACAAATGGGTGATGTCACTGATACTACGTCCATTATTTATACAGTCTATGGTTTCAAACTGCTGGTCTTCATCACCTAACAAATAGCAGCAGGTCAAAACTGAGACAGAAAAAAAGTACACTAAACCAGTATTTCCTGACCCATGGAGTGGATTAGGACATGGTTCAAGAGTAAAAACAGAAACTTTTCCTCCTTTGTTTACATTTTTCAGGTTACTGACCACTTTGCCAAAACTTGGGTCCACACAGCTTTAACCTTTTACATTCATTTATCAGTTCAACAGTTTCCCTGGGACGAATTTTGTCATAAAGATCTTATAGCAGTAGCAGACACTTCCAGGTATCACTGCATGCTTTCATCAGGGAATCAGGCACCAGCATTACACACTGAGTGGGAACAAATTGTCCCTGATGTTCTCTTTCAGTGGAATACATGCTAATAGGATTGTTTCAAGACATCTGACAGTGCTCGCCCACTACATAGAGCCAATTTGTATAAACTTGTATCCACCTTGCATCCTGAATGGAGAAGTCTACTCAATCCAACCAGACACCCTCAAGAGGATAACACACGTCTCTGTAATATGCATGATACAATGAACGATGTAAGGAATCCAGGTTTCCCAACCTGCTTTGAGCAGCCTCTTGACATACACAGTGACAGAAAGCTCTTTTTATTGCGCACAAGTTTGGATTCAGTTGGCCAGCTCTCTCAGTCTCCTGATAATACTTTCACCTCTGCAACTAACAGTCAGCTCCAGATTTCACACCTCAGAGCTGATTCAATGAATTAATCAGCTGAAAGTTTGGTGTCTGAGAAATCCTAACTAGCAGACTTTTTTCAAACAGACTGGTGTGAGCAGAACTGGTTTTCTAACTGCACAAAAACAGAGGACTGCAAGCCAATATGGTGTTTATTTGTAGTACCGTAAAACTTCCAACAGAAGCCTCTTCCAATTAAAGGCAATGTTGTGTAGTTGCCGGGTGTGGCTGTTCATTTCAACAAATAAAAGCCTGCCTCAATTAGCGGTCCATTAACTGTTTCTCTGGCAGTCTGTGCAATAAAGCGCCCACATTTTTAGACTGACACTGAACCGCCACATGTCACATTTACTGATTACCAAAGCGGTACAGAGAAACCAGGGGAAACTGAATGCTGCAATGCAGCAACAAAAAACAGCGGTAGGAGACTTTTCTATTAGTACAAAGAAGAATATGAGGAAATATAGCTGAACTTTAACCATCATCCTAGAAAGACGACGGAAAGATGAGGTTGCAGTGACGGGAGGTAGAGGGTTAAAGATCAGCTGGAGGGCATGCGGAAGTGAAAGCAAAGTGTGCAAGATTGGCATCGGTCCTCTACGAGTTGCTTACACAGGACTTTCACCAGATCTGTGTCCGGTCCGTTTCTGATCTGCTGCGGTCCAGATCTGCGCTCTCTCCTCTGTCAACACCCACCGGTTGTGTTTTTGGAACCCAGCACGGAGCAGGACCTCCGGAGAGCTGGAGTCATGTGACCGCGGTTTTCCCGTGGCAATCACTGAATCAAGGATTTCCTGCTCCTCTCCCCATCCATGTTGTCTTTCTGGTCCTCTGAAAACCTCTGACCTGTTGACTCCAGGCCTGGCTCCGCTCATCATGACAGTTTGTTGTTGTAGTTAAGTGAAATACAATCTGGTGATAACACAGAGTGTTTTATTCTGGAAATGAACCGAATGTTTTCATTTTGTTTTGGTGTCTGACTTCCTGTCCCGCTCCATCTGTTCTGGTGAGATTGATGCGTCGTGCTCCTGCATACGGCAAAGATAGAAGTCTTGTGTATCTGATCCGGAGGGCTCCGACCTGCCGGATCAGAGACACAGCTGGACCGCAATGGAGTGGATCCAGTGGGAGTTGACACATTGACTAGAATACACGGATCTGGTGGAATTAGGCCGCTAGGATGAAAGCTGAAAAAATGTATGCACCGGTGAGTGATGGGGGGACCCTGCTGCTTGTGCTGGCTTTAAAGATGTAAATAAAGACTGATAAAAGAACAGAAAGCTAGTCTTTGCAGGGAAAAGGTTTTATTCAAAAATAATTTAAAGCCTGTCTCAAATTGAAACATGCCCCAAATAAAGGCAGGGTGTGTTTACAGATAGGAACAAATATAATTAGGTGCTGCTAATTTAAGAATGGGTTATTATTTTCTGCTTCTTGTGTGCACTCTTGACTTCTACACCATGACCTCATTTTATGTACTGTCATGTAGATGGAGAGTGAACGTGTAACAAAACTAACATTTTATCTACTGCACTTTATCAAGCTGTTCACTCACAACCTTATGACCAACTGGAGGACAACAACCCTCCTCAGGTATGTGCTGTCTGTGTCTACACTCCTTTCTGCAGAGTGCAGCTTTATTTCCACACAGCCGGGTCTCCAGTGGACCGTCATTATGGTTCCTGAAGTGGTTACAAAAAGATTTATGGCTGTACTGAAAAAACTCTGCAGCCTCATGAAGCATGCTGTGCCTGTTTATTGGATTATTACAGTTTTCATTCCTTCATATCAGACCAGTCACAATTAAAATGCAGAGAATGACTGACTCACATCACATCTGCTCCCTCTAACTCCCTGGTAATAAAGAACATATTGTGTTATTTCATCTGCGTCGGTAAAGCTGAGGTTTTTTTGGATGGTGTTCGAAGGATGCCGTCATCCTCCGCCCTCTCCGCCTTCATTTCCAGGTTCTCCGTGTCCTCTCCGTGCTCTGCCCCTGCTGAACTAAAGCTGTGAATCCTGTCAGCTCTCCAAATTGTGCCGTTAAGCGCTCGCTCCACATTGTCACGCTGACACTAATGCCCGCTCAGCGCCGAGCTCAAACCTGCCCCACCCTCAGTGAGTTAGAGAGGAGAGAGTCGTCGTCCGTTCTCTGCTTCTACAGAGCTGCCATGTCTGCTAAAATGACAGGATATGATGGACAGAAAGAGAGACGGATTCAGGGAGATGGGGAGTATGAAAGTGAGATGAAAGAGAGGAGGGACAGAAAGATAAAAACAGACAGAAAGAGGGAGAGCGGGTAGATTGGGAGTTAAAACAAAGAGAGGGAGACCACGAGGGAGACAGGACAGAGAGAGTGTGTGCTGAAATGGGAGAAAGAGACAAAAAAGATGGAGAAAGGTAAAATAAAAAAGAGGAGAGAGAGAGTGTGTGTGAGAGAGAGAGACTCAGACAGGAAAGGGGGGTTATCTGTCATTTAGTTCCAGACAAGGTCTGATGGTTGCTCTCTGTGCTTCTGTCAAGCGCAGCATCAATATAATGGCTTGTTGGATGCTCGGTCTCTGTGGCCCAGCTTACTCCTGCTGTTATAATGGAAGACAGGCAGTCTGCGCCAGGTCTGGTGTCTCCTGTGACCCTTAAAGATGGAGTCTGCAAAAAACATCCTCCAGCCTCATGAGTCAGCTCCACCAGCCATCATTTTATTTTCCTTCTTGTTGTGCGTGTAGACGTTCTTCTTCTGCATTTATTCTCTGAAAGCACTCTGCAGCTATTTTTGAAATACAGAACAAATGAGGGCTGGAGAAACTAATAAGTTTCTCTTCTATTAAATTTGACTCTCATTGATTTTTTTAAGAAAGACAGCCAGGAAAAAGCTATTGTCATCGCACAGCCTATTGGGAATGAGGGATTTTGTTTCCTATAATATCAATCCAGCACATCTTGCCCTTCACAGCTCCTCTGTTCTTAATGACTTGGTGCTTAGACTAACATCACAGATCTTAGTCATGGTTTGGCGTCACAGCAGCTAAAATAAACTAGCATTAGCATCAAAGCTACAACAATATGAGACAACGTGTCCGTGTCTTTTTTTTATTTAGAGACACTCAGTCCTGAATCACAGATACGTGTCACATCAAAACATGGATGTGACATGTTTCTGCAGCCGCTGATGACGGAGCTGTCATGCCATTGGTATCAGTTTTGATCTATGGAAAGATATGAATGTCTGAGGATGAGAGACGCAGATTTAAGAGAGAGAGAGATTGCACTCTTTGAGTACATTTGTTCATGTTTCTATATATTGTTTTTTCTCACTTTCAGATTCTGGATAACTTCTGCAGCCATTCCTCTCCTGAAAACAGGCTGTGTGTATAAGAGTAGATCTTTTCTTGCAGCTTCAGTCAAAGTCCCGTGTATTTTACCTTCCTTCACAGTAGTAGTGATGAAATTTCAGGTTCACAAACTAGCTGAGGTTACAGACAGTTTAGTTGAGCGTGTTGGAGTGTTGAATGAAGCAGAGATAATATGCCCTTAACTCAGTCACTGATCCTCTCTGCTCTAGCCTTCATCTGGCAGATTCTGCCAACAGGTTAGATCTGGTCCCGGTGCATCATGGGAAGGGTCAAATGGATGATTCAGGGCCATCTGCACTCCTCAGTTGGATCTATGATTGTTGCTCTGCTGGCACTAATACAACCTCTCTGCTAGTAACTCTAAGAGCAGGGAAACTCACTGTTTTACAAAACGCCGTACAGCTGCAGGACTTTGGAAACCATATTTTGTTTTCTGGATCAGAAATCTGATCAGGTTTTGCTGAAATCGTATGATGTGGATCAAACTTCTTTGGTTGTACATTCATTTGCAAGCACTTGACTATGCAAAATGTTGTCCCTTTGTGGCTACTCTATACAGAAATCCAAAGAAAACAGCTAAAAAGAAAACTTACTTTTAAAATGTAGTCTGAGGGCATCTTCAGGTATTTGTAGAACAAAAATGTAACCAGAGGAAAGGAGAGATAACTTGAGATTAAAGTCACAAAATAAAAAAGGTGAATGTTTGTTTGGAAGAACAAGAAAAAGGTTTGTTAGAGAACGTCATCACCTCTCCTGCTGTGCTTGACCTCATTAAACTGTACTTTTCATTCAGATTGAGCAATTTGCGTCTCACTTGGTATCCCCTGTTGACTGGCAGAACCAGGATGTGCTCAAGACCTACCACTTTAGTCTTGCTTTTAGCTAAGTTTTATTCTTATAACAGTTTTATTTCACCTAACTTCATTTATTTATTCATTTACTCATCTATTTAATATCTAGTTTAAATTGTTGTCACTTTTTATTTTATTTTATTCTATTTATTTTATTATTTTGTTCTATTTATTTTATTATTTTATTGTATTTATTCTATTATTTTATTATGTTTATTTTATTATTTTAGTCTATTTATTTTAAGTAAAGCATCTTATTTTCTTTTAAAAGTTTAATATTTTAGTGTTTTATGATCTTAGAATTTTTTTTATTTCAGTGAGTTTAATTTCCTGAGTGGAGTTTTAACATCTTATTTTAACTCCACTGTTTCCTCATTAAGATATGAGATTTTTATATTTTTATATTTTTGTTTATTTATTTATTTTATATTCATTGTTATCATTATTGCATACATTGTTTTCTTAACCTTGGGATTGTGGGGTGGCTTTTGGGGTCGGGGCTGGGGTTGGGATTATGATGGGGGGTCTTTTTATTTTAATATATATGTATATATATTTTTTTATTTTTTTATTCTATATTAAGTTGTTTTTCTGTACGGGACTTTGTGTTACAATGTTATTGTATGAAAAGTGCTTTATAAATAAAGTTTGATTGATTGATTGATTGATTGATTGATTGATTGATTGAAAGTAAAACAACATGATTTCTATGAACACTATTTTCAGAGCTTGCGTTTCTCAAAATGTGCAACTTTTTCAAGCAGATTTGAAACTTTATAATCTCACAAATGTGCGACTTTGCTCTCTAAATATTACTCTTCTCCACACGCTGGTGCTTAAAATTGAAAGTTGCTAATGCAGACACAGGTTAAAGGTCATCAGCTTCTGCTAGTGCTTCTGCTAGTGCTTTTAAATGAGGGGAAAACATGACCTAAAAGGCAGCTCAGCTCTTTGCAAGTATCTCTGGATTGCAGTATTGGCAGAAAAAGGTTAGACTCCAGTCCTGTGGCAAATAAAAGAAGGAGCATGTCCTTTTTTTTCTGGTTGAAGTCTTTGACCAAAAGCTCTGGCGTTGCAGGGAGAGAAAGTTTCATGTCAGTACTTTTAATGGATATGGACGCTGATTTTGTGCGTTACAGCATGTCTCGTAACTGTCAGCTACTGGAGCAATCCCACAAGTTAAGTATATTTTAGAGGCAGATAAACCAAAATATTATAAACCATGGTTTCTGGTCAAGACTACTGTGTTTCTCGAACCCTGCAACGCTCCATATTTGTTGTGTGTGAAGTTTGAATCTGTTTTTCTCGATTAATAGAGTTCACTAGAATGATTTCGTAAACAGACAGAAAGTCGCAGATGCCACCAAGACAGCATAATGTCCTGCATATGGTTAATCAGTGTGGCAACGCATGGAAACGTAAAGAGAGAAGGAGGGATGGAAGACATTAAAGAGGGAAGGAAGTGGAGGTCAGTATGCAGTCTGTTCCTTGGGCCCAATTAGTTGCCTCACAGAGCACTCAAAGACGGAGAGACGGAGGGAGCAATGGACGGAGAAAAACACGACAACTGAGGCAGAATTCTCGGGCAAATTTACAAGTGAGCCACTCACAATGACACAGCTAATAAAACAACCTTAACTGCTGCTATCCTCCCTCAGCATTTAGAGCCGTGTGATTGCAGCAGTTTGTGGCCAAAGTAGAAGGCAGTTAGGGAAGACATGCAGAGCTGACACAAGCAGCAGCCAGGGGAGAGAAAAAAAGCTGTTTGGATCACATTTTAGTCACTGTGGCGTTGAATGTAGAGCAGTAAAATCTTTTCCCATGTTCAGCGCTGCAGAGTAGGGAAATACTGGGGCAGGGAGGGGGAAATAAATGAGGTCTGCTTGGTCATGTATGGTGTAATGTGAAAGGAGCTAAATCAGCAGCATTACTCCCAGGTGGCAGAAGAAGGGACTGTTAAGAACACTATAGCCTACATACCACCTGGCTCAGGGCTGGTAACAAAGAGAGAGGCCACACACGGATAATGCACTCATAAGTTATTTATGTAGCTGGAATAATCAAACTTATCAGATAAATGATATCAGTTTGAGAATAATCAGTCATGTCTGAAATGTGTGCATAAGTGAAGTGAGTGTTTGATGGTGGTGATGCATGCTCAAAATCAAACAAAGAAAGGATGAGGAAGAAGCTGCTGGCCTTTATGTCTTCTGTAGGCCCCAGCTGGACAGGTAAACAGCACCCAGCTCCACCCACATGCAACCTTCAGATACCTGAAAGCAGCAGAAAAACACGAAACTGAGAGGCTGAAACGAGCATAACAAGCATGCAGAGTGGGAGGGGTCGACACACACAGCCGAATGCATGTACCACAGAGAGTTCTTAATACAACCCAAAGCAGGAGACTACAAGATAAAATCCTTGATGCATTTTGGCTAAACTGTCATCAAAAAGCATCTTCAATCGACTAAATTACAACCTGAATCACTTTGTTGAGGGCTGATGATGATTACAAAAGCGCTCCGTTTTATTTCAAAGAGAATTTGGGAATAAAAGCTTTCAGGGGGCGAGTATGAAAGCTGATTAATTAAAAGGAGTGCAAAAGTACAGAGTGTCATCTTATGGCATCAAAGTGCCATCAAACATTGCGGCTGATACCTTTAGAAGATTGTTTTAGCACTTTATTACAGCATTACGCTGTCACTCTACATTAGGGGGAAGATTGGTGAGGGAAGTCGCTGCACCAATTTTAACAATAACATCAAGTCCTGTCACACAAACTAATATAAGATGAGTGACAAGTTAAAGTAAAGCTCTGAATATTTAAGCCTCTAAAGATGTTTTTATTGTCACCAGCAGTGACAGGATCATATTTCATAGTAAATACAAGGAATATCAGACTGTACTTGTCACCTCCAAACATCAAATTCACACATAAAGTCTTGTGGAAAGGAAAGAGAGAGTGAGAGAGATTGATCAGTGCAAGTTTTGTAACACTTATGTTCTTATAGTTTGTGGAGAGCAGCGTCCAGAGTCTGCACTCTGAAACTGGAAATCTCTGAAGATTTCTCGCAATCAACCAGGACATAGAGTGTAAACAGACATGCTGGAAATGGGTAGGAATCTTCAAGGATCGTCAAAATGAATGCGTCTACCTTCTGTCTGACTCTTTTCCTCGTCAGTTATTCTTTTGTACAAGTTGTACAAACACTCATGTTGCTGGAACTAATCCTTTCTGATATCCATCTAACATCATGCTTTAGGTATTGTCACCTTGACTGCATTTGTTGTTCTTATTAAACATAGAGCTAGTCTCAGTGAAGTCACGTGTTGGAAATGCTGACTCAACCTAACTCCAATTTTACATAGCAAAAGACCAAGAGGTGGACTTGAGGCAGGCCTTTAGCCTCCTCCCTAACGACTACAGTGTGCCAGTCTGTCAGTCATCAGCCACGTCCCTATTTATGCAAAATGTGTAACCTTAATATCTGAAAAACTGATGTCAGCCTTGAGTGGACACTACAAGAACTGCAGTTAGCAGCACTTCCACCAAGTGTGTGCTCAGCTGACCTTGGTATTACCCCACAAGACAAGATATCGTATCATGATTATTGAACATATTTAATGTTTATAATTTAATATTGTTGCTGCTACACAGGTCTTCCAAGATTGAATAATAATTGATCTGTTTTCCCATCTTTACTGCAGCAAAGTTTTGTTCAAAATTAAAGAAAGTAAACTTATTTATTGGAAATCTGTCTCATGTAGATGCCAATTAAAAGACAGTGTATGAGCCATTCTTTCCTATGTTGTTTTTGTTTTTTGTTTTGTTACTCACACAATCACCACAAGGGGCACTTCAGGTAAACGGGCAGGTAAATACTACAAAAGGGGCACATGTGAAGTAGTGATCTTGGGAATGGGAAGAGCACACGGTTTGTACAGCTTGTCTTATACCACACATTCGTTTTTCATCACGCCTATCACCATCAAAGTAAGTTGTTTTACCTGTTTATGTTTTGAAACAATAAACGGCAAGAAATAACGCAACAATAACTTCAGATTGGACATTGGATTCTTTTAGAAGCGCGTCAAAAACACCTCACTTCCGCACCCAGACAGTAACTAAAATCCGGTCAGGATAGTCACTACACAAAGTGCATGTTTGGATTGAATCAAATAAAATCCTTTAGGTTTATCATTGTAGTAACTGTACTTCTACTCAAACCATACTCCAACTTCATATTTCTAAAATCCGATCTTTAGAAGTGTTGTCAGCTTTGATCTAGCTGTTTTTGATTTGAGGATGTCAACCGGCAAAGATCTCCTGTGTTGGTGTAGATTGGTGTCATTACCTCAAAGAGGGTGCTGAAAAACTGCCACAAAGGGAGAGAAAGAAACTGCAAACTGATGTGACATCAACCCTGCATAGCTAAAACAGGTTTGCTTCTAAATGTTTACTGTAAGTTTCCATCCACAGGGAGGTTAGAGGTCATTAAAGTGCACAATTCTGGAGTAGAGATTCAGCTGCTGGCAGACTTCTCAGAAAGGTGGATGTTTGCTGAGAGCTGCTTGGTTTGAAGAAGATGAATCTGTTATAAATAGCAGCATTAGCTATCTGTGCATGTCCCTCTCAAGAGTCAATACCTCACATAAAAAAGCACATTTTCCATCACAGTCAAATTCTCCCACCATGTACAATGAATAAGTCATAAACAGAGAAAGACTGTGCTGATGTCAACAAGCAAAGAAAATTCCCAGATGTTGTCCGATTGCTAATGGATTTGGCTGTCACGTGTTCCTCCAGTAACACCAGCAGTACAGTATGGTTTATTGTTACATAAGATCTTAGCTCCAGGCAGCAGAGGAATAAACGTACTCTGCTTCACAGATATTCAGAAGATGGTTCCCCTGCTGCGTGTACATATTCCCCTGTTGTAAAGTCTGGCACTGAACATTAAACAGAAGATATGCAAATGGCAAAGCTGCCAATCGTCATCTGCTGATACCCGTTTCCTCTGTGCGTCTGTCACGAGCCGCGGGGGGAATCATTTCAGTTGATTACTCGACTGTGTCAGATGTCGTCATTAAGCCAAATCAAGAAACACAGACAAGGGAAACCAATGGGGAGCAGAGCCGGGAAGGAAAGGAGGAAAAATTGCTAAACTGCAGCAGAGCGATGCAGAGTTAGAGAACCAGGAGTTTGAGTGTGTGTGTGTGTGTGTGTGTGTGTGTGTGTGTGTGTGTGTGTGTGTGTGTGTGATCAAGAAGAAAAAAAGCAATTTTGAAAAGTTCATTGAGGCAGGTTTTTATGACGAGATGCGCTAGTCTTGACGGCAGGGGATCAAAGGGAGCTATGTGTCATGGGGCAGACAGCGCCTTTTCAAGGCCTGTCAGGCTGGTAGCATTTAAAGTCACAGTTATTTAGTTTGCTTGGACAGACACGGCACTAAAAGAGAGCGAGGGGGAGACAGCACAACTGGCATGTGGATTGAATGGCACTGAAGTACAGCGGGCAGTAGAGATTTATGCTGCCATTTTTGGGCTGTCAGAGGCTCAGAGGAGTGAAGTGTCACTCACTCACTGAATCTGTTTGAGAATTCTTTGCTGTTGTCTGTCGCCGTTTTAAGATTAATGTGATCAGCTCATAACAGCTAGTGGACGTCAAGAGACCCAGAGCTGTCATGATAAAAGAAAAACAAAAGAGACTCCAGATTACAATCATCTCTGGATAAATACATCCTGCCTTTTATAGGTTAAATAATTTGGGCTTTTATGCACTGAGTCATCTTCCTTGCATATAAATGTGATGGAGTCTACTGAACTGTTGCTTGGCATTGACAAACAATGAAATCCCATTGACACAAATTAAAGTAGAGGAGACTTACATTACAGGGGAGTCACCGGCCAGTCCAGGGAGCAGACTTCTTCTCTTTTAGGGGTTTTACGACAATCTGCATCCGTTTAGTTGCACTACGACCACCTCAAGGATTCAACTTCCACTTCTTATCTAACTATATTTAAGTTCTGTGTCAAGTCTGGCCACCTTGAAGAAAGTAACAATCCTCTCTTTCTCACAGCCTGTACATTTCATTTAGTCCATAATTTGTCCATCATCTCGTGTTGTCAAAGAGAGCACATGGCTCAAACATGCCTTCAAATACTTCCTGGTGAAACCAAATCTGCAACCATGGATTGAATTCAACAGATGATTTAAATTATTATTAGAGTGTTAGTGACTTCTATCTTACGCTCAGGCATTACAAGTTTGAATAACTCTATCAAATATCCATTAAGCTAGAGTTTATTTTACTTCAGCTCATTAAAACAAAACACAAAATCATTACATCCTCCCCCGTCCCAGAATCCTGCTTGGTACAGTCCACAGTGCCAACACCTGGTGGAGCGTGAGGCGTTCAGGTGAACTCGTTCATGAGTGTGCTGTCCTGAAAAGAAAATATAATGAAAAGAAACAAGGAGACAAATACTTTAGTAAAAAGCAAATAATACAGGCGTAAGTCAACTAAAGTGAGGTTATATTCTATTTCACAACTTAACTGTTATTTAAAGAATGAATAAAAACGTTTCTCAACTATCTGACACTCCCTTACAAGGTTTTGACTAGACTAGGTGTCGTGGAATGTTCATAGTCTTATATATATGTATGTAAGAATGTTTAACTATTGTATTCTTTCAGTCTAAATGTCATGTTTAGAGTAACTTGTTTCCTATGTCGTCTGTGACGGGCGAGATCGTATCAGGGTAGTAGTCAAGGTCTCTCCCCCTGCTCCTGTCTTTATCTATGTGTTATGGCCGACTTACTGTCTCCAGAACTAGAGCACAGGTCTTCTTCCCACTTGTTGTGTTCCTATAGTCCAAACATGGTTATCTAACTTTAGTGTCGTCTTCAGAGGGAATAAATACCATGCCAAGGGTTTCGTCTGGCAGAACTGACTTGGCATTGCACTGCACTCTCCTGCCTGTGTACTGTTATGTTATTTCTCCTTGATCAAGTTCTACATAAACTATTTCAACGTAAGCCGTCCGAGTCTCCTGAGTCTTCTGTGTCCAGTGTCCAGTTTGTTGCTGAATTCCATCACACTAGGTACTTCCTGTAGGTGCTCTGTTTGGTGAACAGCAGGTGTTTTTGCTTCAGTTTTCACTGAACTGAAACTGTCTCATTACACTTCTACAAACCCTAGTTAATTTACAGTCTACTTGTCGAGAAATAAATAATATCTTGAGATATTAAAGCCCAAACTAAGGTCAGCAAAACCCATTATGAGTAAAAATCTCTGCTAATGATGCAGGGATAAGTTTCTTGCTAAGTTTTTTTAAATCAAATATAATACTAATCTTATCAAGATCATTTTCCTTGCTGCTTTTATTTTAGCAAGTGAGATCAATACACAGTCTAAGTTTTGAGTTTTGAAGATCGAGAAGGTCAGAGCAAACTATTCACATCCATTTTGTCATTATCAAACCAATCAGATTCAGTGTGGGAGCATCTTTATTCATCTCTTTTCTCTCTGAATTCAGTTTCTCTTTGTGAGTCTGTCAGCATCCTTACATTAACCGCTCCTCTATGCTCCAGGCAGCACTCTCTTTGTCTCGCTCTGTATGTCACAGACAGGAAAATACACAGAGTGCCGCTGTTTAGAAAATTACATTTTCTTAAAAGCACTTGGTTGCTGCTGTTTTCTGATAGTTAAGCCTATATGATGGAGTCTGCTGGTATGGGGTCTGTGCAGCACAGCAGGGGGGAGGCTATTATAGAGGGAAATGAAGGAGAGAGCCAGGCAGCCACACAATGACGATCATCTCGATCAGCGTGGACAGCGCCTCACATGGCACAGGCTAAAAGTGTGGCAGCGTGGAACCGAGACTGACAGCCACCCTACAGAGTTGATGGTGTTTCCTTCATGTTTATGTTAAGTGTTCGTTCATAAAGGGGTGTAAAGTCATCTTCAGTTCAGGCTGAACCTACAGGTCGTCGTTAACATGAAAAGCTGTGCACACTGCACTTTTGATACATGTTTTTTATGTAGTTTCAAAAGTATGATATCTAGTTTTAAAGTCATTAAAATAAATCATGTAAAAGAAAAAAAGCACAGTGTTCAGTTTTTTTGCAACCATTTGCATGCATCTTACAAAAACACTTGAACTGATCATGACCTCTTAACTTACCTGCATGGTAGTGGCATGCAATATGTTCAAATGACATCTTGGTTCAGTGGAAAAAATATCATGCAAAAAAAACATTGAACACACGTAATGTGAAACAGGCTGAGTTTGGGAAGGATCAGGCACTGAAAACTTGTCTAGAATTACAAAAGAGTTCAGAGATTCCGCTCTTGTATCAGTACATAAGTAAATAAGCCGACTCGTCTTGTAAGGACTTGACTTGAACGTCAGAGTCCTGGATTACAGATCTGTGTATTTCTCACCAATCCCTTTAAACCCAGCTGACTTTATAGATCCATGTACTGTCTTAAGGATTTGTTTGTCCATCATTTAACGGGAGAACGCTCCGTCAGCTTTATCTGAAACCAAGATAAAGTCACTCAGGATGCTTTCACACCTGTAGAGCGATTGCTTTATTCTGATTCAGATGATAAATTGATGCATTTTTACTTTTCTCCCACAGGTCTTTTTTTTGTGTTCATGCTGCAATATTGTAAGGCAGGCCAGTGCAGACATCTTGCAGGGCTGTCCTTACATCATCAGCCTCCTTTTCACACTGCAAAGGTAAACACATATGTGTAGTGTATCTTGCAGCAGCAAAAGGCTGAGCCATGCTTAAATACATTTATAAATACACCCTAGTATCCATTCATACATTTTTTGAGCAGTTACTGTTGATTTATTGAGCACTGTGTGATGTGGTTTTGAACCACAGCTACTCTTTGGAGATATAAAATATGGCTACCATGTCTGTGACACCATCCTGGCCTTTATCACTGTTTTCATTAACCCTCTTGGTGATAAAAGCAATATTTATTTTGGGCTGACTCCTTGACAGGGCTTTCTCTGAGTTTACATAGTCAAGGTTTCCAAAGCTACACAAAGCTTTGAGTGATGGTCAAGCCCGAGTCAGACACTGTTATTGTGTGATAAACATCACACAGTAGGGCATCAAAAAGGGTCGGTGATTTGAAGCAGGAAGTGAGAGGAGAGCGGCCTCGCTGCTGCTGTATCGATGGGGTAATGGAGAATGAAATGATGTCTGTCCGAGGTCATGGCGCACTGAATGAGCACAGATAAAAGAAGCAATTCTGAGAGTGCCCGTGTGAGGAGACGAGGCTGAGCCACTCAAATTCATGTTTACACCACTACAAACAACTCGCTTAATAAATGAGTGAATAAAATCTGCTGGTGATGTTACAAATAACATCTCATTCAATCCTGAAGATCACAACTGCATTAACTGTTTCAAAGGATGTCATTAAAGGGGTAACATCCAGCCTGATACGAGCATTGGAATCAGCAGAGTTTGTAAATTTGCTCTTTTAAAGTGTAATAAATAGAATTGCAATATGTCCTTAAGGGGTGTGATGCATCAGAAAGTTTCATAGAATTCAGCAGAGAGAAAAACACACACATTACTGATAGTGAAAAGAGCACAAAGAGAAAAAAAGGAGTACTTAAGCATCACTGGTTTGTTTTTCTTACTCCACATAGGCAAAAGCTTTATCGTATCAAAAACATAATTAAATACCGGTGCAAGAAGCACACATGCTAACATCTAATGATCAGGGCAGCAGTTAACATGCAACTTATTTTTCCTACAAGACAAAGTTCAAGTTTTTGTTGAGGATGAGGATCAAGCAGCAACCTCCTGTGAAGAGCCACTTTAGTAGTGCTAAAAACTTCAGTTCCTTGAGTGTCCACTTGAGGCTGCCTCCAAAAGCCAAGGAATCATCATTAACACCCATGTTGAAATGGCAGAATGTAACATGTTGAGAGCCCGGTAAAAAAAACAGTTATGGTTTAAATATCTGATTCCTTTATTCATGCATACTGAACACGGAGTGAATCTTACAGTGTATGATTGTTTTGATTACACTAAACCAGTGCAAATGTCCCCAAAAGACATTGTGATATTCACAAAGCAAGACTCTATGATTGGTTAGGAGTTCCCCTCTTCATTCAGCTCATTATACATTTTGATAGTATTTCACACCTTCCAGAGGAGCCCACACAGCGTAGCTCTGCGCTGCACACAGAGAGGAGATGTGGCTTTTTAACTTAGTCACAATCAGGTGCAAAACTGGAGCAAACCGCACAGAGCTGCAGAACTCTGCGGACATTTTTAGCCTTGAGTATCAGCACAATTTTCTTGGTAAATTAACTTTTAAAATGTATTGAAATGGTTTTTTCTGCATAAGGACAGAACAATAATTACCCTATGTACGTTTGGTTGAAGTAGGTTAGCTTGTTTAGAGTCCTGAGCTTTTCTTACGGTAATCAAAATTGGATACAATTTCCCTGAAATGTCTTCTGTATGAACAAAATGCCCTCTCTCGTGGGGCGAAAATATCAAGAACTCCTCTTGTTGACTGGATTAAAAGTTAAAGACTTGAGCCAGATGGAATAACAGCAATGATTACGTCTGTATTAAAAGTCTTCTTGTCAGATTCAGCACACTTCCTATGAACTTGAATCAGCGCTCTCTGCAAAGATTCTCGCGCATTGATGTCCCCGACTTGCCACCCGTGCTTCTGCAGCAAAGAAAAAACGGCAGCAGTAAAAACGGTTTCTCTCTCATGCTCTCGCTGCGTCTTGTTATTGTATTAATTTGGCTGCCAGATATTCTCTGTGTTTGCAATATTCCCCTGTCACTTCTCTCAGTCAATGCATTCTCTGCTTTCTGTAATTTTCATGTTAGTCCCCATCACTTGCCTAACGATAAATTAGACTCTGGTTCAGAGAATAGCCGGTGCTTGGTAAATACTGCTCTCTACCCTTGTGAGAGAGAAAGAGAGTATCTACAGGAGGAATATATGAGCATCGATCGGCCCTCGTGGCCACGTCTGGTCTCCACAATAGCATGCTATTGATGTGCTGGAATTGCTTTTGAAGGCAGACAGATTGATATAATGGTGTGTGTGGATCCTTGAGGGCTGGGCTGCCAGTGCTCAAGTCTGATTCAATGACCTTGGGTCAATCCATCCATTTGCATCGGCCCTCTTTGGTGTTTGTGCTGAGGCCACAGAGCCTGCAGACATGCAGGGTCCTCTGAGAGGGGCTGCAGTCTTGCTCTGAACCAGCACTGCAGCAGCAAATGGACTTGCATTACTCTCACGGTTGATTTTTACTGCAAACAGGTTAATGCCATTGATTTTGTGTCTGATGTAACCTGTAAAAAGTGATGTCATGGTGCACTCTCAGCTTCTGTTTGCCAGCAGTTACCCTTGTGCCGGGTGTCTAGATCTGTGTCTGTGTATTAACCTCTCTCGCCGTCTGCTCGTTGAGTTTCCCTCTGTATGTAAATACCAGAATGAATCTTTTAAAGGCTGTTCACACTTTCTTTACTTCTTGGACCTTGTTTTTGTGAGCCAGTGCTGCTGTACTTAACAACTGTAAACACCCCTTAGAGTGCAGAGATTGTGTAGACTGCCTGGTCCAACAAGAAAGGGAAGCAATCAGGTGATCAGTAATGTTTAAAAACTACAACAATGACACGCTTTGAGCCATGGGCACAAAACACCAGCTTAAACACGGCACGGACATCAGTCTGATGTTGTTGTGTAAGTAAACAATAGCATATTTACATTTCAAACATTTCTACAAAATCTTAAACTATTTAAAATAAATATGCAAGCGAAGTTGGGGTTGAATGCAAACTGATGTCTTACAGTAGCAAATGTATTTCTCTTTTAATATAAATCATTACACCTTCTAAATATCTACAATACTTCCCATTGTCCTTTGTTACTGATTTCACACCAATTCCTCAGTTAACAGACTTTGTTCTGATCAAGAGTTTTCTGATTTGACCATCAGCTGATGTCCGACACTAATGGCTGCTGTGATCATGGTAAATGTCAGGAATTGTTGCGCACCCTGCAGCCAATCAGGCTCAGTTATTCACCCAAAACTATCACTCTGTTTTGGTTGTCAGTGTATTGTTGCAGCGTCACTTTTGTAGAGATTGAACTGTGGTGACAACTTTTATCTCTCGCTCAAATAGAGAGTATTTCCCCCAATCATAAAAAAGACTCTTTTAATTCGGAAGCAAAAGGCGTCGCTGACATTGAGCTGAATTCTTTCAGAAAGACGCTTACCTTCTTGGATCCAAAGGTAAAAGTTATGACTTCTCATCACCTGTTTTCTTATACTCTGGATAAATCCAGCTGGGATATGTAGTGTCGACTACGTTGAACCTCAAAGATGAAAACTGTCAAGGTAGCAAAGGCTTGAGGCTGACAAAAGGGACACAGCCTTGCTGCTGATGTCAACTGCGTTTGTTTGTTTCTCTGAGTGATTGCCGGTGTGTTTGTTGCTCTCAGCAACTTTTTCTGTTTGTTGTTTCACTTTTCTTTTTCCTTAGTTTTCCGCCAAGATGTGTCTATCTTCACAAAAAGACGGGAAAAAATCACACCAGGCAAGAACTAATATCTGGAGCAGCAAACATCGTCGTAGGTGGTCCATGTTTTCCTCTCAAAATGAAAGCAGGGAATGAAAGCTCTGACCTTATATGTGGTCCGTGGCAGAACAGAGCTCATGAGATTGTTTTCAGCTCCGGGGCTTTACTTTGTCTCTGTGTATTTCTCAGCTTTTATTTTACTTTATTTACCCCTCTTTTGATCTCTCCACATCCACCTCTCTCCATCTACACAGGACGCCGCCTCTGCACCCAGTGAAGAGCAGCCTGTGGCTCAATCCAATTCTGGAGCATATTTTCTTCCTCAAGGCTTATGTGATCCTTAAACTTGTTTAGCATCTTATACATCTAAAGGGAAAGTAGAGTCGTCTCCGTTTATATCATCCCTATAAAGATAATTCAATTTAAATACACCTGTCGTCTCTTTCTGAACACTTTTTATAACTTATATCAGAATCAGAATCAGAATCAGCTTTATTGGCCAGGTATGCTTGAACACACAAGGAATTTGACTTAGGTAAACGGTGCTCTCTTTGTACAAGGCATAAGAATAAGACCTACAAATAAAAGTAAAATAAAAATAATAACAATAAAATCAGCTATAAACACAAAATAACAACAAATAGGCATGACTAATATGTACAGGCTAAAATAATATGATAAAGTGCAGTGGTGAGTAGCAGAGTGCAGTGGTGAGTAGCAGATAATAAAATAAATAGAAATATGGAATTCTGCTTGGAGCATTGTTACATTGTATATCTACATGTATATTTACAGAGAGTATTTATCTGACAGGTATGACACTGTTATGGTTTAGTGTTCATCAGAGTGACAGCCTGGGGGAAGAAACTGTTCTTATGGTGGGTTGTTTTGGCGCACAGTGATCTGTAGCGCTGCCGGAGGGGAGGAGTTTGAAGAATTTGTGTCCAGGGTGTGAGGGGTCAGTGGTGATGCTACCGCCCCATTTCCTGGCCCTGGACCGGTACAAGTCCTGGATGGGGGGCAGGTCGACACCGATGATTTTTTCTGCAGTCCTTATAGTCCGCTGCAGTCTGTGTTTATCTAGTTTGGTTGCAGAGCCAAACCAGACAGTGATGGAGGTGCACAGAACAGACTGGATGATGGAGGTGTAGAACATGATCAGCAGCTCCTGGGGCAGGTTGAACTTCCTGAGCTGACGCAGGAAGTACATCCTCTGCTGGGCCTTTTTTCTGATTGTGTCTATGTGGGAGGTCCACCTCAGGTCCCGGGAGATAGTGAATCCCAGGAACCTGAAAGAGTCCACAGTAGACACAGTTCTGTTCAGGGTGGTGAGTGGGGGGGGGGGGGGGGGGGGGGCTTCTCCTGAAGTCCACTGTCATCTCTACCGTCTTGAGCGGGTTCAGCTCCAGATGGTTCTGACTACACCAGAGAGCCAGCTGTTCCACCTCCTGTCTGTAAGCAGACTCGTCTTCGTCCTGGATGAGACCGATGACGGTGGTGTCGTCTGCAAACTTCAGGAGTTTCACCGAGGGGTCCCCTGAGGTGCGGTCATTGGTGTAGAGGGAGAAGAGCAGTGGGGAGAGAACACATCCCTGTGGGGCGCCAGTGCTGATGGTCCGGGTGCTGGATTTGATGCTCCCCAGCCTCACCTGCTGTCTCCTGTCAGTCAGGAAGTTGGTGATCCACTGACAGATGGAAGCCGGCACTGTGAGCTGGTTGAGTTTCTGGTGCAGTATGTCTGGTATGATGGTGTTGAATGCTGAGCTGAAGTCCACAAACAGGATCCTAGAGTATCCTATCTTAAATTGAATTATTGGCTCTCTTCCCACGTTAGTAGCACAGGTGTACTTTGTATGAGGAAATACCTGAGCAATATTCACAAGCTGATTATAATATCAAGAGCAGAGTCTCCTTGAAACAAAGTCTGCACTTCAAGGAAAGGCAAGAAGTCTTCCTGCAGAGTTTTACCGTCTCCTGCGCATGTAAAGGATTGCTCATATTCAAGGAGGGGAAAATATAAAGCTGAACGTGTATGAATTCTTAGACAGGAGGCAATATAAGACAGATATAAATAACATCTGCTCCAGAAGGGATCTGTGTGTTTTCACGCCAAGACGTGTCTGTGTCAGGCGGCTGACTTCAGATTCAGAACAGGTTTCCTCAGGAACAGGGGATGTGTTTGTGTCAGTAATTTGCAGATGCATCGTGTTTGATACAACAGATTTTTTTCAAAGCCAAGTTTAAAGTTCCTGCAAGTGAGTTCAGTATGCATAGTGTGAATTGATGCCACTAGGGCAGCCTCACCACTGACAACTGTGAGCTGTTCGTTCAACCTATAGCTGACTAGAAATTACACAATTTTGGCGTGAATGTTAAATAAAAACAACAGTCTAATTATCTTTGCTAGCACCGCACAGGAATACGAGGAATAGCCCACAGCCCTTAATTCTTAAGTGAATAAAGATGCCATGATGAAGTTTTGAAGTTGAAAAGAGCAGACAGCTCGGGTTTATATTTCATATTGCTTTAAGCCCTCTCAGACTCTGGGAGGCTCCAAGTCACTGTCTTCAGATCCATCCAAACTGAATGACAGAAACCTCTAATATCTAATCTGTCAGACAGGATCATGTGTAATTGTCTTGCATTCAATAAACAGGGGTCCCTTGGGTACGTCCCGCCATGCAAACACCACCTGTTTCCTGGCAAAGCAGATTTAGCTGGCTGTGACTGAACCCAGGCTGCTCACAATGCTGCAGACGGTTAGTGTCAAGAACACTCTCAGATCTAAAGTACACTTTAGAAATGTTTGATGCCTGGTCCTTTTTTTAAGAGTAAGAAGCGCCCATGACTTTGATAAATACATTATGCATACAGTTAATCTGATGATGATAAAATGCACTGTAAATATGATACATTATTTAGATTGAGGCCGATAAATCAGGCACAATCAATATAAAGCATCTGAATTAAAGAGCCCTACATAGATTCAGCACTGGACTCAAATGGACAGATTGAAGAAAAGAAGATGGCTACATTGACATTTGAACCCTCAAATTGCATGACTTAACTTCGCCTTGAAGGCACTCTGAAGAGTTGTTGACTGATGCTAGAATTCCTGTGTTTAGGTCAGATTTCCTGCAAAGAATGCTGAGTGAATATTTGTCTCTCACCCTCAAGTGTCTCTGTTCAGAGCTCTGGTTGTAAAGGTTGTCAATGAGAAGTACGTTTTTAAGCAGGAATTTATCTTCTTTAGATATAATGTTTTGTCCTCATGGCTGATACTGGTGCAGGATTATTAAACAGTTGTATGTCTTCTGTTGAAGTATTGTTTCAGACTGAGAAACCTCTGCTAGCTTAAATAGCTAAATGAATAGAATATAATTTCATGTTTGAACAAAGAGTTAAACCGTATTTACGTTATTCAGATATTTATTGAGACACCAGAGCTTACATCACGACACCGGGGCTGTGACGGGTATCGTTAAAATGGTATGTCTGCTCACCTTCTGTAAGCTCACTAACGGTAACAAACAATCTAGTCTTAATCAAAGTTCACAAAGTTGAGTTGTTATGTTACAGTTCATAATTTGACATAGCTACAAATCAATACATGACCTCATCATCTGCATCCTGATAAAAGATGAGCAAAGAAAAGTAGTGTTAAAAAGAGGATCTGTATTTATACACATCTTTACCACAGTGGGTGATAGGCCTATTGCTCATGGGAAATGCAGTCTTCAAAGGGGGCTCCAGAATCAACACAACATATAAAAACTCCTCACTGTGCCTTTACATATTTCTAAAATGCTTAAATGAAGTGCAGTCACCAATTTTGTCGAGGTCAATGAAGAGTGAATGTGCTTTCACTTTTCTAAAGAAGAAAATATACTTTTGTATGCAAAAAGGTCAGAGGTCAATTTACTCAGACTTTTCAGTTTTGCATTTGTTTTGTTTCTATAGCTACACTCTTGTAGAGACAAGGAAGCCAGAGGTCTGTGATTGCATGCTCACATTTAGCCTGTGAACACCCTGCCTCCAAATCGCTCTCACACAATCAAGTTTTTTTCTTTTACCCAAATGGCAGAGAGACAGTTGGCGACATCGCCCACTGCAATAACAACCATAATTTCCCCATCTGTCTCCCAATCCAATATGGGATTTACTTCAGCTTCCTTATTATATGATATTATTCTCTAACCAGAGGTTGCTTGGATAAAGAGTGGAGGATGGTGCAGCACGAGGCTGCCATGGCAACACAGTGCCAGTGGTCACCGGGTCTCCAGATGTCTTTGAAATGGTCTGTGTGCATTCGCTTCAAACAGCACATCACACAGCGAGCCCTCTGAAGTATCCTGGTCTTACCTCATCCTTTCATCTCAGGCTAAATAAGTCTTTCCTTTTTCCCAAACGGCGGAGGAGAAGAGGAGGAACATAATGATCAGGTGCTGGACACTCGGGTCATTACAGCTAAAGGGTTCAGCTGAAAATATAACAATCTTTACTTTGATTGTCTCATGGATTCACCTCTGACCCTGTGAGGCATTGCAAAAGGCTTAAAGTAAGAGTCAATGTCGCCGTAAGTTACAGATGTTAAAGGTGGAGACTGTTTCTATTCAAATACACTTTAAGTTCAGTGAATATCTTGTTTCTGTCCTCTAGCTGTGACTGCAATAAAATATAAAGGTTAAAACGAACAAGAAGCAAAGTCGCTCCAAGAGAGAAGCACAACCCTGATGACAGATGTTGTCGGACCCCTTTATACGTACCTGCCAGTAGAGACACAGTTAGTCTGCACCATGATAGTGATACTGTTAACATTGCAGAAATGTCTGTATCAACATTACTCTCTTCAAAGCAACCAAACCTCGATTTTTTGAAGCTGAACTGTTACCTAAACCGTAACCTCAATCCCCCTGACATGGGAGACGCTGTTCTGGCGCTGCCACAGCAGTCTAGGCATGACGACCAAGACATCTCTCTCCCCGGCAACGTTTACCAGCTCCTCCTGGGGGATCCCAAAGTGTTCACAGACCAGATTGGATGTACAGTCATGGCCAAAAGTTTTGAGAATGACACAAATATTACATTTTCACAAAGTCTGCTGCTTCAGGGTTTTTAGTTGTTTTTGTCAGATGTTTCTATGGTATAATGAAATACAATTAGAAGCATTTCATAAGTATCAAAAGCTTTTATTGAGAATTACACAGAATTCATGCAATGAGTCAATATTTGCAGTGTTGACTCTCTCTCTTTTTCAAGACCTCTGCAATTCTCCCTGGCATGCTGTCAATCAACTTCTGGACCAAATCCTGACTGATGGCAGTCCATTCTTGCATAATCAATGCTTGGAGTTTGTCAGAATTTGTGGGTTTTTGATTGTCCACCCGCCTCTTGAGGATTGACCACAAGTTCTCAATGGGATTAAGATCTGGGGAGTTTCCTGGCCAAGGGCCCAAAATCTTAATGTTTTGTTCCCCGAGCCATATTGTTATGACTTTTGCTTTATGGCAAGGTGCTCCATCACGCTGGAAAAGGCATTCTTCATCACCAAACTGCCCTTGGATGGTTGGGAGAAGTTGCTCTCGGAGGACGTTCTGGTACCATTCTTTATTCATGGCTGTGTTCTTAGGCAAGATTGTGAGAGAGCCCACTGCCTTGACCGAAAAGCAACCCCACACATGAATGGTCTCAGGATGCTTCACTGTTGGCAAGAGACAGGACTGATGGTAGCGCTCACCTCGTCTTCTCCGAACAAGCCTTCCTCCAGATGCCCCAAACAATCGGAAAGGGGATTCATCAGAGAAAATGACTTTACCCCAGTCCTCAGCAGTCCAGTCCCTGTACCTTCTGCAGAATATCAGTCTGTCCCTGATGTTTTTACTGGAGAGAAGTGGCTTCTTTGCTGCCCTCCTTGACACCAGGCCTTCCTCCAAAAGTCTTCGCCTCACTGTGCGTGCAGATGCACTCACACCTGCCTGCTGCCATTCCTGAGCAAGCTCTGCACTGGTGGTGGCCCGATCCCGCAGCTGTAACACCTTCAGGAGACGGTCCGGGCGCTTGCTGGACTTTCTTGGGCGCCCTGGAGCCTGTTTGGCAACAATTGAACCTCTCTCCTTGAAGTTCTTGATAATTGGATAGACGGTTGACTGAGGTGCAATCTTACTCGCTGCTATAAACTTCCCTGTTAGGCCCTTTTTGTGCAATGCAATGATGGCTGCACATGTTTCCTTGCAGGTAACCATGGCTAACAGATGAGGAACAATGGTGTCATGCACCATCTTCCTTTTAAAGTGTCCAGTCACTCAATCATGACAGATTGATCGCCAGCCTTGTCCTCATCAACACCCACACCTGTGTTAATGTGTGTGACACCTGTGTGTCATTGAAATGATGTTAGCTGGTCCTTTTGTGGCAGGGCTGAAATGCAGTGGAAATGTGTTTTTGGTGATAAAGTTCAATTTCAAGGCAAAGAGGGACTTTGCAATTAATTGCAGTTGAGCTGATCACTCCTCATAACATTCTGGAGTATATGCAAATTGCCATTATAAAAACTGAAACAGCAGACTTTGTGAAAATTAATAGTTGTGTCATTCTCAAAACTTTTGGCCATGACTGTACAATCCTCCAGCATGCTGCACATTCATGAGTTTGAGAGAACTCTATTTCAGGTATGGGGGTATCTGTTTAGCTTTTCAGTTCACATACGGAGAAACTTTCTCCAAAATCACTTACCCTGTCTTCAACAGCTAAATATCCATCCCTTATTGAGTGACTCCACACTCAGAGAAGCCTATGGGACTGAGATGGCAGAGAAGAGTCCATTCAGGATGAGATTATAAACTGAAAAGCACATTATAACCATTCTGCCTCATTTGACTTTCAGCTTTGTCCATGGCTCACAGGTTATGATAATGGTTATGGACGCCTGGGCCCGCTGAGTATCTGCAGCTTTGCATTCATAATAGCAGCCAAACGCAGTCAGCTTTCAGGGCGCTGAAGAAAGGCAGCTTGTTATTTCCCCTTCCTGTTAACACTGTCTACGCCTTTCTTTACAGGAAGGGCTCAGTGTCAACGCGGCTTTCTGTCAACTGAATGTCATTCATCATTATTTTTGGGCCTTTACAGAAGCTCTCAGGCTTCTTCCCCACCTGTGCCCGATGCAAAGGCTGTTAAATTGAAAACCACAGTGAGGAACAGCTCAGGCTGCCTTATTATCAGGCGCCAGCTGGCTTCATGGAGTGCCCACTTCACCTCGTAACACAGGCCTCATTCAGGTACAAATGTCCTGTAATGTGCCCCCCTCCACACACACACATACTTCCACACCATCTGCTCTCAATTATGCTGATTTGTATCTTTTTAACAAGGAAGCTAAAGTGCTAGTTTGACTCACAAGCATGGCTAACAAGAGCAGCGGAAATGAGGTGTTTGTACGAGTGTGTGTGTGCTAAACAGGAAAGACAGAAGGAAGTGTTTCAATTATTTGCAAACTTTTAAAGAAATGACACTTACGCATACAGAGATATGTCATCAGCGTACTTGTTTAGTATTCGGTCAACATGTCAGAAAGAAAATAAAGACAGGACTCATTAAGAAGTACACGTTAGTTTGAGAAATAGTAGATGATGACCCAGTGTGAGACTTGTATCACAGCACAGATGGCCTGTGTTATGAAAAGTTCCTCTGGTAATATGAATCTGCTTTACACAATGCATAGAGCAGTTCAACACCTTATACACGCTAGATTTACCATCATATGGCCATACTTTTTTTAATTAAAATTTACTGAAACCAAATTAGACCAGACTGACTTAATAATGAAACACACTTCCCACTTAAGATAAGATACTCCTTTATTCATCCCACAAAGGGGAAATTTAAAGTGTTACAGCAGCAAAGTAGTGCAAAACAGTATTAAGTAAACAAGAGCATATAAAATAGCAATTTTTAAAAAGTTATTAGCAATTCAATTCAAGAAAGTAAAATAAGCACATCTTAAGAAAGTATATACACAACTAAATAAGTACATTTACATATTACTTATACTCTCAGCTATGGATCCTGGAAATGATTGGGACAAGGTTTTTCTGTTGGTAGCACCCTGGCCTCAATTGTAGTCTTGGTCTACCATTCTGTTTTCGTGCAAAAACAGTCCATGTGTAGCACAAAAGAGGTGTACCACACTGGTTATTGTGAAATCCCATAACCCATCAAGTGTCATTTCACAATGCTGTGGCCTTTCATTAATCCCTTTGAACCCATATCTGCAAGCAAGCACAGAAAACAACCACTATAGATGTAGTCCCTCAACCCAAGCTCCATTAGCTCATCTCATGTTGCAAACCAGACTGAGGAAATGGTCAAATATATTGTATCACCGGTCCAGACATCTGCTGGTTGTAGGAAAAGCCTTGTCTTTGAAATGCTTGTGCTGAAGCTTATAATCTTGTGAGACTTTTGTTTGATGGGATATTAGATTTATTTGGATCACACTAATTCCAAGGGCAGTTTGCATCTGCTGCTAGGACAAGATTCATCTGAGAACTCAACCTTTCATCACCAAATTTTAATGACTTCATCCTTGAGCCCAACTGATTGGTTTTGCCAAATTTGATGATTTTAACTCCAGGCATTCTTGAGATATTGTCCTATCAAGAATGGCTTAGATGGATAACACAATAGATAATGCTTGAAATTAGGTATAAAAATGCTTACTTTCAATGAAGCTTTTAGTTTTATTTTCAGGAGCTTCACACAGGAATACAGATACTTTTACTGGTAATTAACAACAACTTATTGAGGGCCCTTTCAGCCCCTTTATAGCTGATGAGTGGACTGTTCAAGGTAAAACTTCAGTAGCCGTTAAAGCATCAGCATGCTAGCTCCAGCAGGCTGGTAGCTACAGTTGGTTGACAGGTTATTCCAGACTTGAGAAGAAAAACAGTTTTATCCTACAAAGCATGCCCAGACCTTGATTTAATTTTTCAAGTGACAGCATCTCAGTGAAGGCTGACAGAAAGCTTCTACTTAGGTACTTAAGTCGTGTTGTGATGAAAATGACTCATCGGTTTACGCCATTGAAGGAACACTTGAAGCTGTTTTGGTTTGTGGTAAATGCAAAAAGGCATGCTGTTAGATTTCTTTTTACCTACCGATCAGGCCAACAAGACCTCAAAGAGAGTGAAGTAATGTGCAGGGTTATACAGTATAAAGTCTGCTACCTTTTGTATATCGTTTTAGTCTCCATGCTTTTCTGTACTTGTCAAAGATTAACATTAAATTCACTCACTCAGCATACAGAGCTGCTTGAATGGTTGTCAACAAGACTTTCCTTTTTTTCAGCCTTTCTTGAGACTCTTTTCAGATTTACCTACTTCTATCCAGAGTCTTTTTCAATTTATTGTTAACAAGTTGGTCTACATATCCCTGCCATTGAAATGCTGCAGTAATGATTAAGTAAATATGTAAACAACAGCTTAGTGAGAGCATGCACTAATGGGCAGAAAGAATTACATGCTTTGATTATACTTTCACTGCTAATGAATTTCAACAAAGGCTATTACAGTATAGGGCTCTTGTAGCTTTTGCATTAGCAGTGTGTTGGGGAGAGCTGTGTAACAATAAAACCCATCATAATAATCACATATAATCATTGACAGTGCACTGGTTATAATCAGAGGAAATAAACAAACAAAGCTGAGGCTTTTATTTGAAGCTACAATATGTGAGATTTTTCTGATTTATCACTCTCATAATTCTCCCCCCGTGCTCGCCCTTCTTCTTGATCGAACTGTTGACCTTCAGATGTCAACATCCATAAAGCATCCCGACGTGCTGGAAAAGCAGCTGATGCAAGCAGAGGAAATCTTAAATTAAAAAAAGAAGTGCTGCTGATAAAGACTGTGAATATTTGCAGAGCGTTTCTGCTGTGTTATCTCATTTCTCTGCTCGTTTGCTTACATGAGAGCAAGATATTTAACTTGTGGCTTTTTCAGAAAACAGAAAATTACTTAAACACTGTGGAGCGTTATCAGAGAACAAAGTACTCATGGATTATGTTTTGCTGGGTTGTTTATTAGCCTCTTACACAACGGTCTCTGTATGCTCCTATGTTTTGCAGTGGGCCTTCAGACTCTTCTTAACTCATTATTACTGATCAACTGGAGGTAATTATCTGCCTATACGTGTATTGACTGAAACATTTGTGCCTTTCAATTCTCTTTTTCTTCCCTTACCCGTTTGCATTCGAACCTTTAACTGACTCAATAGCCTGCTGGGACTTTAACCCCGAAACACACAAAGAAAGACCAATTATAATTTAGTTATTTACCCAGTCGCCTCCTTTTCCTTCCTTTGGAAAGCTGTGGGTGTTATCTATCCATCATGCATCTATCTAATTTCACTTGAGTGTCTCTGAGAAAGCTGTCACAATCTTGGTCTCTGCGGGGTGTCAATTGCACATCAATAACACACCCGTCAATTGCGCCATTGACGTGCATTCAGCCGTGGAGCAAGTCGACTGGTTGATTCTTTGGAGACAACTAAATTTAGATTTTCTATCAAAGTGGAAAGGCACGGTAAAGTATCATGAGTGACAGAGAGAAATCAGTTACAACATCCACTTTTTTCACTCTCATTTGCAACCCACTTCCACAACTGTTGGTGTGTTATCTTCAGAAACACACACTGTTTTTGTTGACTTTCTGTTCGTCCTACAGCTGGCCAAAACATCTCATCCATGGAAGTCAAGTACTGACACTCCCCTGTGGAGACCCTTGAGTTGTCGTCTTTCTAGCGTCTGTTTAAAGGTCTGTTGTCTTCTCCAACACGTCTGTAATTATTTGTGTGGTTAGAATCGTGAAAACTTGATGTGGTCTAGTAAACATGTATCTAATGATAACTCAGAGTTTACTTTTGTGTCTTCACTGAAAGTCTCCAGTTGTTTGACTTCCACTCTCTCATCTGCACCACCTCTGTCTTCCATAGGTGAGAATTCCAAATTGGCTCATAATCGTTCAGGTTATATACAAATTAAAGTGTATTGCTTTTCTATGTTCGAGTATGAGGCTTAAATGAGAACAGCCTGAGGCCTAATTTTCTTGACGCTGATGAAATTGATAAAACATGCATGGAAGCATGCTCACCTTGTTATGTATGTACCATAGAGGGTTGATGAGGAGTCTGTACCTTGAATATTCTTAGATTGGATGATGAAACACTGCATGAGGTCTTTAAGTGTGATAAAACACAACATGAGACACAAGCTCAGAAACTAACATATAGAAAGTTATCTTCTTTCTGAGTTTCACCCTGTTAAATGAATTGTTTTATAAAACCCTATATATTTCCTTGTTCATCTAAAAGGTGAGCTGGGCCCGGATTTTGGGGGGACTGGGGCATTCCAACAGAATGATTAAGCGGCTTTCAACACCAACAAAAGTAGTTACACATGTAGATATAAGAGAAAATGAATATATGTAATGTCTGAATCCCCAAAGATCACCTCTGTGGTCACCTTATAGAGATCTGAAGTGATGCTGCAGACAGAAGCTGTGCAAAGAGAGAAGAGGAGCTAAAACAGAACAAAGAACCAACTATTCCATCTCCTCATCATCTCTGCAGACTCACTTTGACCATCAGCACCCCTCCCCCATCATGGCAGCAGAAAAACAGAACAAAGACGCAGTTTCTAATGTAATTCTGCAGCAACACCAATAAAACTCAACTTCAACCCCCAGAGACAACACCATGTGCATCCTGCAGGCAGAGGGCTGTGTGCTTGGATTACTTGGAGGTCCTGTATGTTGACTTTGTTTTACAAGATATGATCCTCAAGACTGTAACTCATTTCCTGCACCACTGAAGTGGTGTTTGGAGTTCGCGCCACTCTAGGTAGCTTTCTTCAAAAGTGTACTTTAAGGTTTCTGTCCAAAACATCGTGGAAAAATATGCAAAACTGTATTTTCTTGAGATACTAGTGACAAGATATTTCAACTATAACTCTAAAAACAGAGCAGTAGAAACAAATGCCATGTCTCACGGTTCTTAAGAAACCCAGTAGTTAAACAGTAGCACATTCGCAGTGTCTGAAGTCCTTGAAGATGATATGTACCATCCACCAGCTTTGTGCTTTTATTCAGACATCAACCCAGAAACAGATGACTGGCCTGTTTCTGCAGACATATTTTCTCAATCAGTCTCTGACTCTTAGAAATGTGGTTCTGCTTCAACAGAACATTTTCTGCCAAAGTGAAAGCAGGTTCGATTGATAAACGTGCATTTTTTTTGCCTGTGCCTTTTCATCTGTGCTTTTCTAACTGTTTCTGGACGTACCATAATGCAATGCTCCATTCATTATATGTAGAAAACATTATGTCAGTATAATGTCAGAACCACTGTTTCTCTAAAAGCAGGCAAACAGTCATAAAATGATTGGATGATTTCATGCATGTTAACTCCAAATGAAAAAGAACAGAGCTTTAACTTTGGTCATTGCTTATTCAGATATGAATGCATGAGGTAAAGGGTACTAGCTGGCCTCCTCAATAAATCAGCTGAGCAATATACAAACATATGTACAATAACATCTCTGCAGGTTAGGTTACCCTTATTATCTTTCTGCTGCTGTAGAAACAAACCAGATGACTGACAGTTCTCTAGCTAATAACTGAATCTGAATCTGAATCTGAATCTTATCTTATCTTATCTTATCTTATCTTATCTTATCTTATCTTATCTTATCTTATCTTATCTTATCTTATCTTATCTTATCTTATCTTATCTTATCTTATCTTATCTTATCTTATGCATTCATGTAAGGTCATCTGTAGAGGACTTCATAAGGAGATTTTAGACTGGATTTAAGTTAAAGGCCAACTTGCACTGACTTTTTAATTATGCTGTTTGCATACTCTTCAACTGGACCCAAAAGCAGACTAACAGACAAAGTATGAGGGGTAAATAGAGGGCTGTATTGTCCATAAAACTGAAGGTTGACACTGAAAAGTTGAGGCTGGTTGATAGTGGAAGGTTGGAAGTTGGGAGAAACACCAAAGGGTAAGTCGCAGGGAAAAAACGAGTGTAATTCAAAAACCCTAGGCTAACTAGAGGCCAACTCTAACGCGGTTTAGTGGGGAACCATCTGGCAACGACGAAGAGAAGAGTCAGGCTTTAAACAATGCAGCTGGTGATTAGTTGATGAGAACTATAGTTGTGCCTGTTGAAGCTTCAGCACCTGGAAGCCACACCCAGCATCTGAAAGAAAAAAACACAGGTGAAGCTAAACCAAAAGTGCACAGGGAAAAGAACAAAAATACCATAAACACCAAATGTAAGGCTTACACCACAGATAATTATAATTTTTTTGTTTATTTATAATTAGTGTCCAGTTATGTAGAAGGTACATGGTTATTGAGTATTCAATTACTTTGTGGAAATAAACTGCAGTGAGGCCGTCAGTCAGTCACATAATGTGTTCAAGGAAACTCTGCACTGCACAACTGAGCAAGTTTTTTTGATTGTTATGCTGTTAAGTTCTCCAAATGAAAAGTCCTTGTTGCTGTAACTATTGGCTTATTTTAGAGGTCAAATGTTTGCTGTTATAGTCAGTACTGCTTGACTTATTACTTACTTTTGTGTTTCCACTTAACTACTGAAAAAGGAACCAGAGGAGTAGAGAAACGGCGTCAAAACTTTGGCAGATAGTCCTGTTTTCATGTCCAACTTAGACACAGAGGATTCCTGTTTTCAGTCATTAAACATATCTAACCTGAGCTTGAAATCTTGACTGTTTTCCTGAAGTATTCTTACCTTTTTAAAGAGCTCTGCACACTGGGTTGGAGTGAGCTTGCTTCAAAACAAGAGCGAGGCTGTTAACCTGGTATAACATTTCAAAGTCCTGTCACTTCCTCCTTAAGCAGTGTGTGAAATTGGTTGTGGTTGCATTTGTAGATTTTTATGCAAACTGCCGTGCTCTGAGCTTCACTCGAATATAAACGACTCACCTTGAGATAGAAAAAGCGTGTCAGAGGTTCTTCTGTAAAACCTAATTCTGTGTGTAAACAGCAGCAGATAAACAGCCGAGGGGTGTTAAGCGTGAAGACTGAGAGTGATTATAAACAGTCTGCTGCTCGCTCTCTTCTTCTCACTGTCTTACTGACGTTTTCTTTCATGTCTGTCTCTCAGACAGCCTGTCTGTCTCTCATCACTGTCCCTCTCTCTTACAGTGCTATCATTGTTTGATTCCCCTGACAGTGACTGATACAGGATAAGGTGTAAA
The DNA here is from genome assembly GCF_009762535.1 of Notolabrus celidotus. Taxonomy (NCBI): domain Eukaryota; kingdom Metazoa; phylum Chordata; class Actinopteri; order Labriformes; family Labridae; genus Notolabrus; species Notolabrus celidotus. Next base: position 9,999,605 of record NC_048281.1, on the reverse strand, counting down.
TGTTAAACAGATGTACCTCTTGACCTTTCCTTCTTTTGTTCGGTTGCCCTCTATTTGTTTTTCAGGGTGGATATTGATGTTTTGACAGTTTGAGGAAGGTTTAGCCTCCTTCTGCACACAATATGAGGAATATATTTATCACTGTGTTTGAAACCTATAAAAAATGATGCAATTTAAAGGCTGATATAATGCAGGTAAGCACCTGTGCAGAAAAGCAGACATTTTAAGTTGTTGAGTCATAAACACAGATTATTTATGATGCAGTTCTCATGTGTGTGTGTGTGTCAGGGAAAGGATGCTGTTCTGCTGACTGACAGAATGAAATAATGAAATACAGCCTGAGCTCAGGAGAACTTTGGCTGAACGGTGAAACATTCATCACAAACAGTAATTGTTTGACACATATCATTTACAATAAAATAAATTGTGCCTTCGCTCCACATTTGGCAGGTCCCTGTTTGGATTTGGTGTGGCGGTTATGGAAATAAAATCGCTTATGACAGCAGAAGTGCCACTGTTGGCTCATATACGAGACATCACTTTGCGTGTACGTGTGTGCATATCTGCTCATGCTCACGTGCGTGCATATGCATGAGTCGGCATGTTCTGAGTGTCTATTAAAAGTCCATTTTCTTTGCAGATGCTTTAGCTCACTGGCGTGTTTGAAAAGCAGGAGCGCTCACAGCTTCTCCTCTGTTCTTTTATCCAGCGTGGACATTAATAGATGTGAAGCCGCTCTGCAGTGAGATGCCCGGTCTGTCTCTGACAGTCTGAGCAGCCTGCTGGGAGAGCCAATGAGGCTTTCCGTGTGATGAATATGAACTTTGTGAACTTAACTTGACATCTCAACTATCTTTTATACACCCTGCTTCTCACATAGATGTAGATTTTAAGCTCCTGAAAATTAAGTTTCTACACGTCACTGAAAAGATTTAGTTTGTACTCCTGTAACATTGTTAAACTCAATATGGACAGTTTAAATAAAATATGAAAATGCAGCAGAGACACTTGAGACATATCGTTCTAATTTATTGCCAAAAATCTTACTTTGTCAAAACCTGGTGCCTACATCAATCAATCAATCAATCAATCAATCAATCAATCAATCAATCAATCAATCAATCAATCAATCAATCAATCAATCAATCAATCTTTATTTGTATAGTTAGATGTATCAAATCACAACAAACGCTTTTACAAACATAGCAGGTCTAGACCACTCTATGTCAAATTATGAACAGAGACCCAACACCAAGACAGGGTAAGACTCAGTCTTACCCAACCTTAATCCACCATGAGCATTGCACCCACAATGCAGCAGGATGCTATGCAGTTGAGCTGGACATTCAGCTGTGTTGTGCCAGTAGCAGGTAATGAAGCTGAAGAGATGTGGGGTGGATGAGAAGTCATGTATTGCATCTCAACAACCTCTGATTCTTTTTTATCACTAATTTGTAGTCCCCAGATCTGAAGGACTCTGACTCAGGTGACATCACAGGAGGCAGCACACCAAGTTTAATTCAGCTCCTTTTTGGCAACGCGCTTTTACAGAGGATAAAGAAGAGAATTGAAAAGTTATAAACAAAAAAATAAGTTTTGAACTGGTTGTAGTTAGGTGAGTTTTGAGCTTTATAACTACATTTAGCTGCCTTAACATGAGTATTAATAAATAAATACAAAAAGCAATCCTCATGTAAATAAAGGAGCATGTGCCCATGGAGCACCAAATACAACACACAACATACCGCAAACTATCTATTTAAAACCGCCACTAAATCCAACGACTTGAAGCTTTAATATCATCAAAACTGATGCATTTTTTAAGATATCTGTCACAAAATTATTTTTGGACCTAACTGACTACATATAAACCAAAAACCCATTTTGTTCTATTTACACATTTAATTCTGCTGTTAAAACATCATAATCATTATAATGACATTGTGTCAATAGAAGAGGGTAGAGCCCCAGTCATCAGCACACCTGACCCCAATGATGAGGATCCTGTTGAGTGTCAGCATGAAGACACATTGGCCTTTTCTGAGGCTAACAGTCAATGTGACACAAGCCAATTAAGAGCCCAGTTACACCCTAACTTGCAGATTGCTCTATTGCTATGCCACTGGCTATGAATGGGGACCTACTCACAGTTGTTTGGTGCCTGTATTTCGTTGTCCTGCGTCTGATACCCAAAAATCAGGATGTACTGGTCCAAAGCCAGTACATCCTGATTTAATAAATGCAAAACCATTCAGGAAAAGCACTGCTGTGTTCAGGGTGGAAATTAAGAGTTTTGCACTATTACACAATGGTGATTTTATTGTGTTTTATGGAAATTCAGACTGAGTGTCCACATACATGGACATCATTTTCTCTAAAACTACATGTAAAAAGATGATGCTTAGTTTTTTGTATTTATTAGGTTCCAGTAAACCCAAATAGCAAAGAGACATCAAAAAGCATATCAAAAAAGAGCTCAGGTCTTACGAGGTTAACAGGATTTTTTGGCTTTTGGAGCCAGCCTCAAGTGGACGTTCAAGGTACTGCAGTTTGTTGCACTTGACTATTGGCTTCATTTTTTCAACACTGGAGATTGTCACTTGCACAAAAAGCCCAACATAATTACATTAGTATGTTACGTGTTACTTTGTCTCAACCTGGTAACCTGCAGGCATTAGTTTGACATTTTGGTGCACATCTTATCATCAATTCACCATTTGTTCATCTAAATCCCAGGAAAGCACATTGATGAGGACCTGGTGCCCAATTACAGACACAAGTCAGGTAGACACAACTCAAATAATGAATTAAGGTCTAACAAATTTAGGAAGGATCGGAGATGAATCTTGTTCACTGCAGCCATCTTTTCTGTAAGCGAGCAAATAAGGGATATTTGAGTGAAATTCAACCTTTTTTTGTTTCAGGTATCAGTGGTAGGGCACGATGGGAGTTGTTCTCCACCCTCCCATCCCCAGACACAGCTGGCAGAGACATGCACTCCACTGAGTGCACTTTACTAGTTTTTCCTTGAACAGGTCTAAAGAAAGGCAGCGCAGGCAGGTGTCCATGTCCATTTTCAGCAAACCGTGGGAGTGCAAATCAGGCTTTTCTTTGTGTTTCTTCAGATATATTTTTAAAAAACAACCATGCATGTTCACTGCTTAATAGAATCTACAGAGAGAGTGTGCTTCTGTCTTTGTGAGAGTTTTAGTTGTGAGTCTGCACGATGGTTGTACACGTGCTACAAAGTCTCACTAGAAAACAGGGACTTTGCTGTGAAGAAAGCATAAAAGAATTAATGGCAGGCTCACACTAACCACGGGGGACAAGCACAACATGTACTTTTGAAAATAAATCAGTTTTCTGAGTGGACTGACTTTTACTGAGGGACAAAAATGAGAGAGGGGGAGAGAAAGAGAGAGACAGCAGATGAAAGAGACTCAAAGTTAAAATACTGAGAGGAATACCAGTGTTATCACTTCTGCAGAAACTGTATGAAACCGTCTCAGTGATGGTTTCTGAAGAAATGTAAAGAAGGCAAAGTTGGCGGTTGCCATATTGGAAAAGAAGACTCCAAGATGACTGCTGTACTTTTGGCTAAACTTGAAGCCTGCAAAGAAGGTGGAGGTGAGGCAGCCAACAGCTACATCAGTCAGTCAAACCAGCTATGCTCTTAATTATACTTATGCATAAATCCTAATCTTAAAGGCACTGTGAGGAGTTTTTATGTCAATGTTATGTTTGATTCCGATCACCCATTTGGGCTGAATTGGTTGTGTTTTTCTGGGTTTCTCATAAGCGCCTTCATCCACTGAGGTAAAGATATGTCTCATTTAAGACCACAACTATTTTTTAATGCTAGACTGTAAACATGTTTAATTATTCTGTAAAAATATGCATATTAAGACAGGCTCCAACGGAGTCTACTCAGCTTTTTGGCACTTTTGCATTGGCTTCAGTTTTCAACGCCGGACGATGTTGCTTGGTTCTCCTCAGAAAAAAGTGCTTCCACTGAATATCTAAATGGAGGAATAATTTAGCAGAAACACTTAGACTAGTACTGCAAACATTTTACATACTCTGTTTTCTTACAACCAAAAACAGAAATGAAAATAAAGACACAAAACACACATGCAACAACAGTTTGTGTGGATATATCTGTACACCTCAGAGTCTCAGAGCAGCTCAGACACCAAAAGGGAGCTCACTGTGGACCTCTCTGCTATTTTGCATTGACTGATCCAACTGGGAGAGACTCCAGGACAGACTCCATACACACCTGAGGACTAATATATCCCATCTGACCCTCTGGATCACTGAGGATAAGCACCAAATGATTGGGAGCGACTGCTTTGCTTAACCTACTCAACAGATAAACAGCATAAAATGGATTTATGGGTTTTTCTTATTAACATGACATAAAATTAAGAGATAAACACATAAATCTATCTTCTGCATTGAATGAAAAATCCCTTGTCTCCGTCTTCTTTCTTTTATTTACACCCTCGACCTCCAAACAGCAGCCCTCAAGGTGTAAATAAAATACTTTGCCCTCCTACCCCAGCACAAAAGCTTTCAAAGCCTTCGACTTGATGGATCGCTGAGATTGAGGGAATCTTATGTGGCATGACACACACACACACACACACACACACACACACACACACACACACACACACACACACACACACACACACGCACACACTCCAATCTGTCCTGAGAATCTGAGCTGTGTGCTCCAGTGTGGCTCTCTGCTCTGAAGGTCACAGTGAGTTGTATCAGTGACAGAATCAGGAATTTTCAGTCTTTTCTGACCGATTCAGGCCTCAGGGATATTTCATCCAACACTAGAGTCAAGGGTTGTGTGCATGCTTGTGTGCATGTGTGTGAGTGTGTGTGTGTGTGTGTGTGTGTGTGTGTTAACATACTGGAGTTATAGTGCCGACATGTGCAAGGACACCCTCGAGCACATGCGCTTGTGTATGAATCCATATCTAGAGATTAGGTAACGTTCGTTTACCCATCAGGGCTTTCTGTTTGAGTGTGCACAATACACACTCTCACACACACACAAGTTATCTTCACAGCATAGAATATTCTACATGATACTGTAATGCAGTCAATATAACAGGACACCTTTGCAGCACGTTGAGTACACTGAGGCAATAATTAGAGATGTCCTGGTGCCATCTTTTCCCTGATAATACCAATTTTGACACATGCATTTCCAAAGCTGTTGATAAAAAGAGCTGATCTGATACCAAGACCAGAGTTCAAATATATGTCTGTATACTTTTTTATCCTGTGGTATGGGTCTTATATGATTTATATCACCTGGCCCATTTCTTCCTCTTCCTTGTTGCATGTTAAAGCATGTTAAATGTTTTTAATCGGTCTTAAACTGATGCTAATGCCCTTTTATGACCTACAAAAGCAAACAAGACCACCAGCCACAAGATTAAATAGGGGATAGATGCCCGGCCGGATGAATAACAGCACTCTGTAGACACAGCCTCCTTACATTGACAACATGTGGGACACATCTAATTGTTAAAAGATACTAGGATGAATTGTACTACTTTGGCATGTGCAGGACATTATTAGCAAACGCTTCCTCACAGCATCTTTAAACATGAACAAACAGATAATTTTCTTTAACGTCACTATATCGTCTTGTTGGACAGTCAGTCACGACGAATAAATTATTATAATTAAAGTGTCAGACAGACACTGATTTCAAACTCAAAGCTCCTATATAGTGATTTTAAAGTTTGAATGATCAGGTCTTGCCTATGAAGAGGAAAGGTCAACTGAGTTGAGCCTTGTTAGCACCAGGAACGATGAAGGATAAAGCTATCCTTAGAGGGATAGTTTGATTTTGTAGTGGGGCTGTATGAGGTACTTGTTGAAAGCAAGTGTATTTCCCTGGTCAGCTCGGACCCTTTTTTGAGAAACAAAAAGAAGAGCTGGTTCTGAAGCTAGGCTATCACCCGCTACAGATGGGGACAATTTTATTTCAGCTAATTTTGAGAAACTCTGACCAAAACACTCATCTCAATTGAAGCATAGGCATACAGGACGAGCACCAATGAACAACCTGAGCTGATGTACCTCCAAAGGTACTTGGTCCACTGAAACTCTAAGAAACACATGTTTTATGTGAGGCTGCTTTATGTAGAGTTGTGCTGATTGTAATGTTCAGACTAATGCTTTCAAACTAGCTCTGCTCTGTTGTTCTTCCTGTCGCTGTCTCAGTTATAGTGAGGCATCTTTTCTGTTTGCTGTTCTAAAACTGTGCCATCCAAGATCGCAGCCCTGCACATTTATGCAACCGTTTTGAAGCCAAATGAATGACTGATTCCAGGTGAGACATGTTTATTTGATTAAGATTTTGCTAATTATAGTATAAGATCATTGCATAAACTGATGTTTCCATCGATACACAAACCCAGACACTTCTGACACTGATATCTGTATTGAAACAACTCCAGTAAGAACGTCTCTAAGCCTCCCCACCTCTCTTATCCTTGCTTGCCTTTGTGCCTGTTTCTCTCTATATTCCTCTCCTCCTCTCCTCAGGCGATATCAGCCTGGTATTATTTTGACCAGGACGTCATCGCTGACAAATACCCCCATCCCGCAGGGGCCCAATCTCCCCATCCCTCTTCCCACAGAGGTGCCCTTCATGTAAGTGGGAAATTTTAGCATCTTTCTCCACACACACACACACACACACACACACACACACACACACACACACACAAACACACACACACACACACACACACACACACACACTCACTCAGCATTCAAACCCTAGTGACAGATTCACAGTAAGAGTTGAGTTATTACATGATTCAGACCTTTGTCTCCTTGTCAGCTGAAATGATTCATGCCTCTGGGTGCCCCTGTTCGCTGCCCGGACTTTTTCCCCCCTCTTCCCTCAGTTTGTCTCTTTCTCACAGTTAAATGCTTATTCATGAATGTACACACAGATATACACCCTGGACCACCCTATCTGCACCCCTGGAAATATGACGCTGCTGTAAATCACTGCCTTGAAAGCAAGCTCAAAGACTACTGAACAGGAAGGTCACAGTTAAAATAAGTCAGTTCAAGAGTTGTAATGCTTCAAAAGCTCAGAGTCAAACACGAGACAAAAAGCTGAGGCATAAATATCCATGCTGACTTGAAGTCTTATTTAAAGCAGCATATCATTGTCAGCTTATTCTTTTCCTTTGACGGGCTTTCTTTTTTTTGTACATAGATGCAAACAAGCAAGAGTCATCAGCATGTGCATGTAAAAAGTGAGTAGAGCCTCTAGGTTTCTAAAGTCAAGCCAATGTAAGAGTCCTATTAGGCCATTTAAACATTAGGCACAATAGTTTCACACCCTGAACCCTTCCCTCTCCCCTTCTGGTCTGCTTTCAAACAAGTAACCTCCTTCAATGCCTGAGTACACTTGTATATGCACGCAGTCTGATACAATAGCGGTTGATTTGAACGTAGCTGGATTGCAAATCCGCAAAAAATAAGAAAGAAGAATGTGCACACACATAGAGTATAATATTCAAATTATGTATCATTTAAAAGCTCAAATGGAACAAAAAATGCTCTGTATTAAACATCTGAATCCAATGAACAGGCCCAGACTGAATGAAATGTAATTGGGTTACAGAGAGGTAGTTTAAAACTTTTTATAAACCAGTCAAAACACATATTGTCACATCTAAACAGTGTTCCTGATTGTCTTCCAGCTGTGTTTCACTTGTGCATGCCCAACTTCTCTTCTGCAAGTGGAGAACTCGCAGAAGATGGCAGCTTCAACGTCAAACTGGATGACGACAGAGAGTCTGTTCAGTAGAAACAATTCCGGTCTATCCCACAGATGTCTTGACAATTTTTTACAAGTCTGTGTGCACCTTCCAAACATCTAAGTTATTTGAGTGTTTCCGCTAAAAACAAGGTCTCTGCCGTCATCCAGCTACTGCATGCATGGTTTTTGCATGGACCAAAAGAGGTGAGGGGCGTTAGGTGAAGCAACATCTCTTTGGCGGTTGTCACACAGCTGTTGCAATTTGTAGGTGCAGGTAAACATCAGGCCGTATTAAATATAATGCCATGTCAACACTTACCTTAAATCACAATGAAGAAATATTGTCCATGCAATGACTGTTAACTTTCTGTTGTAGTCTTTGCAAAGTGATGACCTGCCTTAAGGCTGCTTGGCGAGCTGATTGTCCTCATCTGTGTTTTTGTGTTTCAGATGGTAGGTGTAGCCATCTTTGCTCTGAACTATGACAGTGATTCACTTTCGCCATCTTTCTCTGTTATGCTTGAAACTTAATATCTTCAGCCATCATATGATGCAGGTGTTAGAGAGAGAAAATGAGCGGGTTTAGAAAGGCAGATTTTTTTTTGTCTGTTAAAGGGGACATATCACGCTTTTTTCATCAATATATATTGGTCTAAGAGGTCCCCAAAACATGTCTTTAAAGTTTGTGCTCAAAAAAACACATTGAAATCAGATTTTGGCATGCCTGAAAAGTCCTCTTCTTCATTCCTCACCAGAACACTCTGTTTTCCCTCTGACAACGCCCCCTCCGGAAGTGGATGTGCCTCGGCTCTCCAGCAGGTTGATCTAATGTTTACATGTTGGCTGAATATACACGGCTGCTCAGAGATCGCGTTACTTCAACCCTCTGAATCTGATCCTGACGGAGAGGCGCCTGCAGCAGGACCTTTCTGAACGATTGGTCACAGATTTAGTGTTTCTTGTTGTTTTATTTATCAGTATGTAGACGTGTGTCTTGGTACACAGCTACGAACATGTAGCTATGTGGCTATGCTAACTAGCGCTAGCACTTATCCATGATAAATAAAAATCATCCACTAGATCTTCAAATCTGCAGACGTGGGGAGTAAAACCGACCTCTGCCAGAGAGGCAGCAGGACCTTTTCTGAAGGATTGGTCACAGATTTAGTGTTTCTTGTTGTTTTATTTGCAGTATGTCGACGTGTGTCTTGGTACACAGCTACAGCTACAGCTACGAACATGTAGCTATGTGGCTATGCTAACTAGCTCTAGCACTTATCCATGATAAATAAAAATCATCCACTAGATCTTCAAATCTGCAGACGTGGGGAGTAAAACCGACCTTTGTGTTTATTAAGACAGCCTACAACTAGCATGCCTCCCTCCTAAGCTCCTTGTTAGCACACATTTGTGCAGGTAATGAAAAACGGAGGGGGGATTCAGTATTATTTTATACAGTCTATGGGCTGAACAAGCTCCGAGCTCTGACTCCGTGACAGACCGGATATTGTTGTTACGTAACAAAAACACGGAAGTCTGAAACGGCTCGTTTCACACACATTTACAGAAAGGTGGAGAAATCAGAACAGGGGCAGAATGGATTTTTTTCATTCTCGGGGGGTTTGTAGACATGCCAGGGAAACATATTTCAGGTAGAGAACCATTAAAAAGTCAATTTTGCATGATATGTCACCTTTAATAATTTCAGGGATTGTCTTCTGGCTTGACCACTGCAACCTCTTTGATAGCACTTGAACAAATCCCATCATTTAATTTACTCACCTGAGTGAGTGTCGTACAAAGACTGGAGCAGTTTTTCATTCCAATAAATCCTTGTTTGCTTATTCATGGAGTGAATAACTGCAGGTACTCTCCTTTAATGTACATGAATTGGATTTTGATATTAAGCTTATAACTGACAGTTCCAGGTGACAATGGTTAATGTGTCTATATGCACTGAACTTATGAAGATTAATGATTTACATTTCACTACATAACACATGCACTGTTCCAATAATGCTTTCTTTACTCTCTATCTGCCTCAGTCCGTTTTTCTTCCTCTACAGCGTACGTCTTCAAGCTGTCCTGTCACTCACTGCTCTGCTTCATCTCCTCACCGTATGGCTTCAGCACGTCGCCCACATTTCCATATCTGATCGGCTCAGTACCCTCCCCCTTATCTCTGTCCACTCGGCTGCGTACAGATGTGTCGGCGGTGTCGAACCTGTGTTAAATAAGCCTGTGGGCTCAGCGGGACGCTTCTCTGGCGCCGGAAGAACAGATGTAATCCCCCCTCTGTTTGAATATGGCTTACAAAGTGAAAGCTTCCCTGCACACCTGCCTCACAGATAGCCTCGTGCAAACAGCTCGAGCCGTGTTTGTTAAAAGAGCAGGCCACGCTTATCTTCCTGTGCACAAAGTGGACGTTGGGCAATCGAACAGAGCAGCCCACAGGAAAGGCATCAAGGTGGGTTGTTATTCTGAATCAGACGCTTGCACACAGGTGACAGTAATTTCGATCTTTTACCTCATTGTTTCTTTGCAGCTCTTTGAAGGATAAACAGATGCTACTTTATTTTATTTATTACATATTCATACTCATAAATAAGCTGCAGCAGTGTGGGTGCTGTGAGCATTCCCGTGTTGTGGCGCCATGTATGGGGTGATGTATAGTGTGTCAGGGTCCTTCCTGCTCACCGTGTTCAGATTCTAACTTTTATTGTTTTTAAAGTTATATTTTTGGGCTTTTCCACCTTTATTTGATAGGATAGCTGAAGAGAGACAGGAAACATGGGGGGTTGAGAGTGGGGAAAGACATGCAGGAAATGGTTGCAGCCAAGAGTGGAGCCTGCGACCTCTTTTGACGAGGACTATAGCCGTTGTATATGGGGCACTCCGACCGCTAGGCCACCAGGGCCCCGATTCTAACTTTTATAACCTTTTATAACCACTTTTTAAAAAATCCTCCATGTTGTTTCGCCTGCTGATCTAGATCACTAACAAAAACTAACATTTTTGCCACAGTGTCAGAAGTGTCTTGGTTTGTGCATCGATGGTTTGTGCAATGATTTGCCAAAGTGTCAACAGGCACATGTTCAATGTGCCGGACTCCTTTCCACAGATTTATTTGATATGACGTGTGTGATCTATGGAAAATGAAAAAAGCAAATTTGAAAATTGAGTTGCATTAACAGAAATGCTTATTAATTTTCCAAATATGGATTATTCATGATGTGACTCATAACTAAAATATATATTAAAATATCTTATTTGCATTTTAATTTTAATCTTCAACAATGCTAACTATTTCACACAGTTAAAATGAAAAAGAAAATGACATTTGCTTTTTAATTTTCAAAAAATGCCCCGCTAAATTATTATCATAATTTAAATTAAAAAGAACATTTTAAAATGAAAATGTATTCACAGAAAGGTTTTTTAATTTGAGAATTTATATTGTCAATAGTTGCTTCCATAGTGATCAGGTTGACCCTAGCGTCTCTTTTGCAGTTGAGAGTGAATGGGAGGAGACTTTTAAAAGTCTTACTGTACATTTTTCAGGAATGATAGCTCTCATTATCACCACACTATGCATTATTGTTAACATGGCTACTTTATTGAAAGTTGAATAGGGTGTTGCATGCTCATTAAGCTAGCATATAACCCTGGTGGGATCCTCATATCTTCATCTTTGAAGCGTGGGACCACGACCCGTGCAGCTACATTTGATGATTTGAGTCTCAGGCTGCTGGTGTAATAAAAGCAACATAACAACTTCTAATGTTAACTCAGGACTGAGGGATGTTTCCGTGCACTTGGCTGACTCTCTGACATTTCCTCCTGTTCAAGAAACAAATGGACTGCATTTGTTCATTTCTGCTGCAACTCGAAATGGGACACTTAAAATTTTATGAATCTGACTTTTGCACTTTTCAAATCCAAATATTTAGCTGTTAGCTACATTCACTGACCACTTGCAACCTTGGACATTCCATTAAAAGAGATGAAATAGTAATGACGACAACAAACCAATAAAGAAAACAAGGAAAAGAAAAGTTCAGGCTGAGTGCTGATCTTTGACTCACACCCGCCTTCCCCATCAGACAGGAGACGTCAATTTTATTTCCTACTGAGCACTTCCCATGATGCTTTGAGGGAGATGTTTTTATAGTTGAACGAGTAGGGCTTCATAAAAACGGCCAAAATGAAATTCTCATTTTCTCTGAGATATTTGCACTGACCTGCAGGTCTTTCGATTAGTGTGTGCATTTCTCTGAGCCCTCTTCTCCGGCACATTTCCTAAGTCTGCTGCCCTTTCTTTTTATAATCCGCATTTACTCTGCACTCACAGAAATATTAATATTTGATGGGGCCCAGTTGGAGAAATGCAAGTATAGACTCTACACGTGCAATAGTAGCAATGCTCTCGTCTTGATCACGCTCAGGAATAGACGGGAGGCGCTGAAGTTTGGAAATGCTTTGAGTGCCGAGCCCCCGGCAAGGAGCTTTTCACGGGGGGACTGAGACGGTTCACTGAAGGAGACAGCATAGAAGCCATCTGGCTGTTTGACTGGAAATAGACCATTTCAGATCGGACGACAGGTGTTTTGTTAAGCACTATTCATCCAGTCATTGATATGACCTTCATCTTTTGAGCTCTGTTTAGAAGACGCTTGCCTCTAACTAAACAGAGAGCTACAAAAAGATGTCTTAAAGGGGGAAGCTGTTATCAAGTGTGCAGGCTCCAGGGTGGGATAAGCAAAAATGTTGAGCCTGAGATTCAGAACCAAATTTTTTGAAGATAAACAGCATCATGCATATGTGGAAGAAGTTTTCAAAGTGTAACTTCACATTAAAACAATTCACATTCATCTTGGTCTTGGAGGAAAAGAGGGAGGAAGAGAGAAGACCTTCAGCCATCTTCTCCTCCTCTCTGATCATTTGTTTCTGTTTAATGCAGACACATAGTTTGTATCTGCTTTCTTCTTTCACTGTGTGTTTTTCTAATCATTTGTAACCTTGCTTAGAAAAAGGCTTTAATTGTGATAGAAGTTTTTCTCATTTACATATTTTTCTGTCTGTTGTCACAACATGAAATGAAAATAAATGCTGCAGAGCTTCAGATGTAACAGTTACTTTAAAATCCACAAAAATACAAATGAATGGCTTGAAGAAACGGTTGTAACGTTCAAGCACCACCAAAAATCTTTCAGAATGAGCTGCTGTTTCTACTTTAACATAAAAATAAAGAATAAGAGCTTGAAGTTAAGGATAACTTTGGAGATTAAGGATGTTTGAGCAGGTTTCAGGGTCCAAACTGTTGTAACATCGGCTAAGAAAATATCATCCTGATCATTACAGGGCTTCTGCGTTTAGTAGTTAGAATATTTACACCAAATATTGATTCAAAGCAGTCTGTTACGCTCACAGTTTGAGCTGCGTCCATAATGGATAATTCTGTAAGAGCTAGCTTAGCTGTTATTACTCACATTAAACCTAACATTTCTTCTGACATTGTAATAAAACAAAGTGAAACAGGACCACATGGATCAGTGTAGTACCTGAATGACTGGAGCCAAACCATAGCAGAGTGGAGACGGATTGAACACGGGTCTGGTGAAAGTTAGCCGTGGTTTTTATGCCTGTCACTGTCTGAGTCTGTGACACTGTCTTTTCCATTTATCAGTCCTTAAACTGCATCTTATCCCAAACTGTGTGCTGTTAAGTGATTGCTGCACGTGTGATCCTCAGTTTTTATAGTTTGCTCTGTTCTAGCAAACGTTAAGTCAACCGGACTTCTCTCTGCATGTTGATATGATCACTGTTAGTCATTCAGGGTCTGTGATTAACAATTGACTGCTCTTAAGAAATAACAGTCTGTTGTCATCAAATTCTGTTTTGTAATGACCAATCAGAGCCATGTGAAAGTTTGGTTTTTAAACAGGACACTGAAATCATGAAGCCCTGACTTAACACCGATGCAATGCGCTTACCTGAGCTTCTGTCGCTCCACAAGCGTGCTGCATGAAAATCATCAACACTGATAAAAGCATTACTCGTGCAGCTCCGTGTCTCACTTACTATGTGCATGACTTTCTTAACAGGAGGAATTAAAGTGACGTAAAAGTGTGAGGTTTTGTCAAAACATGAAAAAGATACAAAGCTACACCAAATTGGATTAAAAGTATCACAGCTGTTGTGTCAGTTAACTAACTTTGATTATAGTATGCGGGCCCGAGGCTGATTCATCAATAGTCAGGAGAATGCAAGCTGGAGAACAGAAGAGAGATAAAACAGTGTGAGTATAACACTCTCCTCCTGCAGCCCTGTGGTCTGCTGCTGAACAGACAGCTCCTATAAAGTGACATCACATGCTACTTTTAATTTGACTCCATATTCCTCTCTGTTGCAACTGAAGCTGTTTCATTGTGTGAGCTATTACTGGAGACGGACCAGAGTTGCCTCATCTCTCTCTCTCTCTCTCTCTCTCTCTCTCTCTCTCTCTTCTCTTTTAGACAGAATGAACATGAACACGTATTTAAAAGCAACGCTTCATTACATGATGGTCTCGGTACTCCCTTTCATAATAATTATACAGAAGACATCCAGTGATACTTTTAAGAATATATTCAGGTTAGGATAATGGCTGGAGAGACATTCAAATAAAGCTGTTGAGGAAATAATAAAAAAAAAATAAAAAAAATAAAAAATAAATGTGACTTTTTTTTTTTTTAATAAAAGTGTTCAGAAATTGATCATTAAAGGCAGCTTTTAGAAAGGAGCTGGTAAAGAAAGTACTGGTACATTTCACATTTCAGCAGTTTTGAGGTGCAACGTAAGTAAAGGGTTTGTGCTTTGAAGGTCGCAGATGGATCAGGAATATCAACAAAACTCGTTGAGAGGGTTTGAAGAAAAAAGAATGTACTGCGCTTGAATTAGTACTCACACAGATGCATACTAGTGTACAATAAAGCAATGGTTTCCTAGTCTTACCATGCCAGCGACTCCCTCTTGCACAATTTCTTGAATTTGGTCTCCTTGTATTTAACATTTACCCTTACTGTTAATTTATTCCATCCATTATGTTTTCTGCTGTTATAAACAGTATTTGCAATTCCTTCTTCACAACAATAATAATAACGATAATGTTTGAAACCATCAACAATCATCATCTGACATTATGTAATATATGCCTCCATTAGAATGTGCATCAACTCTTCATTGATTCTGGTGTAGCCGACAGTTAGCATTCAACCACTTCCCCACCAGTTTCTGCAACCTCCCTAGCGCCCCCTGCAGGTCCCCTACTTTTTAAAACACAGCTCGAAAGCAGAGGTTCCCAAACTTTTTCGGCCCACGACCCCTTCAGTCAGACAACTCACGTTTATTTAAGATAAAGTTTAATCCAGTATACAGTATTGTGTTTAGCATATGGGCTCCGAACCTCATTACTCCTCGTAGATTATTTAAATGGAGACATTTAGGAATAATGAGATAGGACTAACCTCCCTCGGAGCCCGCAGGTGGATGCCCGTGAGGAGGTGGGTCCGAAGTTTGCACACAGCACTGAGCAGGACAGCAAGAGCACTGGCAAAGCAGAGGCAGAGACAGGGAGACTTGCAGCTTAAATAGACCGCCAAATGAGAGGATGTTGAGATCAGCTGATAGGGAGGATGATGACGTGTCAGTATGAATGAGCGCAGCTCGAGTTGTCTGCCTGAACTAGCTTGCAGGCGGCGCTCCATATGCCAAAGACTTGTGACCCCCACGGTCCCTCGAGGTGTTTAAATGTAGCTTAATACTTAATTTAGCTAGTCTGCAGAAAAGTAGCCACCTACCTGCACATGTGGCTGTTTCCTTTCCTATATGAATTAACCACTGATGCTTTAGTATATTAACTGCAAGCTAACCCTAATTCTAACCCTAACCTTAGGAGTCATCTACGGAAAGGAATAAAACCAATGGGGGAAAAAAAGTATTTACAAGGTTTTATTTCCTAAATTAATTGCTTTTTAAAGATATATTTACAGTAATGGCAATATACAAAACTTTAGATTACTAAAAAAAAAAAAAACGCAGGGGTTCCCGACCCCCACTTTGGAAGCCCTGCTCTAAAGGACTATCCAGTGACTTTTATGCAATTTTAAAGAAGCCTGCTTTATAAGTTGGTATTAGCCAGTCCCTCCAGGAAGTTGCGATTTCGTGATCGCAACTTTCAACGCAAATTCAACCAATCTGCGCGATTTTTCCGCGGCCTTGCAATTTTATACAATCACCGCAACTTTCCCGCATATTTGACCAATTATCTTAATCTCAGCCCCTGTGCGTCATCAGTTTTGTCATCAATTTCACTTCCTTGGAACATAAATGTAAGTCCTCACTTGATCGGCACTTTTCAACGGTAAAACACACACGGAGAACGGGTGAAAAGAGGGGACAGCAGGCAGGACAAGTGACGATGACAACGTTATTTGAAGATTGAGGGGCTCAGTGTTCGCTTGGTCTCTACCTGCAGCAGGTGTGCTTCATGAACAAGCTCTCCCTCCTCCATGCATCTGTCTCATCTTCATTGAGGATTTTTACCCCCGGTGTGCGTTAGTGACAGAGACACAACCGGGGGACCTCTGTTTACTATTTGAGGTTTGACGTTGTTGCCGTGGTTACCGTAAAAAGCTTCGCGTCTACAGCTTGATTTAATCCAGTTTGGTGATACATCAGACACATTCAGTAAGTTTGGATCAACTCATAGTCATCAAAGTTGCAGATTCATTTCAGAGTGCCGTGAACTGACTGTCTGGGCCTCAGTCGCTGTGAGGTGCATTCAGGGACGGTCGTAAATGTGCAATACAGACCTTTCATGGCATTTTTCTGTGAATCAAGAGAGTCAAAATACAGTCAGTGGCTACATCAAGAATGTTTTCTAAAAACGACTATAATTTAGCCTATTTACTTGCCCCTGAGATGTTATTGGGGGAAAAAAAGCAAAAATAAAATCACAACTTTCACCGCAATTTTTTCAAAAAGCTGTCGCAAAATCAGGCTTTTTGGGCCGAAACAATCACAAAAAAATCCTGCGAAATCCCGGAGGGACTGATTAGCTTTTGGCTTCACACAGGAATCTAACAGTCTTGCTGTCTATACGGTTGTGTTTGTTAAGGCTGATTTATACTTCTGCGTCGCCCCTATGCAGCAGGGGCTGACGCGGACATGAGCCCCACATACTTCTGTGTCCGTGTCGCGCAGCAATTCTCCTCCGAAACGCTTGAGGGCAGTGTGGTCTCTCTGATAGCCGGTCGCCTGCTTCCGGTCCTGCTACGATCTCTGTTTACTTTTCCACATCGATTCAGAGCGTGTTAAGTTAATCTACAGCTGATACATGTTGCTGTTTATCATACAGACATGATTACATGAAGAATAGAGAGGAGGAGATGAAATACACGGCCGATGTGTGGCCGATGTCCGGGATCCCGGAAGTGCTGTGAATGCGGGAAAGACCAAGCCGTCGAGCGGACCAATCACAGAGCTTGCGGTCCGCGTCGGCTCTACGCGTAGTTACATTTTGTAGGAGGTGCACGTCAGCTACGTGCGTAGGCCTCTGCGTAGGTACGGGAGCTACGCGGGCCTACGGCGTAGGCTACGCCGTCGATTCGACGCAGAAGTATAAATCAGCCTTTAGACTCCACATAATCCTAAAGCGTCGCTCCAAGAGGACTCGTTTGCTTTTCATTTTGTGTCACCAGACTTCAACCAAACATTCAAACAATGTATGCAAAAGGACAGCATCCAGAAATTATATTACAGGGTAAACTAAAGCTTCTTCATTTGAAGCTTGGTCCACTGACATAATTTAAGAGCAGGGATCACAACAGGCCGGGGCTTTAAATCTGCTGGATGTGTAGATTAGAGATATGTGTGATGTCATGTCAGTGATGGTATCACAACTCTCCCTCTGATGACTACATGCACACACATACACTGAATCTTGGAGGAGATTCACCCCAGCTTAGATGAGTTCTTATTCTCATGCTAATGGTGTGTTTAATTTCCTCATTATGAGTGTAAACATATCACTGTAAAGACGACATTACAGCGTGTACAGCATGAGTGTGCTGTGTGCTCCCTTGTTTGTTGTGCCCACGTATGAAACAGTGCCCTGTCACAAAAAGCAGAGCACGCTGTGAAAGCAGTGTTTCCCTTTAAGTAACACTGGTGATGTCATGCTGTAGTGGGCGCCTACTGTAAAAGGGAAAACCTGCCAAGTCATTTCAGAAAGCCTCAGCTTTGAACAGATTAAGAGGATTAAAAACGGGAGCGTTTTGTCCAAACAGCAGAGCTTCAAATGGATGACCCTGTTCGAACAGTGTTTGGACAACGTCCCCCCGGGGCTGAAATCACCACTGTTGTCTCTGCTCCTTCAGATGAGCAGCACAGGCGTCTTAGTTTTCCTCAGACTCATCTCCAAGCTGCTGTGCTTTGTTGTTGATCAGACTAAAAATGCACCTCGCGGCTGTGTCTGTCATCCTGGACTTCAAAGAGGCACACTCTGCTGCTCACGCTGCTCGGAGGCTGATTTCCTGCGTCTATAGGTCTAAACTTAGCAAATTGAATCAAAGTGTACATCTGATGAGTGTATTAAGCGATTCCTCTGCTTCGTACATGCAGGTTTACGACCCTGCAGGTTCACAACACATCCATACAAACGTCCCTGCTGAGTTTCTGACTGCTTCTGACTGGAATGATGAATCCATGTGTGTGCACAGGCTTCACTCAGAGATGTGTTTGCACTTAACATGGCTGAAGCTTCATGGACTCCATCACCATAGTGACATGGCAGATGTTTTGCCCATGTTGTTGCCATGACAACCTTTCAGACACAGAACATTTACTTTTGTGCCAGGAGAGAGAAATTGTTCCCAACATGCGGATGGACGTACGGTCGCGTGCACACACACAGCTCTTGCATGGAGCTGACAGATTCAAAGTGAAAATCCAACACATGCTTCTCCTCCATCAGGTTCACCTCCTCCTGTCTTTTCTTCTTCTGTCTTCCTTCGCTTCACCTAACAACTCCAATCTGCCGCCTCCGCTGCTGCTAATTGAAGCGTTTGCGTTAAAAAGACCTGGGGAAGGTTGTGAGGGGCTCTCTTTAATGAAGTCTGATCTCATTAAAAGATACAGCCGCCAATGTAAGCGCAAAGAGAAAAAACATGCAGAGACAAAGGAGACGAGGCCACGGAGAGTAACAGTAGGTTGTTCTGCGCATAATGAAACGCCGCCATTAACAATGCACCAATCACAGGATTAGTATGCACAGAACAGGCATGTTCATTCAGTCTGTGTTCTTGAAAGGCCATTTGCTGCTGATGTTGAAATGTTGATGCTGCTGCTGCGACTTAGAACAAGTCTTCAGCAGCCGCTTCCTTTGTTATGTTGTAAACGTCTGAAACGAGCTCCTCTCTTTTCAAACTGTTGATAAAAACTCTCTGACAACTCTTTCTGCCCCGAGCGTTGCCTCTCAGGTTGAATACAGGCTGCAACACCTCTTTGGCTCTTCTAATTTTTCCATTCTGTGCCTCCTCATATCCTATCACCTGTGTGCTCCTGCCTGTGACCTAAAAAAACGATCTCAGCGTGCAGTCTTGAAGGATGTCTTTATTCCTAAAAAGTGTCTTCAGAAGAGAGGAGTGAGGGAAGAGGAGGCAGCCTGGAGGAGAGCTGTGAGCAAGGATACACCAGAGTTTCTCTTCCCTGAAGGCTTTCCGGCTCCTGTGATGTACAGAAGAGTCCCGACACGGCTAGAATACACAAACACAATACAGAGTGAGTTTTTGAGAGTCTGAGAGCATACTTCAAATCTATCATACTTTTAAGTTGATGTGAAAGTTTACAGAGCACAAAAATTATACTTTTTGTCTGATACAGATTTATATAAAGTAAGAAACGCCAAAATGAACACCTGCTTTGTTGTGTTGAATTAAAAATAATATAGGTATATGCACAGTAGTCAAACTTTTTTTTTTAATTGTACCTTGTGTTGCATTGCAATACACTTTGTACTCAAGTTTGGGCTATAGTTGCAACATTATTATTTTATAAAGGCATATGAGGAAGAAGTAAACACGATGCAGTCTCCTAAGATGAACATTCTATTACTTTATGTAGTGTATAGATAACTTTAGATAGAACTTGAAATGGTTGCAAATTTGCTGCACAGCTGCAGCTACAGTTTTATGATGTGATCATAGACAGTATAAATAATGGACGTAGTATCTGTGCATCACCCATCTGTTCCTGAGCACTGCTTTGAAGCCAATCGGCGCCATATTGAGAAGCCATATTGGTAATGCTGAACTAAACCAAACTTAGTGTGAGGTAAAGAGGCGGAGTTTGAGCCTCCTAGCCAACAGCTATGTGTTCCTGCCTGTCAGTCAAATCAGTCATGTCCTTATTTGGGCAAAAACTCATAATCTTAATATCTTCTGAACCGTCACGTTAGAAGAAATTCACCCTCTGTACAGTGTGTGCCGATAGAGAAATTAACTACGTAGAAGCCGTCTTTTGAACCAGGCTGTAAACATGTTAATGTTTTATATATATATTAATGCTGCAAGGATCGTCTTTTTTGAATGGGTGTGTATGTGGTTTCCGGTGTTTCTGAAGTCAGCCTCAAGTTTATAACACAGTTTATAACACTTCTGCATGTGCTTTATATTTTGAGACCGGAGGTTGCTGCTTGATAAAAACATATGAGGAAGAAAAAAAAAAGATTAATTCTTCTAGGTTGAACTTTACGTTAGTCTGTGGAGCATATTGACAACTATAGAACTTAAAATGGTTGCAAATTTCCTGCACAGCTGCAGCTTCAGTTTTGAAATGTGATTATTATAAATCTTAACCTCCAGCAAATCCCTGGTGGATTTGTTAGCTGGTTACAAAACAGACTGAAGTGATGTTGTTTTATGACCTAAAGCAAATGAGACCAACATCGACAAGACCAATAATTTCTAAACTGTAATTTTTTTAATACTTTTATTCACTGTGAGGGATTAAGTGTTGGACAAGATGATTTACAAGATGCCAAAGGAACAGCCTTTTTGAATTTTTCCCACAGCAATAATCAAAGTGATCCAAAATCTACTGATGTTACCTCAGAGAAGTCAAACATGCTGTAACAACTGCTACTTTTACCTCAAGGTACTTACACCACTGCTTGTTTCATGTCATTATTCACAGAAGGAATTATTATTCAAATGAGGAAAATAATTTCTGGGTTCAGGCGCTCCAGGATAAATCATCCATCTTGGTCCGTTGTGCTTTCACAGATATAAAATCTGTGGTCGTGTTGAGGTGTTGCTCCCAGGGGCTTCATAAATGTAGTGTTTGTGGACAGCTGCATTTTGAAGTATATACAGGGTTTACGTACAAAGTGAAGCATGTAGAGATCTTTTGAGCAGTATTTTTTCAGGGTGAAAGTGATATTCATTTCTTGTGTGAGATGATCAGACAAATTCTTCGAAAAATCCCCCCTGATAGTGGAACAAGCAGGACACAACTAGAAAAGAGAAGGGAAGGACAAATTACACAGAAAGAACGTCAGAGTGCTTGACACATCCGGACATTATCCAATCAGTCCGGACAGAGTGAAGGTTTCCATCTGCTGGCAAAGTGGCCCTGTGTTTTAAATCCTTCCACAGTGTCTGTGACAAAGCCTGTCACCACCAACACTACCTCCCCGTCCCTGTTTGACCAACCGCTCGCACATACCGTCCTTCACATGTCAACACACTGACACTTGATCCTAATTGGTCACTACTGCAGCGAGGGTGTCTCGTCTCCCAGGAAGAAGTGTTTAAATTCTGCCTGTGAAACCTGAGCTCGCCCATGGGGTCATTTCTCCCTGGGTGGGGAATCAAAATGTGACAAACACAAACAAGACGAGCTCCAGACGTCATATCTTAGCAGACACATCAAACAGGAAACCCAGTCCTCGCTCGCCTCGGTCGACTGGACCACATTCCTGACAGGTCACAGGAGAAGTTCACTCCTCTTCATCAAACGCTCCCTCATTCCTGCCTGTCAACAAACCCAGTGAAAGAGGACTGGGTCATGTTCCCATATTAATGCTCACACTCGGAAAGCTAAGCTGTGTAAATACTAGCAGGCCTACCTTTTTCTTGATGATCTGTTGATAGTGATTATGACAGACCTGGGACATTCGACTAAACCCGGGTCTCGACTGGGAGGTGTTAAAAGGCACGAGCACTAAATATCAAGACCAGGAGATTATTCAACACCCAATTTTCTGTGCTTATTACTAATAGATCAATCAACTAGGCTATGTATGAGGGATAATGTAAGGGATAATGAGCCGTAATTAGAGGTGTAGATAGCTTCTGCTGCTGCTGGGTCTATGAAAACCTTCACGCTTACAGAAACATCTCACAATGTAGTTCTCCGCTACCTGTCATTTGCAAGAGAAAGAAAAAGACCATCAATTTAGATTTGTACCTGAAAAATTATTTATCATCCACATGGTGCAAATATAGGAAATGTTAGTACTCAGTTAATGATGACTTTACATGAGACAGAGCAACTAAAAGAAGCGTCTGAAATGACACATTTGTTACATACATGGGGAACTCTTAATATAAAATCAACACCAAAAGTGTTCACAGACTGGGAGGCCATCATTTTTAGAGCTCCTCCTACTGGCTGGCTGCAGTATAGGTCTTGAAGCCTGCCTCCATCATGTTAACAGATGGAACATGGGTCAAACTATGGAATTTAATTACATGGCATGTTTTTCAGACATGGTTTCATGCCAGTCTATGTCCAAGTGTTCATTTTTCTGACAAGTTTAGTTTGAATTAGTTAAAAACACGATTGATTGACAGCTCCGTTGACCAATGAGGCTCCTGCAGTGTACTGTATCAGATTAGCAGGATGGATGTACGGTGAGTGTCATTGAGCTTTCTAAAGCCATGCATGGCTGCTACAAACCAAAACAAGAATCTGATCTGCCATGGACTGAACCAACCTGAGGGATCGTTGACATGTTGTTGGTAATGCTTCTTCCCTCCAGACTCGACTATTGCAACAGCATCCTTTACGGCCTTCCCTCCACCGACCTCCAAAAATATGTCAATAACTCTGCTTCCCTGTTACTCACCCAATCCCGCTCCAGAGCCCACATCTCACCAATCCTCCACTGGCTCTCCATTCAGCACCAAATCAACTTCAAGATCCTGCTCACCACCTATAAAGCCCTCAATAACATTGCCCCCTCATACCTGACCGACCTCCTCAAACGCCACTCCCCATCTCGCCACCTCAGATCATCAGATGCCAATCTCCTGTCCCCCATCACCAAGTCCAAGCACCGCACCTTGGGGACAGAGCCTTTGCCATTGCCGCCCCAACTCTCTGGAACTCTCTCCCTGCACACATCCGCAACTCTGACTCACTTCAATCATTTAAAAACCACCTTGAGACCTTCCTGTTCAAAAAAACATACAATACATAACCTCTACTCCAGCCCCACATCAGTCTTTGTCCTGTTCTATTTATTTATTTGCTTCATTTTTAATTTTCTGTAAAACAAGTTTGAGGACCATGAAAAGTGCTATACCAATCTGATCAATTATTATTATTATTGTTGTTATTATTATTATTATTATTATTATTATTATTATTATTATTGTTGTTGTTGTTGTTGTTGTTGTTGTTGTTGTTGTTGTTATTATTATTATTTACCCATGCTTTGGCTCCACCAGTGCAATATTTCAGCGCCAATGGAGGCCTTAATGGAAGAAGCATGGTGGCCATTTAATACACAGAAAATGTCCAGGATACATGAGTCCACTTTATCCGGTATGATAATCTTAAGAATTAGCCATTATCTACATAATGGCATGAGTCGTGGGTGATTTCCAACAAAGAAATGATGTTTCTGGTTCAACCATCAGCCAGTGTGCCAACTGTGTGCTAGCAAGAATAAAAGTTACTAACATTGTGTACAATTGACAAACATGATCATTTGTCATTATTTTAACAAGTCTTGTTTGTCTGCTGAGTTTCTGTCCCAAAATCAACATCAGGATTGTCACGAACAAAAGGCTTCCATGTTTCCGTCTGCTGCAGACAGACAGTACACATGGGGGGTGAACTTAAACAGAGGGTTTGATGTCAAATTGTCATGTTTTGTCGCCTAAGTTTACGAGCAGATCGAAACAGAATACCTCTCATACCTTGTATTACAGGCGCCATCCTGTGGTGTTCAATGGTAGTGAATGGCTCCACTTAGTTCTGCAAGTAGCGACTCCTTCTTTCTTTTTTCTCCCGGAATCTAAATGCTCATATTGTCCACCTTAACTTGTGAATGGATTGCTTTCATTGCAACTTCATTTTAGCTGTTGTTTGACTGAAAGATCTGACATGGAGGAGAGAGGGGGCCTGACATGGAGTTGAGATTGAAGGGTTCAGTCCTCAGCATGCTTTAATTCATCAGCACATGTTCATCAGTACAGTTCAGCATCAGATATAATAATCTGCGTTAATCAGGGAATCATTCACAGCATAAAAGGACCTCTTTCTTGAACACCACAGAAGAAGAGTACGTGAGTGTTACCAAAGGAAGTGCTGCTGACCTTGTCCTGGCCCACAATAATGTGGGAGCAAATTGCCATATATTACAGGTGGCAGCGGGTAATTTACAACTCCCAGAAAAAAACAGGCTGCATCTGGACATAAACAGAGGCTGAGGGAATCGCTACAAAGGATAAGGAGCCTAACAGCATCTCAGAGCCGCTCAGTCTGTACCCAGGAGCAAACACACTGTTATTATTGGCCAAATTGTCCCAATAATTATACTTCTTGTCTGTCAGGCAGGAGAAAGTCTAGTAGGTTACTGTAAGAGGATGAAATACAGTCTTCTTTCCATTTGCCGAGCACAGATGTAACCTTTTAGCACACAGATTTGTGTTCATACACTAATAACACATTTCACACACTGTAACATGCAAGGGCAGCCGTTGGTTATTTGTCACCATGAGGAGAAACTGAGCTGTGGTGCTAATATTTGTGTTAAGTGTCCTGAGTTAGAAATGTAAAAGCTGTTATCTGCAATGTACTTGTATGTAGACATCATACTGTCAAGAGATATAAAAAAATCCAGATACTATCCAGTCTTCATGAAGTGTGATAAGATGTTTTTCGACGGCAGGAACTTTACCCCAGAACTAGGGACTTTACCCTTGAGCTACGTGCGTTTTCGGCCGGAGGAACCAGAGTCTAAATTTAGTTCAGTGGTAGTTAATCTCTCCCCTGAAAAGCCCCTGCTTGGGGGGTAGAACTTTTCAAAGGTCCAGGTGGGCAGGGCCTGCAAAGCTGAACGTGTCTGATTGGTAGATTAACCGCAGTGTTTTTATTCCGCCCGCCGTCCACAATAACATCACACACATCTGCGATTCACTTGATTTCTCTTTCTTTCATTTGTTCTGTCTTTTTTGTATGTGTGTGTACTTTTCAAAAGAAGAAGCTGGGATTCACTTGATTCAGTAGCTTGTAACAGTAGTCCTCTCTAAACCCACCTCGAATGCGCCTCTCCTGGTGTTACAGTTTTAAAAGTGACCCTGTAAACTGGAGACCTTCAGCTGAACGTGTCAGTGTTTGTGGAGTTTACACAGCTGTTGAAACACAGAGGGAGTTCCTGGTAATGCAAACTAGTTTAGTTTTTTAATATAAAAATATCCTAATCAGATATTTAATGATCATCTAAAGATGAAAGTCAGCAGTAAACAGGGTCGTGGTTTAAACCAAAACACCGGCTGATCTCTGTCACAGCTTTTTGAGTAAAAACGATTTTAAAGCTGTGTTAAAACGACTTTGCTACTTGCACTTATTTCATCTCCCAAGTTGGTTTAATGAATCCATCTGTGATGAAATATAGCACCATCTAAAACAGCGCGAGCTGAGTCTCTTCCATGCTAACAGGCTAACTGTTTTGTTGCTCATAATGATACCTGCCTGTCTGTCTGCTTCTATGGTGTCATCTGTGATGAATTTGTCTTTGTTTTACTGCCCTCTACTGGTCTGGTGGTGTAGTGCATTTACTTTTTTTTTTTCTCCATACGTCACTGGCCTGATTTGCACAATCTACCAGGGACTTCAGCTTGTGGTCGAAATGAAGACAACAGTGGGGGCTCAGGAACCTATTAGTTCAGGGTAAAGTAGTTCTGGGGGCTAAAAGATTCCGGAACTCTTGGTCTAAGTGCACCTATACTAACGGCAGACAATGCTGTGATGAGTGAGTAAATCAATCTCAGTGGCGATGGAAGAAAACAAGCTAAGGTAAGCCTTCATTAAGGGGAGGCCTGCTACCTTTTATTGGTCCTGAGCAAGGATGTTACAGATGACTTAAGTTCTTGTTGTTTAAAAGGAAATTTAGGAAGAAAACATGCGGAAATCTATCAATTGAGTGTAATTTCTTCAATCCAGAGTGTTGCAGAGTGTGGTTACAATTAGCAGAGCTAGCACCACCACCCTTCAGTCCTCTTTGCACGTTAACGTCCACACGCTTGTGCTAGGCAGCATACCTCCCACATCCACAAGGTATTTTTGGCGAAATAATATAAACTCCAGGCTCACATCTCTGTAATGAGCTCTCATCTGTTGGCACACGGTTGCAGTCCCCTGGCTTATGTGATATCACCAGACCTGTCTCCATGACAACTGATGAAACTCCATCCACTGATGAAGAGTGTGTAGTTTTAGGCTACAATAAGCGGAGCAGGATTTTTTGTTTTCACAGCTTTATTTTGAAGCACGGCCATGAAATGTCACCCTCAACATGGCTCAGTTCAGGTGTGCTCAGTCCAACGTGATGACTGTCACAGAGGAAGAGACGCAGCTTTAATGTGACAGTGGCCACACACACACACACACACACACAGATCTTATTTTCTAGATGAAATATGGAGCATGAAGATAATAAAAGACACTCCAGACAAATTTTGTATTTCAAAGAGGAGATCAAACTGCAGCAGTTTAGAGAGGAAGCTCCATTAGACGTGTGGACTTGTCTCTAAAATGAACATGTGGCTTTGACTCTCTGAGAGGTTCACGTTTTATTTTTCTTCTCTCTCTCAGCCTCTACGTCTCTTAAAAGTGGAGGATCTTAACCCTGTTCAAGTCCCATTTAATTCTGTTTTCAGTACACAGCAACCTGGTTCAGGTGCTTGTCATTAAATACGACTTCCAGGTGACACAGAAGCTCACTCTTCAAGTTGTTGTTTCTGACTTTGTTTAATTCATTGTGAGCTAAAACGGACCGTTTCCTCGAACAGTTTCTTAAGAGTTGCCACACTTGACGAGTTAAAGGTTTAATGTTTTCATCAGAAATGAACTTCATCTGACTTTCCTGTGGTAGAGTTGATGTGATTGTTTCTGATGAAGAGATGAAAATGATAATGAGGAGAGAGAGTTATCTTGCAGTGAAAAGCTGCTATTTTTAAAACTGGGCCTCATTTTAATATTCGTGGCATCCGAATGATGGAGACTAAATGTACAAGAAGTTTGCAAATCACTTCATTAGCCGGCAGCTGCAAGACGGGCTGTGATGGCTGCAAAGTCTTCTTTCAGGAGACATGAACCCATGCATCCACCAAAGTGTGTGTATTTATGCCACTGAGGTATCTGATGTCTTAACTAGAGTCCTACATTTTGAAATTCAGGACTGTTTATTTGACTTGCACTCAAGCAATGGTGTCTTAAACTTGGACTTGCACTCGAGCGCTCAGCCCCAGAAGATGGGGCGGGAGACTTGGACTGATTTATACTGATTTATTGCTTTGTTTAGTTCTTTTCTAGTATAAGGTCTTGACAATGTATTCTGCTGCAGGCCATGGCTGGTACCTGTGTTCCCCTGACTGTCTTGTTCAGCTTCAGTTCCTGCCAGGATGACTCAAGAGGTGCCACAACTTGTGACTTTTCAGCAAATGCAGCGAGAGCAGTGCAACATTTTTAACATGTGAAAGAACACAGAGGAGAGGACGGAGGACATTAGCCTCTGAGGTGACTCAACCACTGGGTCTGAGATGTTGTGTAAGTTAAAATTCAGATTAACAGCAGATGAGATGCAGGTATTTTTGAGTTTAATAAAAACCTGCAGTTGAAAAGGATCAGTCAGAAACTGGAGTGAATAAATAAAACATTCTTTTGAAACATCTAAAAAGT
The DNA here is from genome assembly GCF_009762535.1 of Notolabrus celidotus. NCBI lineage: Eukaryota > Metazoa > Chordata > Actinopteri > Labriformes > Labridae > Notolabrus > Notolabrus celidotus. The sequence continues at coordinate 9,971,557 of NC_048281.1, read as the reverse complement.
TCCCACACAGTCAGTCCAGGTTCATACTGAGATGTATTTTAGAGAGAAACAGGACTCCTTTTCATAGATCCTCAGGTAACAGGGACTCAGAGCCTCAAGACTTAACGTTTGGTGACTTCACTGCAACACTGACACAGGAGTTGATGGTCTACCTCTGCCTCTTATGTGTTTTTGAGTGACATAGGTGCTTTGAAAAGTTGGCACAGGTAAGACTGACAAAGAAGGAAGGACATACAGAGGCTGTTTTCAAACCTGCTTAATATAATAGCAGTATGTACTGATTCGGCCAAAATCCAGTATGTAGTATGTGAAAAAGAGCAAAATCTGTAGTATGCCCAAACTCGATGGATGTCGTAATGATTCTGTAAAATTTCACAGAATGTAACGGACTAGTCTCCCTTGCATACAGTTTCCCAGAATGCACAGCGCTCGTTCTGCTTTTTCTTTTTTGTTCTTTTTTTGACTGGGGGGGGGGGGGGGGGGGACACGACTCCGTGTTTATGTGCTGTGAAAATTGTTAAATTCCATATAAACCGCTCCTTAACTTTTTAATCACAAGTGATGCTAAAGAAGCAGTTTCTCTATCAGCTTGGCAGTTGTTTACTTCCAAGTCCATGTGACGTCTGGCTCAGCATACTGCAGACCGGACCCAACAGAACAGTCCAACTACATACCAAATTCAAACCGAGATTTAGTAGGCAGTACCTACTGTCTACATTTGTAGGTAGTATGTAGCAGGCCATTTTGAAAACAGCCAGAGACTGAATACACTGAGGGTTAACACAGGTGTGACATGAGATACAGGTGAAAATGCAATCAAAGAGGAGGGAAACACAAGGGGCAGGAGGTAAAACTAAATCAGACACACGGGTAGGAAGAAGTACAACACAAAATGGGGAACACTATAGACTTAAGAAACATGGATAAAATACACACACAAGGAATACTGGGACACAAGACATGAGACATTAAGAAAAAGACTACAAAATAACAGGAGATAACAACCAGGGTGCACAAAAACAACCCTTGACAAGGTACACCAACAACTCCATATTCTGCTTTGTAAAAATGTTTTTTTTTCAGAGGAGACATCAACTTTGAAGAGCGGGATGTATGAAACAGACCATCCAGGTTAAAAATCTGAAAAACTATCCCTTACAACATCTACAAGCAGTTTAACTAAAATTAAACTGGATTTATTTCAACTTTACAAAATAAAAGTAAAAAAATTAAGTCCACAACCTGAAGTACAATATAAGTATGTATGAGGACGATCTGTCTCCAATGAAACAGGTTTAAAATTTCAGCGCCAATCAACGGGACAGATGATAATAGGATAAGGATAAAGGTTTGGCTTAAACTCCACTTGAATTCTCCTCTTCACTTTAGAGGACCCACTGGTGACTCTGACTGACAGTGGAAGTCAGCTCAAAGCCCCTCTGACACTACAACTTTGTGAATTTAGAGTACCCACAATGACAGTCCCTCAGATGTACTCCCAGTGACAAGGACATATTAAACATTTAGCCTAATGGAGAAGGTATAAAAGCTAGATGATGGGTGTCTGTAATGTTAGAAACATCCAAGCCAGTCCTGAGAGGAGCAACCATAAAACCATGATGATGAGACGATGAAGAGGAACCAGTCGGGATCTTTGTCTGGATGGAGAGGTTATACGCTCACATAGGTCATTAGCTCTCTTCAAAACACCTCAGTGTGTTGCATGAAATCACATGAGTACAAGGCAACACTATCCATTCATGAAAATCTTCCGCTGATGAATAATGTAAAGTCGTGAATTATTAAATAATGTGTCCTGGTTTCTGGGGGCGTTCTGAAAGTGTGTTTCCTCACATAGTGAAATTGCCTGAAGTCAGAAGCCAGCTGGAAGGTCCCGGTGAGCACATACATGTGTCATATGAATGCTCATCTATATTTTAGTGTTGTGACAGTGTGATGAAGTAGAGCGGTGCATTTCTGCTGGTCTCTGCAAAACGCACTGTGACACTATTCTCTTAATTTCCCTCTAACCTGTCTCATTTCCTGTTTGGGGAATCTATGAAAAGTATTAATGGTCACTTTTAAATAATAAGATGTATGGAAAAAAGTGTGACGATGAGTATAGTTAGCCTATTGAGCCTATCAGGTTGATTCCATTCTCACTGCAAACAAACTGCTCCAGGGTTTGACCAAGAGGCAACCTCCAGCTGCGAGAATTGAAGCCAATGCGGAAGTGTTAAAAACTGCAGTTCATCAAGTGTCCACTTGGGCTGGCTCTGGAAGTACCTGAAACCACATACACACCAATTCAAAAAAGATGATCTTTACAGCAGAAATAAACATGTTTACAGCCTGGTACAAAAAACAAGTTTAGTCTGGATAGCACATTTCTCGATCGGCACACAATGGTGAATTTTTTCATAATGCAGCAATTTTGAAGATATTAAGATTACGAGTTTTCCATCATGAGAGGCACAGCTGGTTGATTGCCAGGCGGGAACATTGTGGCTGTTGGCTAGGAGGCTCAAAGCCAGCCTCTTTACCTCACACACGCTCGGCAGTTATGTTGAGTTCAACATTTCCAATATGGCTGTCGTTGTCAATTGGCAACAAAACAGCCCTTCACAAACAGATGGCTGACGTCACAGATACTACGTCCATTATTTATACAGTTTATGGGTTTGACTGGAAGAGAGCTGCGACCACCTCTTCTAGGCGATCTCGGCTCGCTTGCATCACTGTGCGATTGCTGTGTTCACATACAGTATGTCCAAACAACCCGGCTCGAGGAAAGAAGCTGCCACTGTTTTGGAACAACGTCTCCAAATAATCCAGATGTGAAAGCAGACTAAAGCAGCTTCAGTCTGGCTTAATAAACGTGACCCAGCCAGCAAATTTAGATTCACATGTATTCACATTTTATTAGAATAATCCAAACACTTCCATACTATGAGCGCATTTTGTTTCCTTGTGTCACATTTCAACAACCATGCATGTGACTCCATGGACTGACTGACTTTATCCCTTGAAATATTGCGATCCTACAACAGCACGTAAAGAAGATCCGCCTCCATCATGCTGTCGTATTTTCATATTGATTCCATTGCAGTGTAATATTGGTGTCCCAGTCATTTCAATGTGTTACAGCGACGTGGAAGTGTGACAGGTTAAAAAGTATTCCCTTAGTTAAAAACAGTTGGCCAAGTTCATTTTTTATTAAAAAAAAAAGCTAAAAACTACATTGGGGATTAAAACAGAATGATTTCATAAATGTTATAGAGTGATTACAGTCATCAGCATTAAATCAGTTAATGGTTAAAAACAAACAGTTTAGACGCTAAGGGTGTTTAAATCTACTGTTTTAATATGTTTTCTATTGTTTAAAGTAAGATGTGATCTACTAAGTAGTCTGAGTCAGATGTTCATCTGTGATTAATTGCTTCGGTCTCCACCTGCAGAGCTGGGAGATCGCATTTTTTCTGCATTCTATTAAACCCTCTTAATGAGGAAACACAACCTGATCACACTCGTGATTATTTCTTTGCTTTTCAAGGGTGTAACAGAAGAACACAGCAGGAGCTTCTCATACACACACAATCAGACGTGCACACACTGCCTCCTCTGCCAGCGCAAGAAGATCCCACCTCGTCTACAGGGGTGAAAACATCTCGCCTTGAACTAGTAGAATGAAAGAGCAGCTTCTCATTCAAACAAAATTCCCTCAAACATTCACCATAATCACATTTTTAAAGAATCTCTTAAACAACCAGTCCATGTTCCAACACGTAAACATGTTCTGGTGATGTGGGATCATTTTCCATGGTGGCTGAGATACACTATTTTAGTTTTCAAACTTCTCAACACCACCACATTGATTATTCATTTTGAGATGTTGAATGGAGGTTGTTGTAGTTGTTGTCTTGCATCAGGGGGAAGAACTTATGTCTGGGATTACGGTACGTAGTGAGAGTGACTCAGAAGAGACTGGAGGCCACAGAAGTGGAGCAGTGAAATGGGTCACCTTCTCCTCGCTCGTCCACCTCATGAGTAATTCAGTCAAGCTGTGCTCCGCTGCTCAGACTGACGAGCAAACAGCAGAAATGTTCTCCTCAGAGCGAGACTTGGATACCTCAGCAGTGAAAAAAAAACATGTATTCCAACCCGGCTGCCTTCCAGAGCACCATTATTTTGTTGCCTTCACCCGTGGATGACAAATTAGCATTCAGGCTGGGCTGCATTTGGATTACAGTTGTTGTTAGGGTGAAGCCTTGCACCCATTTCAATTCAGCTGGATAATGTTCAAGTTTCCTAAGAGGGCCTCAGAAAATGTTTAAAAATAAGCGCTGAAGTCGCCTTCAATTTGTCTCCGGCACATTTGTACGGCTCTCGTCAGGCGCGTTATGGGGTGACTGAGACAGTTCGCGTTTTGACACAGTTGCTGAACATGTTTTAGGGCAAACATCAAAGTCCCTGCTATGGCAACACGGTCAACTGTTACCAGCCTAATTAAAATGTGATGTTGTCTTTGGAGGGAGTGTTGCATATATCAGCTGAAATCATTAGGAGCAACAGAAATACCGAGGTGCCAAGCAGCTTTGTAATGTTCTCATATTTGTTCTCTTTTACCATTCGATTGAGCTCCGCCAAAACAAACTCCACACGGCCAGCTCCTTTCTCCTCACATCTGTGTAGCTTCATTCAGGCTGCTACAGCTGCACGGTGACATCAGATTGCTTAAAGAGATGTCTGCTAACATGCTGCTGCAGGTGTCGTGTTCACGGTTCAAATATGCAAAAGCAAAACTGGAAAATGCTTAACGTGAGGAAGTCTGACACGTTGAAGACTGCATGAAGTGGACTCCTTTTTTCATGTTTAGGTACAGACTCTTATTATAAACTGTTTTCAACTCTTACCAAAGGAAAGCACGCTCAAATTCATGCAAAGCCTGCATAACTGTAAACCAATAGAGAAAAACAACCCTATCATCAAACTTCAGTATGATTCCCGCTTTGAGCTTTGTTTCGTGTTCATAGTTTAGGGGTAAAGACCTGGGTCCCTTGTCTTGTTGGTCAAGTGTGACCATGTTTTGTTCTGCTTCTTCAAACATCTAGATCCTGATAATTTGGATCTTAAATGACAATATCATTATCTTAGAAACGATCTTTCTAGCAACATGACCTCTCTGAATCTGGCTACATGGTTGACCCAAATATTTCCTTGTTTTACTTCTGTAACTGAAAGTCATGTGACAGGACAAAATGGCCGACATGCAGAGGTCATGCATGGGTCAAGCAACACAGGCCTTGTACCCAAATCAACAGGTTGAGTTTAAATATTAATTTAACCTACTACATGATAGGTTTCTTATTCTTAACAAGTTAGTTTTTTAGCCCAAATAAAGAAAACAATTCCATCATTTTCATGCATCAAAAAGGAAGACACAAACCATAAAATAGTCTCTGAGGGTTACCCAGGAACAGACACCTGAGGGTTTACAAAACTAGCTTCAACACGACATGAAAGGGAAACTTTAAACAAATTCTAAAGGGTACCTTAGCAGATTCTCACTGGCACCTTGACACACAAACCTCAGAGCCGCTCAAACCAGGATCTTAAAAGTTCCTTGAGATGTACGATTCAGGGTAAGAGAATCATCAGAGTATATTCCAAAGATACCTTCATACAGATTCTAATAGCTACAGTACCTTAAAGGTGCCTTAAAACAGACTCCAAATGGCAAAAAAGACATACAAAGACAGCTAGGTTATTTTGAAACCATAGACTGTATAAATAATGGACGTAGTATCCGTGACGTCACCCATCTGTTTCTTAAGTGCTGTTTGAGGCCAATCGGCTGCGGCAGCCATATTGCTGCTCTCCAGCGAGTATGATGTAAAGAGGCGGGTTTTTAGGCTCCAAACCAACAGCTACAGTGCTCCTGCCTGTCAATCAAATCAGCTGTGCCTCTCATTGGAAAACTCGCAATCTCAATATCTTCGAAATTACTGTGCAATGAAAAAATTCATCCCCCGTACAGTGTGTGCCAATCGAGAAATGATCTATCCAGACTGCACTAAATTGTTGTACCAGGCTGTAAACACGTTTATTTCTGCTGTAAAGATCAGCTTTTTTGAATTGGTGTGTAGAACTGCTGTTTTTAACACTTCCACATTGGACTCATATTTTTTGATTGGAGGTTGCAGCTTGTTTGAAACAAATGCTAACGAGTAATTTCAAAAAGGCACTAAATCCTTATTCCAGATCCTGAAGGGTACCTTGAAACACATGCTAACAACACTAAGGCTTATCCTCAAACTGACAGTAGAGGGTAACTTAAAACATGATTAAATTAACTGTAAATAGGTACTAAAGCGTGCTCATCAACAGGTGATACAAAGAACATTGGAAGCTAAAGGGTACCTTGAATCAGATGCTGAAGGGTACTGTGATATTACAGAGAGACTAACTTTTACATCTGTTAAAAAAAAAAGTGCTTAACTTTTCTAAGATGTCACATAAACAGTTTTAATAAGATACATAGCAAATTGTCAAGTTTTTGGGACGAGGTGAACTATAAGAGGTGATAAAATTATTTTCAGGACATGGAATGAAAGCTGTCCACTTAATGAGAGTAATAAGTGTTAGTGTCTATCTGATAGTCGTTAAATCTCTATAATATTACCTTAAAAGTATCACTGTGGACCTCCAGCTAGAACCAAACACTTACGTTCTTGAGAATGTCATTAGTCTGCCTTCCTTCCCTCCTCGATGTCCCCATTTTATCTTAATGGTGCTTGGCACACTGATACCGAGAGTGGGATTGGATTATTAGCCACAATTAAGGAGAGGGTGGCAAATGGCTTTCAATGAGGCATTAACTATCAGAGTAGAGTCGACGGTCTGCGAGAGGACAATGTCATCTTTTTGAGGGTGACAACAGATGTGCTGTCTGGAAAATTAGCGACTTTAAGGCACATCAGGTGGACACGCACGCACACATATGTCTCATGCAGACTGACAGTGCATGCATATGCTGACAGATTAAACAGGCATACACAAAAAGGCTGTCATGATCCAAATGCAACTCAAAGATCGATGAGGATAGGAGCTTGCAGATATCTGTGCCAAGTCTCAGACTTTTAGGGTCTTCAGAAAAAGATACAGTCTGCCTGGTTTTACTCCTCTCTTACATCATAATCTTTTATCCTTGTCTGTTTTTTCAGCAGAAAAAAAACAGCCATTGTTCAGCATTCACGATGTAGCTTTTCATCTGCACAGCCGACACTTGATATACAGCACACATCCAGTGACTTACATGCAGGAATAAAATGTTCCAGATCGTTACGAAGCCAGTGGGCAACCAGAGTCACTTGATCATTAGGTTACACGCTATATTGGTTGCTCTGGACTCTTTTTATGGAGCATTAGGGAGGATACATCCATGCACATAAAGTGGAGGAAGACACCGCGGGTTGGGTCTTTCACATACATGAAAAATCATATTTCAAGAGGGGAATAGAGTGCATAAATCCTGACCACTACTAGATCAGGGATATGAAATTCACAGGCTGTAAAGATGATCTCATAATCATTGGCTTTATGTCAGACAGTCAAAGACACAAAACATGCCTCCCTCTGACTGTCGCTGTGTATTGGATTGTATAAAGAGAGTCAAGTATGCCTCAGAGTGACACTGCTCATTCCCTTTTTATCTCTTATGATAGCTCTGCACTTTACAATGTTCAGATTTCAAAACATGGCACCATCCCCAAAACGCAGAGTGACGAGACAAGCATAACAAAGAGCCAGATGATCAGAGCCGCTGTAAACAAGCCAACAGTTTGGGCAATTAGCTTAGCGATGCAAATTATGAAACTATTTGTTCGAAAAATATTCCCCATTGATCTCTCAATCTCTCTGATCTTCCACAACACAACCAACAGCCTTGGCTTAGAAAAAGGCTGTAAGTGAGAAGGAGTGAGCATAAAACTGAACACAATATAAACTATATTTAGTTACCAATAAAACATGCAGGGAATAAAAACCCTGACTCACACTCTGGCATCACTACATACTAAAATTGTCACAATTACAGAAACAGGATCTGCAACACTTTAACAGGTATATGTGTTATCACACATATGACCTGATGGTGTTCTCTGAGGAGTCTGCACGAACATGTAAGAGAAGTACTTGGATCCCCACACAGGTTATGCTGCTTAAGACATGTTGCAAGATGTGTATTCACAAACATACTTGCACTGCTTAAATCTTTACATAACTCCTTATTCATTCAATGCATGTTTTTGTGCATGATGTGTAAGCTCTGCAAAAGAAAAGATAGAAACACCAATATTGCAAAGAAAAAACTTGAACTTTCTGGCACGAGGAACAAAATGACATTTGGAAATATGTTTTCTAATAAGGTCAGATGTAAAAAACATGCAACTTGTGACTGATCTCAACATCGATCAAACTGATTTTGTGTCTGGATGGCAGCCTCCTCTTCTACAACTCTGTTTCAACTAGTGATTTACTGCCATGAATAAAGTAGCAATGCTGCCAGGTTTTGATGCAATTATGCTCTGCAACATGCCACAGCAACCAAGTGATGACTTTACTGCTCAATCGATTAGTCTTGGGGTTTCAAAAAGAGCCATGTAGTAACTGTTTGTGGTTTTAAAAGTAGCTAAACTTGACAAAAAAGTTCTGTCTATGTATTGAATTAACTCTCATCAGATCGGGCAAATACAGTTCTGACCTGGACTCATCTAGACCTGTGAGGGTGTGCTGTAGTATGTGGCACCAAGACATTAACAGCAGATCCTTTAAGTTCTGGAAGTTGTGACAAGTGGTTTCGATAGATGGGTTATCCAACACATCCCACGGATGCTTGATTAGATTGTGATCCAGGAAGTTTGGAGACCAACTCAACACCTTGAACTTTTTGTGTTCCTTCAGGCCACCTTCGTCCATTGCTCGGTGGTCCAGTTCTGATGCTCACATGCCCATTTTTAGTGGGGCCCAGGGTTCTGAACCGGCACCCTGACCGGTCTGCAGCTCTGCAGCATCATACACAACAATCTGCAGTGCCAAGTGTATTCTGACGCCTTTCCAGTTTGAGCTCTTGTAGCTCCTCTGTTGGATTGGGCCAGCTCTTGTCCCCAAAATGCACCAGTGAACTTGGTAGCCCAGAATCCTGTCACTGGTTCACGGCAACTTTTGGTATCTACATCTGCAGACCGGGAACACCTGCAAGAGCTGCAGTTTTGGAGATGCTCTGACCCAGTTGTGTAGAAATTGACATGCATTTTTCCTGCGTCCTGAAACATTGAAGGTAAAACAGTTTACTTGCTGACCAACATATTCCACACACAGACAAGTGCAATTATGAAGAGATAATCAATGTTATCTCTTCACCTGTCAGTGTCAGTGTAAAAACACTTTCCTGCACATTTAGTCCCTGCAGAGAACAAGCATCCATTGCAGTCTACAGCAGCAAATCCAAAACTCTTCTCTTCTCGTTTACTCAACCAAATCACAAAATAAATGAACGGTTGGCCCCAGGGTTCAAATGTGTGATACAAAAGGGTTTTCCCAAGATTAATTCATCAGAATGTGGCTTTAGGGTTTCAAAGTAACTACGCCTGCAGTGAACAATACATGTTTCTGTACAAGGACACGAACCTGACTGCTGGCTCCGCCCACTGATCGATCAGTTTAAACACATCAGCAAAACAAATCATTAAACCTTTCACGTCGTGTGTAAGGAGACATTGTTGGCCACATTTTATATGAAATAATGAAAGAGCTGTAGATGAAGTGAGGGTTGAAAGCTGTGATCCATCTTTAAAATGAATGACGTTAAACTAACACACTTTATTCTGATCTTTAAAATGTGATACTGTATGCTGCTGCAGTGTAGTGAGTTATTCAAGGTGAAGCTGAATATTTGAGATATTTTTTCGGCAGTAACACTCGTGGCAGTGTGAGGCAAAGTTTCTCAAGCACAGCCACTCAAAGTTTAAACACCTTATTGAGAGACACACACACACACAATGGGGTCTTTGTGCTGCGGGTGATTTTGAGAGGCAGACAGTGGCGGTGACGCATGGAAGCCAGTGAAGGTGATGGGAGTGAGTGACACCACGGTTATGTCCCCTGGGAGGAACAGGTATAGGAGACTGAACCGACTCAGTGGCAGAATAAAGGGAGAGTGAAAACAGAGGCTGCAGTGTGAGTGCAAATATCCTCACAGCTGCATTTGCATTTGACATTTCCAGCTTTCAGTGCATGCTTAGGAAAGAAAAATTATTGCAGATTGAGAAGCTGTGCTGCACGAGCGAAAAATCATAGTTAAGAAAATTCCCAAAAGCTTAAAGCACAAATAAATTGTTTCTTCTGCAGAAAAGAATACCCCATAACTCCTGACTGAGGTGTCACAGACTCTGAGTCATTGCTTAAACTAATTCCAGAGGATGAAGGGAAATTTTTCCATGTGACACATTTAAGCTTAAGAGCAAAATACAAAACAGTGTCTTTAACAGCAGCAAATAAATGCTCCCTCCATTCAGAGAAAGATGGATGCAGCAACAATGACCTGCTGAGGGAGGGTTTTCTTTCAGCAGGATGATACCGCTGCAGCCGCTAACAAGAAAAGATTTCAGTCCAAGAAAAGTACCGTTTATCTTACAGGACTCGACTGCAGCTAATTAATTCTTTTAAAGTTCAAAACTTAAGTTATCTCTGGCAGACAGTCAGTGCAACCATATTTGCAAAGTGCAGACCTGAAGTCTTAACTGCTACAACCCAAGCAGAAGAGCAGAGGATGTCGTAGATCCACTGAGCTAATTGAATGTGCTGAGACGGAGTTGTGCAAAGCATGCAGCTATACCAGGTTAGCAGTCCTGCAGTTTCATTTACTAATAAATTACAGATTGTACTTCACACTCACTATTTTTAAAGAATTTTAACACAAGTTACACATTAAACTTACTAACAAACTGTCAACAATGCACTCTAAACTTGCTACAGGTGCAGATTGGACGTGATGCAGAAGACAAATGTCTTTCCTCATACGATTATATCACAAGCTCAGTGAAACTTTATCAGACAACACAGCTTCTGTGCATCTCTGACTGTCTTTATCAAACAATCTGCCACAATGAATCATCTCAGTGCATGGCGTGTACGCCTGCACTGTAAACAAACACTCCCTTTGTTCCCGCTCTGTTGTCGGTGTATCTGCAGTCATTTCAGAATGAACTCTGGGGCCTGTTTTATTCAATCACACTACGTGCCATAATCAATAACCTGAGGTGTATTAAGATTAAACAGAGCTGAAATATGTGTAATTAATTGATTTTCTGTTGGCAGCTGCTGACAGTGGACAATGCATCAAACACAACACTAAGATGTTATGAATATAAAAAGCTGCTACCAGACAGCCAAACAGTATTCAGCAGACACAAAGAAGCAGCTGACTATAATATATTTGTTGAATAATCGTTGTTCTCATATGAAAATAACTTATTCTTATCAACATGATACATTTTTTGACTTGGCCAATTATTTGGTAGCATTGGAAAAAGTGTTCTTTAAGTATAATTTTGAAAGTCTAGTCTTTTTATTGCTACTTTCTTGACTCTTGAGAGCTGCATGTGCAAGTCTGTCTTATTTTAAAGCACTATGTAAAACCGAGGCAAAAATATCTCTGACATTTTGTTTTGGTTGGCCCCCAATTCCTGAAATAAATATCATCCTGCTGCTTCAGGCTCCTCAGAGACTAGCTGCTAACCTTTTCTGTCAGCTGTTTAGTGCAGAGAAATTACAATCCAGTGTACAGAACCAGCTCCCTGCATACCATAATCCTCCGTTGCAGTTCCACAAGTGTCCACTTGTGGTTGTCTCCAAAAGCCAAGGACTCCCACTGCAGAATTGAACATATTCACAGCCTAATTAAAGAAACAATTTTGGTCTCTGTAACTCAATTGTTGTTTGTAAAAATTATAGAGTGTCATTAAAGCTGCTGTTGGTAGGAATGGTGTAAAATTGTTACTTTTTTTCTGCTGGGTTTGGAGAAAAGGTCCTAATACCCATCGGTACTCATCTGTAAGTGGAGTAATTTGAAACTATTGCTAAATCTCTGCTTTTTCCAATGCCTTTGTATCAAGCAATGTTATTATTCCCCTCGTTCCCGTTATGACGGACCAATCACAACTAATCTCCCATCCTCTGTCCTGATTGGTTAAGGGGTGGCTCCTACTATGTCCTCCAATTGGTTATGAGTCCGGCACTATAATGACTGCACACATCAATCTGTGTTGGGGGGTAAGAGGAAATCTGGTTGGGAGGTATAGTGTTGACATTCGAAGTCCCTCTCTCTGAACATATGTTTACTCTCTGACTGCCAACAGAAGCTTTTACTTATTTATTTGTTTTTTAATTTAAGACCAAAAGTAATGCATACATTGCATAAATAGCGGCAGGGCTCATTTGACCAACAGCATGGCTTAAGGCCGCCTCAGCTTCACCTCTTTACCTGTTTGATTGATGAAAATTAAAGTTGAGTCATCATTTCCAACATTGCAATCATCATCCTCACTTTTCAGAAACCTTTAGGTGATGTCACTGAGACTACCTTCTGTCTTCACAAGTACTAAACTTAAAAATATAAGATTAATGATCACTTGAATATTTCACCTGATCTATCTTTAACAAGCTGTTTGAGTTTCCACCTTATATCTGTTCGTGCATGTGAGGAAATTCTCTCGAGAGGAGAGTGTAGTCACTTTACAGTTTCTATTCTTAACGCTGGGGAGTCACTTTTTGTTCAGTGAGAGAGAGAGAGAGGGAGACAGATTGAACGTCTGTTGAGTTTTCTTTTCTCCTCCTGGCTCTTGGTTGTTCTCCAGCCGTGTGTTGGCAGGAGGATGTGGCAGGAACCATTAGGATGAGAAATGACAGTAAAGTCTGGGCCAACCTTCAGGGCTTGCGCAGAGGAGAGTTTTAACAACCACATGTGCTCAAATGCTGCACACACACACACTCACACACATTACACACCTACTTCTCATGCAACAGCAAACGTCATGTTCTTTCTCACTTCACCGTTGTTCTCACTGCGCTGGTGCTCTTTTTAGACCAACCTTCACCGTACCAGTTGCGGGCTTATTCAGCCTTGAACAATTAAGAGAAAAGGTTGACCTTTATCTTGGTGGAGCTCTATCTGCAGCGCCTGTGCAATCCAGAGCTAGCAGAGTCGTGCAGACAAAAGGAGAGGAGCACTTAGGGATAACAACCGCAGCAGACTTCTCACTTCACAGCTGTTTCACCGCTGTGATGAATTATTTCCAGGGCACGGTGATTCACCATAAAGCAGACAATGAATCCACTCTGACAGCCCTCTTCCAGTCTGTGTACTGTAAGCCTTTATTCTGGCGTGTGGAGCTCAACCACTCATTATGAAAATTGAAAGCATCATCGCAAATCAGTGTTCAAAATTGCAAATGAGGGCTTTGAAAAGAATCATTTGGAAGGAGGGTAAAAGTTAACTCAACATTACATCCTGCATGTTCGAGTCAGTTTAAAGGTTCAAAAACACTTACCAAGCCAATGCTAACACATCAGTGTTCTGCATGTACTGGAATATGCGTGTGTGGTTGTCACAGACGAGCTGACTTCATGTTATATTCTCAGAGACATACATTTAGTTCCAGACCGTTGGTGAAATACCCACTGGATGAAGGATTTCTTTAACCCGGTCAGATTCTCCAACCATGACAGCTCTTCTTTTTTTCTTTCCATGATGTCCACATCCATCGCTACAGTCATTAGACTTCCTCACATAAATGTACAAACTTATATGATTGAATATCTGAAAGCTGATCACTGAGTTCACATTATCTGAGATGGACCGCAGTGAAGCAGCAAGCATGGCCGACCACAAAACAAGGAGGATGTATCACATAAATAAAGATGTAAGGATGGATCTTGAGCAGAAGTCCACTGGCATGTCCAGGGATGTACATTTCAGCTGTATGAAATTACTGTTTGTTTTATTCTGACAGCTCTGTTGTTGTCTGCCTTTAACCTTCACATTTATCAGAAGGCCATTTTCATCAGACTTCACCCTCAGAGTCAGAAGCTCAGTGCTGGGATAGATTTGATCTGCTGTTTTCCTGTTTCCAAGTCAGACTAATTCTGACAAATCACAAACATTTCCTGGAGTAAAGACATTATTTAAAAGGGAAACAGTATATTCCAGGGGTCTGTGAGTAAGTTAGGCTTTGGGCCACTAAATGTTGGACCAGAACATAATCAGAGGTGTATTCATGAAGTTTTTAAAAGAATGCCGCTGGAATTTTCAAAACACTGTAACAGAGTGTCTTTAGTGAATGCTTATGCAGCTGGTGGTTGAATTTTGTAGGACAATCAGAAACAAAAGCCACAGGTGTGTGTCATTGCACTGCATGAAGAGCTAAAATCGTGTCTTAATTCATCACTGCGGGTGTGATGGCTGCACAAGTTTCGTCTTTATTTTAGAATGGATGATTGCTTCTCATTAACATACCAGAGCCTAGCTTGATCAACTTTTACTCTGAGAACTTTTGCTCTGCATCAGCGACTGCCCCCCCCTCATTTAGTAGCATTACTACTGTTTACATGCAGCTACGCCAAACATTGTGTGCACAATTATTTTAACTAAGCATTTAAGCTAGGAAGAAAATAAAAGTCTCCAACAGTGGATCTGAATCTGGGGCATCAGTTGGCCTGGCGGTTTTGGTGTGCGCCCCATGTACAGATGCTTGTTGCGGCGGTTACTGGTTCAACTCCCAGCCACTTTATAGCTTGTCCCTCCCCTTTCTGCTCCCCACATTTACTCTCTCATTGGCTGTCATATCAATGGAGGCACAGTGACCAACAATATAACTTAAAAAAGAAACAAAAACAAAACTCTGAAGGTCAAAAGAGAAAAAAGGGCAATCAAAGAAGAATGTAAAACAATGCATTTAATTTACCTTGGTTTATTTTATGCACAGCTGGTCTTGTAGCTGTATGCAAATAATGTAATTAGATGATGTCATGAGAAGCTCTGCTCCAGACAGAGGCAGGGAAGCACAAAACTGAAGCACTGACAGCAAACTACTGAGCCCATTGTTTTGTTTCCTGTAGCCAGAGGATGGGTGATTCAGGTGATAACTGTTGCTGCAGTGACGGTGCTACGTTTCAGCACCAAGTGCTGTCCGCTGTCTGCAGTCCAGCTCATGTTCTGTTCTGTTGTTAAAAAAATCAATGAATTAAAGATATGATCGAAATATTCTTTATTGTGACGGGTTTAAAACCAGCTCATAAAGATAAACAAACATCTGCGTTATCCTTCATAGACCATCTTAACCTTTGTCATTGGCAGTCTGTCAAAGATGATGTGACTCATATAAGATATGCGTCATGACTTACACTTTGCCCTTACGCTCTCTTGAAGTTATCTCTGACTGAGGACGCCAGAGTCATGGCATCATGCTATCATCCTCTCCCCCTTCATGTGAGTGTGATCCGCTTCCTGCCTGAGTGGCAGGAAGTGGCGTGCAGGACTCCTGGCTCTCACTGAACTTTAAAGCTCACTCATCCTCACATCATGAGCAGTCGTCAGCCTCAGAGGCAGAGCCGGGATCTGCTCTGTCAGCCGTGATCATGTAATGGCTTCTCCCAGGATTCTCCGAAGGCCACAGGTGCAGGAAGAGGCAGAGGTCTCTGGTAGTTCACCCTCCACACACACACATAGAGGAGCTGTGGTCTCTGGGACTCAGGGACACAGGATCACAGGGTCTTGGCAGCTGCAGTTGAGGGACAGATGAGGGTGTGATGGAGCTAGTTATGTTCCAGTGGCTAAATGCCGACATTGTCCAGGTGGAATCTCGCACCAGTTCACATGAATTAAAGCTGAACAGTCACCTCTGCAAGCTCTGATGCCACGAATATAACACGGCGGAGAGGTTGTACAGGAGGAGGAGGAGAATGGACAGATTTATGTATGTGTGTAATGACAGAAATGGAGGGAAGTATTGATGCTTGAGTTTAAATTGAGTCAAAATGAGAGAAGATGTTTGATGCAAATTTGACCAAAGAGACTATAAAAGACTGAAGTGTTATAAGATGAGGCAAGCACTCTCCTGTAAAGTACTTAATTAAAGTCTTCAGTCTCCTTCTTCAGTCTTATCGTCTACAAACTTGATCTAGCCACATTAATGTCGCCTTTTTTCAACTTCTCTCTATGTCCCTTAGTCGTCCTTCCTTTTTTTACTCTGATTATCTGTCAAACTGAGTGTTTCAGCTTCTACAGACACTATATGATGTAGAAAAGAAGATGAATTATTCACAGAAGAAACACCATGGTGGTCAAAGACTCTTCAGCATACAGTTGTGCTCATAAGTTTACATACCCTGGCAGAATTTGTGATTTTTTTAGCCATTTTTCAGAGCATATGAAAGATAAGAGAAAAACTTTTTTTTCACTCATGGTTAGTGGTTGGGTGAAGCAAAATTTTTATCGAACAACTGTGTTTACTCTTTTTATATCATAAAGACAACAAAAACTACCCAAGAAACCATAAATTCTGCCAGGGTATATAAACTTATGAGCACAACTGTATAATTTCAATGTTTACAATCTGTCATCTTTCCTCCAGGTCTTTGTAAAGTTAGGAGTTTGTAGCATGAAGCATTGGAAAGACTTTCTTCTTACTCATATATGTCGTTGCCATTATTTTCACCATCAGGGGAAATTTACACCTATTTGTTTGCAATTGCATCTCAGCCTCTTTGCAGAAACTATAATACAAGAGTTTCGCACATGGACACAAATCCCCCCGTCAATTAGAACTGCTGCTTTGTAAGAAAGCTCTTTCTCTTCATCCAGGAGGCTGCTGCTTGTTTCCCAAAGCAGATTTCAACATTACAAAAACCCCACATCAGTCTTTACCTTAACCAAACCACTTTTTAGGTTTAGAAAAGAAATCTTGATAGTTATAAAAATCTGTAAGATAAGGAGATTAAGTCGTCGTGTATATATGTGGTGTAGATTTTTCAGCTAAAATGTTAAACTTTTACTTTTAGTCTTACAGGGGAGTCTGACTCCAGTCCCTTGTAAGCAAGTCCTTTCTTTCTTTCCCTGCTATCATCCCACCAGACTTTCGGGCTGTATACTGTATACAGGACATCCACCGACCTCCACTAGGCTTTTGTGCAACAGCCATGACACATACTGTATTTACATAGCATTACTTGTAGCATTACTTGGAAGGTAATGCAGACTGATGTGCACCAATGCACATGCTTTTCTGTATTCTACTTTTCTTGATCATTACTTCAAAGTGCTTTGAGACCAAGTTTGCTCTCACATCTAACCATAACTTAAATATTGAAGCAGCATGTACACTATCTGCTTTGTTTTCAGTCTGAAGAAACCTCTGTGCTAATAAATCAAGGCTCAGCACATTCACAGGAGCAGGACAACACCCAAACACAAAACCAAAGCTTAGACAGACCTCTTGGGATCAGTCTGTGACTGGCAGATGAGGGTGGACCTGAGCAAACAACTCCAATTCCCTGAAGAGGAGACACTGTGCTGGTCTCACAAACATCAAACAAGTGGTAATGGTGTCCTGGAAGGAGTGAATAGAGGAGGCCAATGAGGGAAGTTGCTGTGCTGGGCCTGTAGCCTCTAAGGCATTACTGAGGCACATGAAAGAGGAGCCATCAGCAGAGCTCCAGAGGCTGCAGAGAAACCCTCATGATGGCTGTGGACCAAGAGGGAGAGGTAGCGGTCACTTGGCACACGCAAAGGAATTCATCGCTCCCTGTTCGGTTTCCAGGGTGAGGGGGTCCGGAGTTGAAAGACCCGAAACCTCCCATGACCTCTGGTACCAGCACAGATGATGTGTCCCTGCATGCTCTAACAGTGAACTTTGACTCTGCAAGGCCAGACAGAGTTTCTTGACTACCATCACTTTTCAAGTCAGGTCCAAACTATTAAATAATGATTCACTCAAAAGAGGTATTAAAAGAACTCCGGGCTAGATAAGGACACCGTTCTGTTCTGGGGGAGTTAAAAGTTATGAATATGGAATAAAGTGATTGCAGGTTAGAGAGTAAAACATCAAAGAACTTCAGTAAAAGTAACTTTAGTGTTTAATATTTAATTGATGTTATTAAGAGTCGGACAGTACCTGTGGGTGGTCACAAAAACCCTCTTCTATCTTCACAGAAGTTACGTCTGCAGTATAATGAGCGAGTGTCCTTGAAAGAAAAAGTCCAAAATGACTTGAAATGAGCAGAGCTCAGTGTTCTCAGTGAGAAGAAGAGAAAACCAAGAGCCTGTCTGCTGTATTTATAAATGAATTTCTTTGATGGAAAAGGGCGCCTTAATTATTTTTTCCTCTGTGTCCAATTTTTGCTCGATTAAGCATGATGAGGGTGTGATTTGGAGATGAGTAATGTAATTACTGATAAAACTAGTCAAGAAGTACAGGGCCCCATGTCTAATTTAAAATGCCTCAGCTTTTCCTTTGAACCTCAGGAAGACGGACCTCTCCAGTAAATGAAATGCATGCATTTCTCTCTTTCTATTTTAAGTGGGCACGGGCAGAAAATGACTGTTTAGCTTCTCTCTCCATTCTGTTACCTCTCAAATAGCTGATTACAATCTGTTCAAATTTAATTAAGTTATCATTGTACATTTTCTTCTTTTACTTTCCAGCAAGCGTATTAAAAAATGACATTATTTCGGAGTACAAATGGATGCTAAACATCACTGGAAGTCAGGTCTAATAGACTGACGATAATGACATTTCTTACCCGTAGATGAGGTACAGAGACTCCGTGCTGTCACGGTCTGCAGAGAGTCAGGAAACACTAAAGGAGAATTGTTTGTTTGTTTTTCGTTTGATTTTTGTTATTATTATGTTGGTTCAAAGATTTAATAATGTAGAACTGATGTCATAATTCTGAAAAAGGAGGTCTGAGTTCTTTGACAAAGAGCAAAACAAAGTTAAAGAAAATTCAAACTTAAGCTAAATGCATTTCAGCACTTCCTCTCAGTAGCTTCATTTGTACCCCATTAAAATGTGCAATTCAAGAACAACTAGGAACTAAAACAACTTACCTCCTCCTACCTTAGCGTCTCCATCTTACCCTGCATGCACCAGTCAACAGGTCATGTCCATAGACAGTATAAAATATAGACGTAGTATCCGTGACGTCAATCAACGGCGGCAGCCATATTGGAAATGCGGAACTCAACCAGGCAGTGTGTGACGTAAAGAGGCGGAGTTTGAGCCTCCTAGCCAACAGCTATGTGTTCTCAACCGGGAGTCAAGTCAGTCATGTCCTTATTTGGGCAAAAACTCGTAATCTTAATATCTTCTGAACCATCGCGTTAGAAAAAAATTCATCCCCCGTACAGTGTGTGCCATTAGAGAGATTAGCTACGTAGGGCCAAGCCATTTTTTGAACCAGGCTATAAACATTTGTATTAATGCTGCAAAGATCGTCTTTTTCCCATTCATGTCTATGTGGTTTGCGGTGTTTTCTGCAGCCAGCCTCAAGCAGATTCTCGATGAATTGCAGTTTATAACACTTCCGCATGGGCTTCATAGTTTGAGACCGGAGGTTACCGCTTGGTCATATCATGCCTCGTGTTTACAGCCACAGTGTCTGGTTCTACTCAAGGTTTCTGTCTGTTGAATAAAAGTTTTTATTTCCTCTTTTTCCAATAGCTTGCTGCTGGATTTGTGTTTGGCCCCAGTAAATAATTGAACAAAGATTTGGCACCTGACTTCTTCTTTTTGAGACTGTCTTCTGTTGAGATTTGTTGGTGTATGAGTGAAAGAAGATTCTGTTTCTTTGCCACTCTTAACGTCTTCAGATGTCCAAGGACTTTAACCTCTTTATTCCAGTCCGTGCAACTCTTCCTGTCATAGTCAGCCTTTCAGTTCCCTGACCTTCCTCACCCACATGCTAACCTGTTTACCCTTCACTTGTTTGCCTCCCTGAAAACCATATTTGCTATTCTCCACCATGTGCATTTCTGCTTTGCTTCTAGTCTTGTGAATAAAAGCCAATAATACTGAATAAAAGCAGCAAGGACTGTTAAAAAGAAGAGCCCTGCCTGACTCCATTCATCGACCTGTTGTTATAAAAATATGGAAATGATCCTTAAACAGTCTTCTTCTTCCCAGCACATGTAATGGATTGTTTCCCACTAACAAGTGCCAATCCCTGTCAATGAAACAGACTGGTTTCAGCAGAGTTTCAGTGTTTTGGATCGCCTGTCTGTAAATAAACCAGGACAAGAGTGCAATGCTGTTTCCATAGCTACGGGTAGCAAACCAAAGTCAGTCAAGCGAGTGTTTGAGCGACAATTACAGCGGCTGTTAGAGCATCAAAGACCTTTATGAGACTGTCCCCATCACCCTGACAGGCTGAGGAGGAGACGAGAGCTGCAGCTGCTTTGGTCTCCTCTTGAAGGAAAGGTGGAAAATGTTACTGGACCCAAAAAAAGCTTTTCAATTGAACAGCTTTGCTCCTGTCTAATTGCTTTTCTTCTTACAAGCGGCATTAGTGTATTTTAACTTGCAAACACAGCCTCAGTGTGAGGTTTTTTATCATCTTTTCTTTGTTTTTTCTTTATTAATTAGCAGTCCTTCATCGTCATGCAGCGAGGTTGGAAGAGCTCGGCAGACTATTAATTCATCTGTGACATTAATTCTTCCACTCGCCTCTGCCCTCAGAGCCCAATCCACTTCACAAGTCACTTCTCACTGTGAGTAGCAGTTAATACTGAGGTCTGAATGCTACAGTATCAAGAAAATGTGACAATGTTTGCTGAAAGACAAGTTTTGTGATCCCGGAGTCTGGTTTATTTCCCTGGACTGAAGCACCTCAGCTATCAGACAGATTTCAGCGTCTTCATTAAAACTTTGTAACAGCGACCCTCCGTCACACTGAATATTTCATGCCCTGTGTTTTCGGCTTCATATCGTATCCTCTGTGATTGTCTGGAGGACTTGTACTGATTCCAATAACTGATGTAAAAGAGACCCGGCAGGAGCACGGCACAATAAAAGAATCATTTGACTCGTCACCTCTGGGCCCCGCTGGACGACAGGTAATTTCAGCAAGTATTTACCAGATAAACCTGTGTTGTTTTACCGGGCGCATTATCAACAGACGCCTCAGTGCCGCAATCTTTTCTCTGTGTAAATTACACCAACCTATCTTTGTGTATCTGCATTCATCTGAGTGTGGGGAATTCAGCTGAGATAAGAGTTTGCAGCTGCAATTCATGCTCAGGGCAATCATCACACACAACAAGTTTAAACCCGGCTAAAAATCACATTAAGTCAAACCATTTTAGATGAAAATAACGCTGACATGTTCCTAAAATAAGTATTTTTTATACTATATTAAGGTAGAACAATGAATATTTTGTGTCTTGCAGTTTGAGGGATGTATACGTGTCTTTTTCCCCTCTGTTGCTCCAAATGGATGCAAAAGTGGAACAAAGTTTAATCTCTAAAGCTTCGCAAATGATGCCTGAGAGGCACGGATACGTTAGCAGGTAATCTGTCGGCTCAGGTGAGGAGTGGGCAGGTCAAAGCTGAGGCATTCAGACAACAGGTAAGAGCAGAAGTTTCAGAGAGTAACACAGAGGAAACGCATGTTAGTCAGGATGCAAAATAAAAGCAATGAAAAGACAATTTTTAATTATAACTGAAATGATAAAATACGATCTCAGTTTATTGTTTTCTGTCTTTTTTTTATTTTCAAGTTTCCCAAACTCAAATGTATTAGTTAATTTTTTTTATATTATTAATTCAAACATACTAGCTGAAACTGAGTACATGTCTTGGTTTGGGTTGGTTAGTTTAGTTTGTTCCTTGTATTGCATGCCTTTGTTCCTCCCCGTGTTTATTCTGTATTAGTTATCCTTTGTCTCCCTTGAGTGTTTAGTGATCCATGGCTGTTTTCGAAACGGCCTACTACATAATAACTATTAATGTAGTAGGCAGTAGGTATTGCCTACTACATACTGCGTTTGAATTTAGTCTGTAGAGTGACTGTTCTGTTCGATCCGTGTTGCAGTATGCTGAGCCAGATGTCACTGGATTTCCAGTTTTTGAAAACGGAAGTAAACAACGGCCAAGCTGATAGAGAAACTGCTTCTTTAGCATCACTTATGATTTAAAAAGTTAAGAGGTGGTTTATATGGAATTTAATAATTTTCACAGCACATAAACACAGAGTTCCTCCCATAAAAAAAAAGAAGAGAAAAGAAAAAGATGAACAAGCGCTTTGCATTGTGGGAAACAGTACATGAGGGAGACTGGTCCGATGCATACTGTGCAATTTTCCCGAATCAGGGGACATCCGGGGAGTTTTGGCATACTTCAGATTTTGCCCTTTTTCACACACTACTTACTGAATTTTGGCCAAATCAGTACGTACTGTATAGTAGGCGGTTTCAAAAACAGCCCATGTCTTTTGTTGTGTTTTCTTTGTCTTGTCTTGTGTTTCCTGTTTTATTTTGTAGTTCTGAATCCTTGTGTCTCCAGTTTAGTTTTCTTTCATGCCCTTGTGTGTTTCCCTCGTTTTGTGATTCCCCTCATTAGTTCCACCTGTGTCCAGTGTTCCCACCTGTGTTGATGAGTCTGTCTATTTAGTTCCTCTGTTCCCCCTGTCCCTTGTTGGATCGTTGTTCGTCTTCCCTGTACCGGTACAGCAGTTTGGCGTTGTCTTTTTTCGTTACTTGCTGCTTCCCGAAGCACAGCAATTGTGGTTTTTTAAGTGTGTGAAAACTTGCGTGGTAAGTTTGATGACTTCATACACAGCATACCTCTGTACACTCAAAAGTTGTTAATTTGGACATATTAACTCAATAAAATTGATCCACATATAATTAAAACAACATTAATCGTTCAGATAAGTCAATAATTAATTGTTGGTTCAACTTAATAGCTGGTTTTGAGTGCTGTACCCTTAATGGCTATGAGTTAGAAGTACTGTTCGGGTTTACAGTGTAGACTGCTGGGTGCATTTGGTAAAAAGATGCAGTTGTGGTATTAACCAAAGCACAGTAGTAGGGTCCTACATCCTTAGACAAACACATGGGTTGTGTCCAAACACTCCCTGACACTTCTCTGCTCATGAGGATGTTTCATTAGTTTCAGATTGATCCTTCTCTTCCTCAGATTCGTCATGTTGTGAAGTTTGTCTCAGAGTTATTTTTGAGTGAACTGTACATTGACAGTGACATTCACAGGATGGTGACGCATGGTGGTCTCACTTTCTTGTAGCACCACATGCTACAGTCTGTCCCTGTTAACTGCAGCCTGTCATTGGAACAAGCCTTGTACGAGCACACAGTCTGCATGACGTCTTCTGTCACCTGTGTTCCTCACATTTGTCGATGCCTGCAGCCTCCTGGGCTCAGTTAGGGTCCTGGGGAAAAAAGTGATGAGTGAAAGAACTGGAGGCGGAGGAGGAGGAGATGATGACAAAGTCCCCAGCCACATTCTTAATCAGCCTCACTCCTCAGGGAGCAAACTACTCAGAGACTCAGATCTACACCTCCAGAGGCCCCCGGACCCCGGCGCTGACGGACGTCCAGGTGGTCGACCGTTTGGGAGGAAGGGCCCTGCAGCAGATGGACGAAAGACCCTGAGGCCGTCAGGGTTGGTGTGAGACTCAGCACAGCTGAAGGGGGCAACGGGGGCTGTCATCATCACCGTTACAGCCAAATATGGATTCTCATCCACCGTGTTAATTACTCTGAAACCATGAGAGTTACAAAGAAAAAAGCTGTTCAGACTGAGCTTTCAGAAGACATTTGTTTGTGTCATGCTGCATTTCATCACATCTGAAACAATAGAAACACCAGAGAGAGGGTTTAGTGTTTTTCCTTTTCAGAAGGGATGTATGATGAATGTTGGTGTGCCTAACTCATCTCTGTTTCATCAAGGACCAGGACTCCCCGGCTCCCCTCGTCTGGATTTATTCGAGCTTGAGGTACACCTTTAGGTTTTTGTGTTAGTAATTCTTGTCTTTCTTTTACTGTTGCCTTTTTATTTCAAGAAATAAACAATAAGCTAGTTAGAGACTTAGTTGAAATCTAAGCTTCTTGCTTTTGCTCTGTGTTTACTCTTGTCTTGTGTTTTCATGATCCTGTACTTTTGAAAAATCCGGAATTAAAAGTCCCTGAGAGTTCAGTGGTTGGGCTTGTAGGTGGACATTTGGAATGGACATCTCTGTCCCGCAGTGACCACAGGAGCATGTCATCAAGCTCCTGCTGAGCACACAGCTGAGGTAGGTCACAATCAGCAGGTTATTTAAGGCGGGAGCCGGCAGCAAGAATGTCACAGCTCTTTGTCCGAGTTACTAGTCAGCTTGTTAAGCCTCTCAGGGGTTTAGATTTTATGTTTGAGTCCTGCAGCTGAAGAGGGTTTTGTTTTGTCCTACTCTTTGACTCTTCAGTGATTGTCACATCTGACCTGCTGCGATATCCGGGTCCATCAACCTACCTTGTGTCTCACTGGTTGAATTCAACAACAAAGCCAGCCATCTTCTGTCTGTAGTTCTTTTTTACCTGTCTCTATATCTCATATTTCTGCAGACAGACCCACACCCAGCTGCAGCCCTGCACTGTAAATGCTGTTTAGCACTAACCAGTCACTGAGTCTTAGTGAATGTAATCATGTTTGACAGAAGCACCTCCCATCAGAAACTTGATACCAGCAACAGAGACTGTCCCAAACCCCCTTAAATCCCCCTACAGAGAACGTCTTTTCACACCTGCAGGCCATGAGCTCCAACACCAGGGCCACCATCCATCCACCGTGCACCAAGGCCAAGGTCGGTGTTTGGAGGAGGGGGAAGGGGAAGCCATCACTCAGCCCAGGTCAGACCTCCTGGGAGGGGACAACTTGAGTTACTTGGTTCTCCCTTTTAAAAATATGAAGCTCCTCTAGTTTGGCTAATGCTTTAAACACCTGCGGTTCAAATGTGGGGAGAGGTTAGCAAGTTCCAGACGGAATATCACGAGGTTGATCAGGAGCAGGCATCATGTTTCATCTACTCTGGTTGCTACAGCCAGTTTGGAGAACATTTACTGCTGTTTGAAAACAAAAAAAATGTTTGATGTAATGACAAAAAACATTTAAACTTGCAGCAAGTTACTTCCTTTAACAGGCAGAAACCTCGAGTAGAACCAGACTCATGTTAGACACACATCTGCTGAGACTGTGTTAGAGAGAGGGATAGAGGGAGATGAAGAGAGAGAGAGATGATAGTGGTGAGAAAGATAGTAGTAGTTGTAGCAGCTGGAGTCTGGTATGTCCACAGCAGCAGAGATCCAGAGGAACCTACGAGACAAGGGAGCTCAGGGACTCCAGAAAGGTCATCCAGGATTGACCCTTTTTAGGGAGCGGCTTTATACGTACGTGACTTTTCTTGAGATACTTTAGTCGGTCAAATGATACAACTCTCATTAAGTGTCAAGCAGAATTATTAATCCATGGATGACATAAAATCTTAAGTTATTGTGATCGGTTCCCCTGCGAAAAGAAGTCCACACAAGTGGATGTGGTGCTAATGCTAATACTTTCATCTTGTATAAAAAAAAGATGGGGGACCGAAACTGCAGGCTCAAATAAAACATTTAATAAACAATAGTTAATAGGAAAACTGGGGGTCTTACTAAAA
Source organism: Notolabrus celidotus (assembly GCF_009762535.1). Classification (NCBI taxonomy): domain Eukaryota; kingdom Metazoa; phylum Chordata; class Actinopteri; order Labriformes; family Labridae; genus Notolabrus; species Notolabrus celidotus. Next base: position 9,945,799 of record NC_048281.1, on the reverse strand, counting down.
CTTCCATAAAATAAATCCAAAAATGTCCAACTGAAGAAACATGAGAATGAGGGGGAAGACAGGAGAAGAAAGCAGGCATTGAGTAGACAAAGAGAGGTGAAAACAGGTGAAAACACTGAATACACACGGGACAATCAAACACAAGTGTGACAACGAGACACAGGTGAGACAAATGGAAAGCAATCAAACAGGAAGTAAAATTAGACCGGACACACAAGGAGAAAACTACAAAAATAACACACAAGGAGCAAAAGAAACAATAACTGAAGAGCATGAGCAATCTAAAACGACTAAGACACGAACATAAAAATATGAGGTAAGAATTACAAAATAAAACAGGAAATTAAGCCTAATGAAAAACTATCTTTAATCTTTTTTTACATCACAGCTAAACTTGTTCATTAATTTAGGACTCAGTATGAAAAAGTAGGTTTTACTCTGTCTGCCATGTCTATCTCGATTTCGTGTAGCACAGATAGCTAACCGTATTCATAAAATGTTGCAGCTAAAAAATAGGAAACCTCCTCCTGCACTGATCGTCTTTGTCTTAAGACCGAGGAACAGATAAACAGCTTTCTTCATTTCATAAATATTGATTAACACGAGTGTTTAGACTCAGCTCAGATGGTTTCTGTAAAACACAAGCTTTGCCTTGACTCGTATTCTTTACATGGCTGCAAGGCTTCATGTGAAATTTCCCTCTGTTAGAGTAAAATAATATCTGGTGTGAGGGTTCAGGAAATTTTAAAGATATATTTTTTCCACCCCAATTACCCAAGGCTGGTTGTCATGGGGATCAGATTAACTTGTTTTTCTCCTGCATCAACAAAAAGGGAAAACAAACAGTATGAGAGCCCTCATCGTACATGGCTCCCCAGCCTTGGGTGCATTTCATTATCACCCAAGTGCTCAACAAAAGCTTAAAGAATCCAGAGGTCCCTCTGTGGTACAAAAAAAGACAGACAAATAACATGCCAAACAACTTAGTACAGATACAGAACAAACTGCTCTTCATTTTACCTCTAATTACACTAATGGAAGTCCCTTTGTAGGCCCATGTGCTCCCGAACCGTGGAGCTAAAAGAGGATAGGCACTCAGCTAAAGGCCCCATTGTGCCGGGTAAGCCCCAGGCTTAGACAGAGGGAGACAGGACCAGCTGTAATTAGTTTAGCTCCCTCACTGCTTCACATCCTGCCAGGAGAGGACTTTGCCCACTGAAAGGTGTCTCCACAGGGCTCTATGCTAAAATGAGGGCGTATCATCTACCAAAGGTCCTATGGAAGGGGTGGTGGATTTCTAACCTCCATTCTGACATGCTGTGACTAAATTGGACGAGGGGGAGTCACATAATGTAGGTGGTTGGACGAGTGAAGGGACCTAATTATGAGGGTTGTAAGAGAGGATAGTGAGATATTCACTCAGCCACTGAGACTAAGAATCTTCTTGTATAACTCTCCATATAAAGGTCAAGAATCCATTAACAGAAACCTAGCTGGCTCTGGACTCATGTGGCATGTGGTATTTGAAAATAATTCTTAGCATAATGAGCACACAGGAACAGATGAATAGGATTACCAGCATCAGGACTCTTCAGAGTCATGCATATTTTCCATCAAGAATTGTACACAGAAATGCATCAAAATAAATCCTGCTCATCTGGTGCTTCAATCGAGAAACAAATTGGTTATTACTGTTAAAATAAAGAATGCTCGCTGCAGTCCAAACATGATGGATAAATATTTGTCGTAACATAGACGACAGGCCATCAAGGAAATCAAGAAAAACATTTTGTAGTTTTTGTGTACAGGCAACCCGTGAACACTCACTGTTCATTGTCAAATATGGCAGCTTGGTCAGTGGCTCAACTCTTCAGCATAGTAAGTTGAAAACACTGTGGTTTGTATTCAGAGAGAGAGAGGGTAGCTAGGTCAAATTTATGTTGGAAATTAGCAGCTGTGAAACAAGAGGATTAAGAGGTTGTTCCTCCAATCCAATTTACTTAATACATATCAAGTCAGCCTGCATACAATTACATTGAGAAATAAGTCCTTTCCAGAATAACCTTTATGGCTCAATCCAACAGCTGTCAGCTTCAAAAGAAACCCTGACAAGTGGGTCCTCATTCATTTGATTACCAATGGCTTCTTAACCATGTAAAGCCTGAACCGTCAAGTCATTGCCAGCTAATTTTAATTCTTTGAAAATTGAGTGTTTATTGGACCTTCTGACAAATTAAAAAAAAGAAATTAAAAATATTTGTTTATATTTGTGTTTTAATTTGTATCATATGTGATACATCAGGCATTTTGATGTACATTTTTTTCTTAAAATGTTTCTTATTTTTTAAACAAACTAAAATGTATAAAAACAACATTTTTAGCCTTCCAAACTTTGAGTTTCCTTCAAAAATTTTCCCCAAGTAATTTCAAACATAGAATTTTTTTTTTTCCATATTGCACGACAACGTCATACATATTTTGTAGCAAAACAAAACAAAATTATTGTATATTTCTTCTCTGAATTGTTCAGGTTTTAGTGGAAATCAATGAGCAAAAGACAATTATTTACTAGGGAGCCATGGCAACATTCAACTAGTCATCAATCATCATGGTACAGCAGGTTGCATATATAAAAATACCATATGCGTTACAATATCTCAATTTCTACTCTTAATATACCTAATTATGTCATTTAAACGGTCGACTGTATGTTGCTTCATGGAATGCATAATGTACGACATTAAATAAAATTATGATTGACAGGTCTGCAAATAAATGTCCTTATATACCTGCTGTATCAATTTTAATACACACATTTTCAACATGATTTGACTAATGAAGTAATTAAATATTAATTAGTTTTACATTGCATCAATCCAGTAACTATTCCTCTTTTGAAGTTTCAGTCACAATTTGAAAGTTTTTTTCATCAAAACTTTTTCAAAATTGACAAAAATATCCCTGAAAAACCTTGAGTGGGTCACTGATCCCCAGCTGCCATTTTGGATGTCTGAACACAGCTCAGCACAACATCAGAGAGTCTACGGGTTAACAATGTCTAACTGGTTTGCAGAGTGTTTCTTACATTAGCAGAGCTAGCACCACCAGCCTTCAGTCGGCTTTGGAGGTTTAAATGGTTGCACGCCACTTTAACCAGACGCAGCTCAACTTTCTCTCTAGTTTCTAGACCAAAATTATGACAAACCCAACTATGCTACGATCTGTCATCTGTGCTTGTTAACATCGGCGTTGTAGAGAATTTTAGCTCTGTGGTAGCAGACATTAACCGGAGCTACAGCCTGGCCTAGTAGCTATCCTATAGCTGGACTGCATCTCACGCCTACAGGAATAAAAGTATAAATAATGTGTTTAACCGTCTACTAATTTTGGTGCTGACTGGCGAGGATGATGAAGTTCGGCCAACTGAGGTGGTCAGGGCGTTGTTGGATGGGTCACACAAATACAGGAGGTTAATTCACATGGCGTGGGTTTGAATCCACCATGAAACCAATTATACATTGAGTTCTATAAAGCATTAGACTATTTCTATGTGATCTTTCACAAGTTACACAATATAGCATGCACAAAATCATTAAGTAGCTATATGCAATAATTGATTTATTGATGTTGGACCCCCTGCAGTTATTACCACAGTAGCAACTATTCTTCCTGCATAAAATAGACTGAGAATAAAATGAAAACAACCACCAAAGATTGCATCAGTAGATATCACACAATAGACAATCTTAGACATTAAAAAATATAAAGAAAAAAAGGAACTCAAAGCATTATCTGACCAAACTGACTCTCAGTGTTACCCTCAGTTGATTCTTGGAGCACATTTGCAATACATAAATTGTTGAATGTTGCGTGTGCATGCTCTTTTTTTTAGAAGTCATACAGGGTTCTGCCTTCATGATATGGCTTACCCCATAACTGGAATTTGAAAGACTTGATGGATGTAACCTTTTTATTACTGCTAACCTAAATTTTGGATCAAAGCGGTCCAAACAGATTGTTATATCACAAAGCACAAGGCCTCTGACTAAGCTGCTCTATTTGACAAGTTGGGAGTGAGAACATGTTGGGACTGTCTGGTTTTTCACAGTGTTTGTCTTAAGCACAGTTGTTTTCCATTTTCATTGAGATTTTTTTCCCACTGTGGATGTTGTCTTTGGGAGGTGGGTCGTTCACACCTCAGTGCACAGCCTCAATGGTTCCCAACCCAGAGTCGGCCATTTTCCCCAGCCCTTTGCCCTGCTTGAATGGATACCCTCTCCCCTCATTTACCCTCCCCATGAAAGAAAAGGTCCTAAATAATCTCCCCATGCTTTAATCAGGGGAGCTCAGGAGGATTGGACGGATCCAGGGGGCTTGTGCCTTTGTGCTGGCCTTGACCGTCTTGATTCCGTTGGCATTTTCTGGCAAGGTCCAGCGCCCAGGGCCTTTTTAATTTGCTCTCTATTGACTCCGTGTTAATTGGGTTGGGGAGAGATGCATCCAGATTTCAACCCCAAGTTCAGTCATTTTAAACCTTCATTGTGTTCTTCACACTTTTCACAAAAGATGCACAGGCCTGCTGTGATGCAGGCGGTATGGGAGAAAGGGGAGGAGTGGGAGCGCAGAGGAGGGGGTGTATTGGACATGGAGGAGAAGTTATGAGCAAGACTTTGAAATGTATGTCTGAGAAAGAGGAAGGTTACAGCCAGTTGGATCTCAAAATTGTAATGAACCCTATTTTCTTTCAGCAATATGGAGCTGTGTATTGATGTGCCAGTGTTTCCACCTGGTATCCACATGTGATCTGCATTTCATCTGAATATATAAATGTAAATGAAAGATGTAGCAGTAGAGTCCACATAGATGCATTGGCTGGACCACATCTGAAGGTCAAACAATGTGACTTATGGGTCTATATAGAGTCCCAGATTTTGGATGACCTTGATTGCAAGACTTCCTATAAAGACCAAAGTTTGGAAAGTTCCTCAGAGGCGTATGTGTACAAAAAGCAATGCAGTCTTCATCACAAACATTTCCCTTTCAAGTCTGCAGTTGCAAAAATAGGTTTCAACAAACTCCCACATTATCTCTTCCAATGCTTAAAAACCTGGCTTTGCTGATTTCCAGCAAGTTCGTAGCCAAATGAAAAGTTAGCTAGTCCACCAAAGTCAGCCTGAATATCCAAGATCCTTACAGCCTTTTAGTTTGTTAATGAGTGATCCCAAAGGTCTCCACGCAGAATCAATAAGGCTCCCAACTCCAACCTCATGAACACATCAAGGAAGAAAAACAGGTATTTATTTGACCCAACACATTCTAAATCAGCTGAACCCAATATACTGTAAGTCTTAACAGGAATAGACTCAGACTGTTTTTGGGGGGGCTTCCAGAAGGAAACAGGTTCAGCTGAGTTCAGCAATGTGCAGTTTCTATGAAGATGTGTAGCTCTTATGATACCGTCTGTTATCGCCACCCTGTCAGCTACCCATGCACTAGTTGCGCTCATCCTACTGCAGTGTTGATAGTTGTGATGTACGGATGGATTCACTGCCCACGACCAATTAATTGAGACTCACACAGCTCCTCCATCGTTGCTGTCTTTCCAATCAATCATCTTTTCAGCATGCTTTGCACATTAAGCTGTTGCTTGCTAAAATAAAATACCTCTTTCTGCATTTTTAACGAGATATCAGTCTGCGGATAGGACACAGCTCACTTTTTAGATAACAACCAAGGTTTTAAAAGTGATTATCTTCACCTAACTTTCTTGTTCTACAGGTAAAATGCCAACAGCAAGTTTCAGATGTCATTATGACGATAATATTTCCAAACAAAGATTGATTATTGGTACCAGTGTGAGTTAGGTTGCTGTCTGTCTGCCTATAGTCTCTCTGTACAGGGGGTTTAGGGCCTGACTGATACAAATGAAGTGTCCTGGTAAGAGCACTGGGGTGTTTAAGTGTGTAATCATTTGTTTCCTCCCTGAAGACCCAGGAGCCAGACAGAAAGAGGTCCACGCTAAAAGAATCATGAAATCCCAGCAATTGCAGAATGCACCCCGAGGAATCTCATTAAGGAGCTCCACACGTCGATGGCGTAGCCTCACACTGCTGTTTTTCTTACAGAGCCTGAGCGGTCCATGGAGGATTTAACTGGATAATGGTATTGGTTTCACATCAGCGAGGGAGCAGGAAGACCACAGTGGATAAGCTGAGGACAGACTCTCTCTCTCTCTCCCCCCCGTCTCCCACTTCTTGACTGAGTAATTATTCCTTAAGCCCACCTACCCAGGCAACAAAAATAGAATTGATTTCCCATTATATGCAGCATCAGTCCTGCTGGGGAGGTCCTGTCAGGGTGAGCAGGCAGCAGGCAGACATGTCTAACCTGAGAGCCCGGGACGGGCTGTGAGCTGCTGCATGGGGTTATCGATGTGATCCTGTGCCTCATTTCCCAAAACAAAGCAGACACGCTGTTGTTACACAAGTCTGCCCCAGAACAGCTTCCTGACCACAGTAAGAAAAGGCTGAAAGAGACAGCCAAGCCCCGACAGAACCACACACTGCTGAGGTTATTGACTTTAAAGTCTTTGTTTCTTTAAAGATCTGAGCGCTGATACACAGTCAGAGCTACCATTTATATCAAGTGCGTTAAGTCAGAGTCTTCAATTCTGAAACACAATGGAACAGGATTACATGAATGACCAAACATCATAGTTTTCTGAACGTAACCCTGAATATAAGACAACCCCACTTTTTTGGGATGTATGTAGAAGAAATCCTGTACATCAGGGTCAATATGGTATGTAGTGGTGAAAATGGCCTTGTTGTGATGATCTTGCAGGGATCTGTGGGTGTCAACCTAGAAACAAATGAACATAATGTAAATGTGCAACTTCACTGACGTCAGTACTTCTCTATTTGTCAGTATAACCCAGTCATGTCAGTGCCCACAGTTAACTTATTTGTGCCTTTTTCTTCCCCTGCATACCCTGCATGTGACAACTCTTCTGTGGTGTCCAAACTAAAGCTGGGGCTTTTGTTTTGAAGGGAAGTGTTTTTTTCTCTTTTTGCAGTAATAAACTCGAGTACCCCTTCACAGGTTTATGAGAATGAAGATGTTATTCGCATACATGCCTCTTGTCAATACTGATCCACTTCAGACCCTCTTTACGTCCATGCTCTCAGCTTTATTACTTAAAGCACTGCCTGTACCCATCATTGTGTTTGTATGGTAGAGTTCACTGACTTGTACTGACTCACTCGGAGATGCATCATCATCTGCAAAGCTATTCCTGGCGTATCACCTGTTCTGTGCAATTTATTCTCAGAATAAGGCTGTGAACTGCTGCCTTCACTTCTGGAACTTACCTCATGACTTCGGTTTTTAATGAGCTCGGACAAAGAGGCTTCACATTCCTGTGCAAAATGTAGTTGTTTACAAGTTGACCTTACTTTCCTTAAGATACTTCTTCAAAAAGTTACATAGATGATCGTTCATATGACGCCAGGATCAAACCTCATTCTTTAAGACCAAGTTTTGAAGACAAGTCAATGTTTATAGTTCCTTTCTTAAAACGTCCAGTTGTTTCCTACCTGAGCAGGGTGCTGTATTTCTCACTTGGCTATGTAAGGGATAATGTATAGCAGGTTGTTATGGGAAAAAGAAACCCGACAGGGTGAGACAAGACGTGAAGCTACTAACTTAAAATACAAACACGTTGTCATAAAACATTGATCAAAAGATTATTTTATTGATTTAAATGATTTATGTCTACAGTTTTTAAGAAATAGTCCCAGTGATTCCACATCAGTTAGCGTTCCATGGTGATGATTGATTGATTATTTATCCCATCCTGCTGTCTTTAAAATAACTCTCATTTTACCTTCAGGCTGAAACACTCAATTTCAGGTACTGTGTCTTTAAGGCCTCCCTACAAGCACACTTTCCTCTGACTGGCTAGCTCTTTAGAAGCTTCCTCCACCACTGCCATGCTTGAAAGATTGATAAAGATAAAAGATAAAAGATAAAAGATAAAAAAAGAAAACAGTGTTTCTCTATTGAAAATGAGAAATTGAAAAATTGCTATATGCTTTTGACGCCGAACCTGACCCGGAAATTCACCAATTGGCAACATCTTGAAGTCTTGTCCCTCTCACTTAGTGAGATGACGCTCAGAGCAGTCTGCTGTCCCATCCTGGAATTACTCTAACACGTTTAACTTACAGTTTGAAACTTTATCCATGATTAGCATCCCCTCTCTAAACGAAAACAAAACTCTACGGTATGAAGAAATAAGAAAAGACAGGTTTTGCATGCAAATACGACACTTTACATTATTTACTTGCTGATTTAAGCCTTTTCACAACCTTAATCTCTATTATTCTTAAAGAATAACACAGAGATATGCAGGTAAAGTAAGAATGGTTACTTTAGAGTGTTTGCACATCAAGCAGCTTTAAACCCTTAAACATTTGTTACATCAGACTGTGTTATAATCTCAGTCAGTGGAATGCGACCTCGCTCTGTTATTGTTGATTGCTGTGGGACGGATTCACTGTTCCCTCAGCTAAACTCTGCTTTCATCCCTTTTCACAGGCACACTGTCCTCCTAAGCAGGTGCCAATCACAGCAGGCTGACTCGCTCAGAGCCCTGAGCGGCTAGAACTCATTAGAAAAAGCTGGCCATGTTTTGGTGCCGGCACAGCCCGTATCCACCCAGAACCCAATGTGAGACGAGCCTTGCGGCGGGGAGAGGTTAATCAGCGGGGCAAAAACAATGAGCTCAGGTCCTGCAGGTAGGGATGGGGAGGGGGAGGAGAGTCATCTGGAGGAGGCCGGATGATGCTGGATGTCCGAGGGTGTGCGAAGGACAGTGTGTTGGGTCGACTGTGAAATGAGGGAATGCATCAGAAAATGTACAAGGACATCCAGGAGGCTTCACATTTCTGTGAATGCTGCATATTTTTAGACACACACAAGTTCACAACGTATTGAGTGTGTTATAGACACAGAAGTGGAAAAATTCAACATATGTTACAAGCCAGAGGTCTCATGTTTTAGTAAGACAGAGCAGCGCTTCATCATCACCTCTGACCCCTCAGTATGTGCAGCTATTCATTTTCACTCCTTTGATACAAGGCTATCTATAGGCATAGTGATGCATCTGTTCAGGGCAGTACACCCCTCTGTGTTATAAATGCGAGTTACTGTTGGGTTAAATAGAATTGGAAAAATAAGTGCTAAAACATTTCTCTAAACCAGGTCCCTGATTCCCTAAAGCATTGCACATCTTTTCCATGTGTTAAACTTGTGCAGATTATCCAAAAAGACTAGATATGTGTATAATACTTCATGCTTACCAAGCTAACACTGCTGCTAACACAAACCTCTGCACACAAGGGGCAGCTGTGGCCTAAAGCTGCTTCTTTCTCTGCTCCACTGTTTGTTTTCCCTTCTTTTAAAATTCAGGAGAATGATTGGAAACAATCTCAGCGGGAATCAAGTTGTTGTCTTGTTAGTGAGCATCCAATATGCCCAGTGTGTGTGAAATCTTGTTTTAAAATCTGAATAAAATGTCTTTGGAAATGAGAAGGTATCAGACTTAAATATATAAAAAGTCTTATCGAGCTTTCTGGTGTATGGTAGCAGACTTTTCAGGTACAGACTGATCTGTTGTTGCAGGATTCTGAGATTAAATTGGGTGGAAAAGTGAGAAAACATTCCACTTCAGTTTCTGTGTTTGTCTTCGGATCATGTTTACTTCACCCAGTTTCTAATTGGCGGCTCCAATCATGTTATTTGGGAGACAATCTAAAATACAACAACAAATGGACCCATTGCACAGTTGGGTTCATTCACCATGGCCAAGTTTAACCACTAATGGCTCAGGCTTGGTATCAGTTCAAGGCCAGCTGTAATATTCACTGTGGTTCACTTTTTTATGAGACACTCAGTGGACGGGCCTTTGGCCTCAGCCAATGCCAGGCTCACCACATTTCCACAGCACTGCTACACACATGGAATAAAAATATAACAACCAGCAAGTATGAAGACGAATGATTCAAATAACACAACAGGGACTTAGTGTATCTACACACTGCCTTCAGAGGAGATAACTAAAGTGATAAAGTTATTAAAAGAAGCATTAAATCATCTTATCTCACCGCAGCACCCACGTACTTTTCTCTCATCCTCTGTCTTCACCTGCTGCTGCTGGACACATTCATTAGCACGTCTGGTCATTTTTCCCTCGTTAACATGCTGCAGGCTTATTAGTGTGCTTCAGTTATCAGCCTGCACCATATGCTGTGTAGGTGGTAGCAGAGAGACTAGACGAATCCTTTGGCATCTCTATCTTCTGCTTCCTAAGACTTTTCTCTTAGTTTGACTGTCACAACACGAGTTTATTCTTCCTCTTCTGTGTTTAAAACCCTCTTTCATAGGATCGTGGTGTGTTTGTGTGTGTGTGTGTGTGTGTGTGTGTGTGTGTGTGTGTGTGTGTGTGTGTGCGTGCGTGTGTGTGTGTGTGTGTGTGTGTGTGTGTGTGTGTCTGTCTGTTTCCATGTGTGTTTGTGTGTGTATGAAAGTGCCAACTTTCTCCTCGACAGGCATTAGTCATACCCTGGCAGAAGTGTGTACGTGTGAACTAGTCACTGAGACTGGATGAACTCTTGTCAGCTGTTCCAATAATACAGCTCTCTGTTTCATCGCTCAATCTGTGTTGCTCTGCGGTTCGGAGTCAAATTGAGCGGGACATTTTTCCATATATCAGTTATTTAATCCATATCAGGTATGGGATCTGTGTTCCTCGTTTCCTCAGCTTCTGTTTCCTCCATGGTTTCTGTCTTTGGAGCAGATTGTTTTTCTCCAATGCAACAAAGTCTTGGTGGACTTCCTCAGGTGCTGACATTTCTGTTCTCCACAGAGTGAATTCAAGCCATGTTGGTATCCTTTATTGTTTCATCTCACATGGTTGAGTCATACTTTTAATTAAGCCAATAACAACAAGATACCAGAAAAAACCTGTTCACTTTATCACCCTCTTCATTTGTAGATGTATTGCTTTTGAGTCATTACATCTAAAAAAATAAAGGTAATGTACCTGCTTTGACATTATAGACTGGTCTTTGGTCAACTGTTCTGCAGCCGACAGTGATATTGTTTTACAAGATGTGATAATATTTGAAAGAAAGGATGAAGTAGTGAGGATTTGGAAAGCCAAATTAAAGAGTCATACATCCATATCTATGTAAATTATTTCCCGATTCAGCTAGTTAATGAGATAAGTGACAGAGTAAGACCAAACCTCTTTGGGCCAAGACTCTAAAAACTACATTTTATTGTAAAGTTGAGCATTTTAGGAAGGGGCCCATAGAAATTGGAGCCATCCTCAAATGACCTCTCAAAGACTTTCATTGTTGACATGAGCGTGCTTGTTTTAAAGATACATTTGCTGCACTCTGAATTGAGATGGTGAACATGCTAAACATTACCCATTCCAAACTTTTTCTGCAGTGCCTCGTCTTGGTAGATGAAGATATTACCAATTAACTATACACAGCAACAAATAAACACCTCTCTAAAGGTCATAAAATACATATCAGACATGTCCTTTGCTTAAGCATAATCTGACATGTGTTCTGCAAAAATTACGCAATTTCAACTTATGTGTGCGTCATCCATCAAACTGAAAAACACTTTTACAAAGGAAGCAACTAAAAGTGACACTGTAACATGCAACTTCCAAATCTTCTTTGAGTAGGCAGCCCACTGCTAGAGGAGGTCAAACCGAGGACGAGGTATGACTCTTCATAACTTCTTGTCTTTGCTTTAGTGGTCGTTGATACATTGTCAGTCTTTTGCTTACCTGACAGCCCTTTTACAAAACTTGCCATGCCTTTCTTTCAGTGCAGAATGGTTGTTTTTTATCAAGCCTTGCAGCTTGGGAGGCCTGTCATAACTCCAGGCCTTCCAGTTTGGAAATCACTGCTATAAACACATCTACTAAGCATGAGTGAGTTCAGGTCATTGCTGTTGTTGTTGTTAGCATGCTTATGTGCTTTGAAGCAAATTGGCACAACCTCTGAACGGGGTATGTTAGTCCTTGACTTGTGTGCCTCCTGTGTTTTTTTCCTGGTCCCTGTATTCAGGGATTTGTGCGTTGTCTTCGTCCGCTGCATTGATTGTTTCTGACAAACTGAGAATGAGACGACATAATGAGGCCTCAGAGGTCATTTCCCCGTTTTATATTTACTGTATGTTACAAGAATGTTTTGCCCAAAAGAAAAGTTCTGTCGCTCGGCCTAATGTCAGTTGGCTCACTGGTCGGTTGTAACACTCTCATAAATCATAAATGTAATCATCATTTTGCAGCCAACAAATATGTTTCCAGTGACAATATGCTTTATCCACAGTTCATCCAACATAAGTAATTCTGTTTCCAAATGACCGCCCTTCCCTGTGGGTTCCCACAGGGATCTCATTATGTTCTATATTTATCAATTTTGTTCCTCCTCTGTGGTCGGATTTCATGAAAAGCTCCATGGAGCTTTGACGAACATGTGAATCGATGCTTAATGACTAAATGACAGAGTAATTCTTTTGAAGGCATGTCAAATATTAAGAAAAACACCAGATGGAGCATGTGAGCTTTATAAACACTTGTGGACAGACTCATGTTTCCACTGAATTGTCCAAATGTTCTCCTGCAGCTAGAACAAGACTGATGATTTTATTAGGTCGAGTTGATGGGCTTTTTCCTCAGCGTAAGTAATTACATGACCACACATGTCCATTCTTCACACCCCGTCCTCGTCTCCAGGAGGGACGGAGCAGTTGGACCTGACCCACCAACAGAGGAGTTACCAACGTGACATGGGATGTCACCTGCTGGGGCTCCATGATCTCAGCTGAAGGCAGATTTCAGACAGAGGGGACGGGTTGCCCAGACAGGCTGCTTGGACGCGGGCCAGCCGCACAAGCTGTGTAAAGGTCCTGCGGCCTCCCTCACATTTCGCAAGCGTTACATTTGTTCTAGCTTCTCTTCGCTTCCCCCGCCATCTGTGGTCTTAATGAAGCTGTCAAGAAGCTGTCATTCACTCATGAGTGGCTGTGCTGCACAGCACGACGGCTAACATTTAGCCAACAGGGACTCAGCGAAGCCTTGAGCTGTGGAGTACAGTTCCAGAAATGCTGTGTGAATGACTTTGAACGCACCACACGTCATCACTCAGCGTAAGAAAAAATACCTGTGATGATAGTTGGTTAAATTAAGGAGTAAAGACAGGGCTTCTCTTGTACTTGTTCTTGGGGGAATAAACTCAGGGAGTATTAAATGAATGAGTAATGACAAATCACAGCATGGCACAAAGTTCTGGCTCAGAGAGGGATGGTAGTTGTGAAGAACAAAAGATAAAGTCCTCCTGTCGGTGGCAGAGGAGTCATGGTAACAGCAGACTGCTGCAGAGTTGATGAATGACAGAAGGGATTTTGATTCTTGTTCACATGGTGTCACACACAGCTCCGACTGAACCAGAGGCTTTGTGAAGCTCTGTGCATCCCACTCTCTTGGTTATCCACTGTGTGTTGATTTAAGGAACGGAGGTCCTGCCCTCTGGATAAAGGTAACTCTGAAAAGATGATCTGGCCCTAGAGAGAAGGAGGGTATGGGATCAGGGTCGATTGTACCTAAATTTGCATATTTTTTGGTCCTTGAAAAAAGAATGTGGTTGCAATTTAATGAGCTACAATAAAACTATTTTTTCACAGGATTAAACTGGATTACAAGCAGGTGGAATAGTCATGAAAAAGAATAATATGGAGGATTGTGCACATAGACAGGGATCTCCTTTTTTATGCACGTCAGTCAGTAGGAATATAAAACCAATCTCTTTCAGAGAGGTGTGAAATAGAGCCTTTAGGAAGCCAGGAGGCAAAGAATAGAGACCCAGAGGGGCTGCTTCGTCAGTGATGGAGCAATGAATGGGCAAAACCAAACACACAACTTGAACACTGGATAGAAGAGAGAGAATAACAAGCAATTAATACTCAAAGCTGCTGTATTTAAGTGACTAAAGCAAGGCAGCATACGCACCGTGATTTTACCTGCGGCTTTTAGTTGTCCTGATACACTGGAGCTCTTTTCTAAACAACCAAGTAGTTATGGGACCAAAAGAAAACTAAGCCTGTCTCTAATTAAGTTGAGGCAACTTGATTAAGATTCATGTTGAAAAGATTGTTGTTTGGGTTTAAATGAGATCAAACATTTACTTTTGATTTTACATGGGAAACAATAAATTGTAGTCTTATGTGCATGTAACCTATTGCTACATAACATCATGCAGTTTAGCTGGCTGAAAAAAACTTGTTTATGTGTTGCAGTCGGGACTTGTATCTTGAATATTACGAACATTTGTTTGTATTACAGCTAATGAAAGACATCAGAAGGGTAAAACAGAATTATTCACAAGTTTCGATATTATTCCTTGAAGTATTTGATAAAAAGCTGGGTTGACAGTTGTGATTAAGGCCGGAGACCTGATTCCATGAAAACGGCAACCTCCAGTGTTGAAAATTAAGCCAATGCAGAAGTGCAAGAAAAATGCAGTTGTTATGTTAATCTACAGCTGATACATGTTGGTGTTTATCATACAGACATGATTATAGGGAAGAATAGAGAAGAGGAGATGAAATACACAGCCGATATGCGGCGATCCCGGAAGTGTTGTAAATGCGGGAAACACAATGACACCGAGCGGACCGATCACAGGGTTTGCGTTCCGCAGCTGTTCTACGCGTAGTTTCATTGGTGAAAGTGCACGTCAGCTACGTGTGTAGGCCTCGGCGTAGATACTGGAGCTACGTGGACCCTCAGCATAGTATAAATCAGCCTTAAGTCTGACTGTCCTTGCACATCAAATTTCTTCAAAAACAAAAATAACTTGCTGACAATAGACACTGTATAAAACATGATCTATAGCCACTTTGACATCACTTGAGTGTCCACTTGAGGCTGCCTCCAAAACCCAAGGAAACCCAGCGTTTCTATTTGCAGCAAAATTAAACCAATCTGCAGCCTAATACAAGAGCTGTTTTGGTATGTAGCTTATGGAGGGGGATAAATGCACGGCTGGTATGACGGACAGGTAGGTGTGTTGTTCTTTCCAGAAGGCTAAAGGCATCTCGGCTCCACCTCTTCGCCTGGATGTAGGTTGATTGAAAGTTAAGCTGAGTCAGCATTTCCAGTCTGAAGTCTTCCACCTTTGGGCTTCAAAACATCTTCACAGAATCCAATGGGTGATGTCAAAGTGGCTATAGATCATGTTTTATACAGTGTGTCTGTTGTCAGCAAGTTATTTTTGTTTTTGAAGAAATTTGATGTGCAAGGACAGTCAGACTTAAGGCTGATTTATACTTCTGCGTTGAATCGACGGTGCAGCCTACGCTGGGGGTCCATGTAGCTCCCGTACCTATGCAGAGGCCTACGCACATAGCTGACGTGCACCTCCTTCAAAATGTAACTACGCGTAGAAAGCCCTGTGATTGGTCCGCTCTGCGGCATTGTGTTTTCCGCATTTACAGCACTACCGTGATCCCCGCTCATCAGCCGCGCATTGGCTGTGTATTTCATCTCTTCCTCTCTATTCTTCATGTAATCATGTCTGTATGATAATCAGCAACATGTATCAGCTGTAGATTAACACGCTCTGAATCGCTGTGGAAAGAGATCATAGCGGGGCCGGAAGCAGGCGAGCAGCTATTAGAGAGACCACACTGCCCTCAAGCGTCTCGGCGGAGAATTGCTGCGCGACACGGAAAACATTGACGCATAAGTATGTAGTGCTCATGTCCACATCAGCCCCTGCTGAGTAAGGGCGACGCAGAAGTATAAATCAGCCTTTAATCCTTAGATGAGATGCAAACCAAAACAGGACTGATTCAGATGAGGTCTTTGATGGAGTCTTGGTTCCTTGTGTATGAATGCACCAAGTCAAAGGTTTAGGTTCAATAAAAGCCCCAGGGAGCTAGCATAAGTGGTATACAGTGCCTCCTGCAACATGTGTCTGTCAGTGCAAGTCCTGGAAATTAAAAATATCACACTTAATTACCGTTCCACTCCAGTTATATCTCTCACGACCACGATCTCCTCACTAATGTCATATTATCATTTCCAGGCTGTCGCTCTGCTGTGATGGCGGCCTGCGGGGTTAGAGGGAAGAAAAAAAATTACATTTGGATTCAAGTTCAGAGTCTCTGAGGAGAGACTTCTAACTGTGAGAAAGTGTTTTGAGAGTCGTTTTTTCCATTGAGGCTGTTAGGACTGTAAGAGGTGTGGGGGTTGGCGACTTTTTTTGCGAGTGTGATGATGCCAAATGGGGATGAGTAAGCAGTCCCAGGAGCCAGAGGTTGTTCTGGGCTATGGGGAGTGTGGCTTCACTGATGTTAGCCGGCGCTCCCCTCATATAGAAGGGAAGAGCAGCAGAAAGCCAAAGATGCAGAGTGAGACAGCCAAAGCTAGAAGCACATCTTTGCGCCTGTGGCTCATTCCCGTCCGCAGTCCGCTAAGCCTGGACTGACATCCACAACCGCAGATCTTGGAGTGGACCGCTGCTGGGTCCCTTTCATTTAACCGATCACTCATTCATTTCTCCAACTCCAGCCTCTCTCTTTCACTCCCTATACATCTGTCTCTGTCAGCTTCTCCATCCACCTCTGGCTCACTTTCTATCGTTTTTTTTCCTTTTCGCTCTTTGCGGCCTCCCGACTTGTCAATCGGCTAAACCTATTAACTATTACTCAGCTGGCAAAAATGTGGCATCATGAAATAACATCGAGCATCACCCTGTTGTTGACGAACATGGAGCTGGTTTATTTATGAGTACCAAACTAATAAACCAGCTTTTAGCGTGTGCCTGCAACGTGTCTGCCACAGAGCAGCGTAAGGCCCAAGAAAACAGCACTTTTCTGTTCAATAAAGCTGAAGGGAAAATCTATTTTACTCCAATAACTGAGGTCTTTATAACCGAAGAACATTATGGTTGGCTTCCATCAATGTTTTTGGTCTTGTTCTTCAGCACTCAGCCTTAACTGTGTAGCAGTTATTCATTTTAACATGTTCAGGTGCTGAGTGCAAAAGTAATAATCCACTTTTGGGAATTAAATGTATTAAATATCTTTTTTTTTTACACGTCAGACTGGAAACAGATTTAGACCCCAGGAGCTTTCGTCTAGACTGTCATTTTATTATCCATTCAGTTTGTTTACTTCTTAATCTTTTAAATTCACGTCTGTTTTTGAATTATAACTTGCTCAATCGTTGACTTTTCTCTGACGGAAGTTGTTGAAGTGGTGAGGATATAAACAAGGGTCAGTATTATTTCACCCAAAGTCAAACTTTTTGAAGCATCTCGTTCAGTTCAGGCCATCTTAGAGTGAAAACAGGCGTGATATTTGGTATTTATTATCATGTTCTGTCTCGGGTCACAAGAGGCTTAAGAAATCAAAAGTAGGAATGCCCCAAAGACACCCTGTGTAGCTTCCTGCTTGGAAACAGCAGCTACTTACTGAACTTTACCCAGCTTTGTTGTCTATTCTGCGTTTAATAGGACCAAACATTATAAAATAAACACCACACTATATTGAAAATGAGTTGAAACCAAGCAGGTAGTGATGTGTCATGATCAAAAGCTGCGGCTCTAAGAGCCGATGCTTTATAGTGAATCAGAAGAGCCGGCTCGCATCAAGAGAGCTGTCTCCCAGTTTTTTCCTTTCGCTGCTTAGCTCTCACAGTGTTAAGCCTCAGCTCTGCTCACAGCCCAACTTTGTTTTGATTGGTCAGCATGGCGGCCATGCGGCCAATCACATGTGAGGATATAGGTGATGGAGGGGAGGCTGTGTGTTGTGGCTACATCTGTTCCTTCCAAGAGAGTCTTCTCGAAGACAGAGCAAATACTCACTGAGAGGAGAAATCGGATCAGCCCATCCAAGCTGAGGCATCTGATTTTTCTCAATGCCAACCTGCACTGAGGACATTAATAATGTTTGCTCCAGTTTGGCTCTGGTTCTGTTTGCTTGAGTTTGATTCTGGTTCTGTTTGATTGACTAACCCTAATCATAAACCTAACTCTAACAACTAATCCTAACCCTAACCCTAACCCTGACAACTAATCTCAAATCTGACACTAACCCTAATCACAACCCTTACCCTAATCTGAACCCTAACCCTTATCTGAACCCTAACCCTTATCTGAACCCTAACCCTTATCTGAACCCTAACCCTAATAATAACCCTAATCTGAACCTTAACCCTAATCACAACCCTTACCCTAATCTTAACCCTAACCCTTATAATAACCCTAATCTGAACCCTAACCCTAATCTGAACCCTAACCCGAAACCTAATCATAACCCTAACCCAATCTGAACCCTAACCATAATCTGAACCCTAACCCTAATGATAACCCTAATCATAACCCAAACCCTAATCTGAACCCTTACCCTAACCCTAATCATAACCCTAAACCTAACCCTAATTTATTACCCTAACCCTAACCCTGACAACTAATCTGAACCCTAACCCTAACCCTAACCCTAATCATAACCTTAACCCCAATCATAACCCTAACCCTATTCATAACCCTTACCCTAACCCTAATCTGAACCCTAACCCTAACACTAATCTGAACCCTAACCCTAACGCTCATCTGAACCCTAACCCTAACCCCGACAACTAATCATAACCCTAACACTAACCCTAATCATAACCCTAACCCTAATCTGAATTCTAACCCTTATCATAACCCTAATTATAACCCTAACCCTATTCATAACCCTAACCCTAATCATGACCCTAATTATAACCCTAACCCTAACCCTGACACTAATCCTAATCAAAACCCTAACCCTAATCATAACCCTAACCCTAACAAACCATTAGTTTTTGCAAAGTTAAGGTAAAATATACGGCTACAAAAGATCCTAAAATTAAGAGCCATTCGGGAGTCGAAAGAGCCCGCTCTTCTTTGGGAGCTGAGTCAAAAGAGCCGGCTCTCTGAAAAGAGCTGAACTTCCCATCACTACAAGCAGGAACTTCTGGAGTTGAAAAATGAAGCCAATGCTGAAGTGCAAAAAAACTGCAGTTCCTCGAGTGTCCACTTGAGCCAGAAAACCCCACAAACAGCCATGTTCAAATATCAGTTTTCACAGCTCCATTTAACATGTTTAAATCCTGGTTTAAAAACATAAATGAGTATGTAGTATTGAAATTCTTTGTAAGAATAACCCATTGAGATGTGCCTCTGTTAGAATAGCAGAAAGAGTAAGAGTCATACATCATTACTGGGTTGACGGACAGGTGGGTTGCCTCAGCAGTATATTCAGCCTTATTCTAAATTTATCAAACTTACATTGTGTCACTTATTCCCACATGGTACCTACCATCGTTGGATGTCTCTCTGACGTCACCCACTGGTCTCTGGAGAGACGCTCTGAAGCCCATTTATACAGGCTGTGGTTGAAGCTTGTGATTGAAACCAGGAACACTCAGGGGAGATGTTTACTGGGGTAATAAATCAATTTAGAAGTAGGCTAATTTTCTGATAGAGTGCCTTTTTTATTGCAACCAGGAGACCCACCCCCTCCTCTCTTTTCTCTACACTGGAAATAATTCAGATTTAAGGCACTACTGCATTGTCTTTTTTTAAAATTATAGGTTATCTTGACTTCTTCCTTATAGGGAATATATGTGTGTAGCTTATTGACACTTATTCAGACAGTGTAGGGCATTAATTAGTTGAGCTGTTTGAACATCAACTGGATTTGCAGCCGCCGTCATGTCTTCCTACATGCAGGAATGCCAGTCTAACACAGGACTCCCACCAGATCTGTGTCCAGTCCATCTCCGATCCGCTGCAGTCCGGCTCCGTGCAGGACTGCACGCAGCCTGAACGGAACAGAGCGGATGCAGAAGAAGTTAACACATTAGCTATTATAGAAACCTATCAGATTCTGGGTCGGAGACGGACCGGACACGGATCTGGTGGATTTGGCCGTAAGCCTGCAGATAGCTTGCATAGTGAAAGAGAGATACTCTGGAGTTGTAGGTTGCAATTTGTTATTTCCTTTTCCTCTCTTCAAATTACCAGTTATACTGTTCATGTAAGAGCAAGTGCATCTCTCTCGGCATCCATTGTAGAGGCAGGAGTAGTTCCTCTACCTCCAAGAGTTAAGAGTGGAAAAAAGAAAGGTTCCCGCTGTTCTGTAATGAGCACCATCACGGCTGCTCTCTCCACCTGAAAGCTCAGGGCATGTGCTCTGAAGATTGTTGAAAGGCATAATAAGAATAACTGGTAATCTAGCATGAAGTATGTAGATGTTGTTGCTATGGTTACCTGTGAATGCTGGTTGAGAACAGTGGTATAAAGGAGAACTTAATAAGTCCTATTATACAGGACTGAAAGGATCGTACTCATTGATCATGACTGTGACATCAGGTACTCCACTCAGCTTCTCCAAACTGAGGCAATGCTGACTGCTGTACCCAGAACTCTGTATTAAACATCACTTTACTTGTTAATCCATTAACAATCAATCAATTAACCTTTATTTATATAGCACCAATTCCCAATACATGTTATCTGAAGACTCTTTCCAAACAGACCAGGTCTAGAATGTACTCTATGATCTAATATTAACAAAGACCCAACAACAAGACAGGATAAGATCCAGTCCCATCTTACAGACAGGACTCAGTCTGATCTCATCTTAATCCACCATGAGCAGAGCACTTTGCAGCATTTAGCAAGTTACAGTGGCAAGGACAAACTTCCTTTAACAGGCAGAAACCTCCAGCAGGACCAGACTCATGTTATACACACATCTGCTGAGACCGTGTTGGAGAGGGATAGAGGGAGATGAAGAGAGAGAGATGATGGTGGTGAGACGGATAGTAGTAGTTGAGCAGCTGGAGTCTGGCACGTCCACAGCAGTAGAGATCCAGAGGAACCTACGAGACAAGGGAGCTCAGGGACTCCAGAAAGGTCTATGGTTAGTAACTTTAATGGGACAGGAAGAGTTCAAGTAAGTGACAGGCCAACAGAGGAGAGAGAGGGAAAGACAGGACACCAGTGTGTCAGTTCCCCCGGCAGTCTAAGCCTATAGCAGCATAATTAAGAGCTGGTCTAAGCCTGATCCAGCTCTAACTATAAGCTTTATCAAAAAGAAAAGTTTGAAGCCCAGTCTTAAAAGCAGAGAGGGTGTCTACTTCCTGGACCCTGACTGGTAGATGATTCCAAAGGAGAGGAGCCTGATAACTGAAGGCTTGACCTCCCATACTATTTAGAATATAAACCAATGAAGGTCTCTGTTTTCAATCTGAACAGGAGAAAGATTAGCTATGTCTCCTACCTGCAGTCTTTCTGCAAAGCTAAGATACATATACCTCTTTTACACACAAAATAATATTACTCATCTTTTTTACATTCGGAATCATTAAGAGCAAAATGTTGACCTGTTCTTATGTTAACCCCAGTCCCTCCTCAGTTTCCTCTCATCCTCCCTCTTTTCCCTTCTTTTCCGCTCCTGCCTGCACGGCTTCATCCCTCCTGAGCTGAAGCTCAGAGTGCCAGCACAGAGCTCAGGAGATAATGCTTACAGCTACAGGACAGATTTATTCCAACATGGCTGGCCGTGTTCATGGCCAAGAGGATCCTCATCTCCTCCCTGAGCATCCCTGTCCTCCCCGGAGTGATGAGGACAAAGACGAGGAGCGAGCCACCGGGGGCCTCAGCGGCACTAAAGAGTGCACTCATCAGCACAGAGAGAGAGATCAGACCTTTCCACCAGCTCTCTCTTTCTCGTTTATGCTCCTCCCTCACTTTGCTCTGAGGACTCTCTGGCTCAGTCACGTCCTGTCTCTCTCTACACACACACACACACCCACACACATGTGAAGACCAGTCATCCACCAGGATTACAAAACTCACAGAGGGGTTGGTGGATGGGTTCCTGCATGACACTGAAAACAGTTCTCACTATCACACTGTCATTTTTGGAGCAAGCTTTTCTGATCATGAACTGAAAAAAAGATACTAATACTCTCAGCTCTACCCTGCTGTAGCTAACGCTTGGCTGAATGAAGCACAACGTACAGCCAACAAGCTCCTGCTCCTGAACCGTGGATCACAGCAGCTCGATTAGTCGCCATACCCTGCAGGATAAGACATCTAAGTACCTCTCTAGCATGCGTTTTGCATGCACAAGAAGTCAGCGAGCAGACTTTCTAGACAAAGTCAGGTTTCACTTTCAAAATGAGGCTTGAGCAACTCTTTTGTTTATTTTGTTTTGCTTGTGAAACATGAATAATTACATGGTTAACTTGCCAAATTGTAGACGTTTACTTTTATTAGACTCTAAAGTGAAAGGTTACGTTCAGAAAAACCATCATAGTTTAAGCACTAACATAAATGTTATACCAGTGTCACTTTGTTATTTTTGTTTGTTATTACATTTTTGTACACATGTGCCTAACTTAATTATCATATAATATGTAAGATCTCTTAAAGCCCCTTGATTCACCCGTCCACCACTTTAAGGAAATAATTCCCTCTCTTTAAACCACATCATCTGACGTCTTTAGGAGTAGCTACAGAAATGACACAACAGGTTACCCAGAAAGTAATTTTTTGAAGCATTAGGCCCCTAACAGTCTGCTGTGATTGAAAAGTTTGAGTTAGAACAGGCAGAAACTAGGCAAGTTTAGTTTGGTTCCAACAAAGCCTGGCGTCCTTTATAAAAAGAAAAGTGCTAATGTGTGTTGACAGTAAGACACAAGAGGATATCCTTAGTAAAATGCACTTTGATATTTCTCCCCCGAGCAGACTTCCCCAGTATCTTAGGTGAATACTACAACAGTATCAGCACAGTCTCTTTAAGTCTAATCCCATGAACAGAAAATACATTCCTGGAGGAAGCGGTTCCCTGTTATACTCCCAGCTGGGACCCTTTGCAGCATGTCTACTCCCACTTTTGACTCCTACCATCTTCTGTCACTCTTCAGCTGTCTCCTCTAATAAATACCTGAAATGACCAAAAAGTACACACACACAAAAAGTAGAGTGTGAGTAGTTTCATTTATACTTGAAAAAATTAATTAAATCAACAATAACCGACTGTATCAGCCAACCTCGTAGCCTGTAATTGAGCTGAAATTGACCACTTGTTTCTTCTTTAAAACTGCTCATGGATTTTTATCACTCATAGGTTAAGCACTTAGCTCTGTTGACAAATCTGAAAAATCTGATTCAGTAAGTAGGTCAACATTAATCCCAAGTCTTTACAACCGTTTTTGGCAGTCAAACACAAATTGAGGTCAGACTATCCTCTTGGCGGTCATATTTAAAAAAAACATTAACATTTTTGTTTAACCGTCACTGTGTGTGATGCTGCAGCAAGGCCGTGGTGAGGCATGTTGGATTTTCAGGTGACAAACCGAGCTGCTTTTGCCTCAGCTGCTTCTTTAAAGACAATTGTCAGGCAGGAGAGCTGCTTCTAGTGAAGCTCATGAGCTGTTGATGTGGATTTTTCATTCCAAAATACTGCTAAGCTATCATTAAAATCAATTATGCGTGCTGAAGGGTTTCTGTTTTTCAAGTGGATTTTATTTCATCCCTCTTTTTTTTTTTTTGGTTGTACAGGCTGTTAAACCTGCGCCTGCCTCGGGGCTGTGTAATTCAGACAGTAATTTTAAAAAGTGACCAGAGAGAAGCAGGCTGAGAGCTGTGGAGATAAATAATAAAACAATAATAAAAACTGGGATGAGCCTGAGTATCAGCTTTAGGTCTACCTCCCGTGTCTGGCATCTCTCGGGAACTCTTGCAGAGCAACAGATGGTAAACTCTGAATGACTCAGCCTCAGCTCGCTCATGCATAGTCCTCTACTGCCACCTGCTGGTCACACGCAGGACAAACAAACTGCATTCAGAAACACAAATACAGGAGAAAAGTTGTTTAAATGCAGGTTCTGTGAAATGCTTGATTCAAATTAGAATAATGAAGCACCCTGCATCCTCAAACAGGTTTAAGAACTGCTTAATAAATCCATTTATTTCAATAATTGAAGTTTAGACATCCATTGTGAGCAATGATGAAGAGATCTGCACACACACCCGGCCTGTAATGATAAACACATGTGAGTCTTCCCACTATCTGGGCCAATTATAGACAGCAGACACTAAACAATCTATCACGGCCAAATAGAAAAATGACCACGGTGATACAAAAGGAGGGTGAAAAATGACGAGGACCGTGAAGAGGTGAGAGCAGATGGATTATGAACTATAAATGTATAACAAATGAACCGAGCAGGGGGCTCAGGACTGCCAGACCTGCTCAATCAATCAGCGCTTTAACAAGACAGTGGGCAGCGTGCTGTCGTCTCACAGAGAAAGACTTTCAGGCTGCAAATTCCACGCTCAGAGGAGAGCGACACACAAACACACGTCTGTTAGAAAAGAGATTTAATGGTGGGATCAGCTGTTAAAAAATACGTCTGTCCGTGGGTACTCTGCTGTCTTTGTGAGGTTGTAACCTTATCAAGAACAAGCCCTCTTATATCTTTATTTTCCAAATACCTAGTCACACTGCACGACTGCTGAGACTGAGAGCTATTAATGCAGAATATGTACGAGATGATGAACTCAACACATTTGGTGATGTCCTGAATTTCATCTAGCATCACTAAATGGGAGAAAATGTTTACGTCTCTTTGATTAATTCCTGCAAAACTGCTTCCAGTCCTCTGCATTTTGCCTTTTTTGTGTTGACATGTGCAGAAGGTTGAGTTAATGATAGTTTGAAGTGAACCCCAAAATAATATCTCTAAAACGTTGCAAGAGTTTGCCTTTATGCAGCCTCAACAGGCTGTTTGATCAGAAGGAAGGACAGACTTTACAAGGCTATCTTTGCAAACCAATGATCACTCTCACGTAGTAAATAAGGGAAAGCCGTGATAGAAATATTGAAAAATACTTGCTTATGATAAAAAGTCAAGCATCAGTCTTGTCAATGACAAAATTGATTGACACACAAAATAATCCAGACTTTTGATTTGACACTGCTTTAACATTTGACTCCCAGGTGAATGCAGCCATGAAGAACAGCATCTTCAACATTTAAAACTTACTCTTGAAGTCAAGGCTCCTCAACTGTGCAACCAGGCTTTCCTCTTGACCAGGTCTGCCCCCTCTGCTGACTCCACTGAGTCTCGACTCAAGATGTACTTCTAAATATTTGCATTTGAGTCTCCTTATCCTGAATAGGCGAATTGGTTTTCAGTATTTGTCTGTTTTTTTCTGCCTCATTATGTTTAGTAATTGTCTCTTTCGTGCATTGCACAGCACTTTGATCTGCTGCTGTTTTTCAACCTGCTTTTAAAGTTAATTTGGTTTGACTTAACATTGGTGCACTGCTCCAGTATTTATTTTTTGCCAGGTAAACATGAGTATATGATAAACATCAGTATAAGCCCTGGACATTTATGATTTAGGTGAAAACAGGGTTATTTTATTATTGAATGATTAACAAACAGGATAGTTTAGAGTTTAGAACCTTTTTCTCCGATGTCTGGCAAAAACTTGAAAGAAAAGTAAGACAATGTCACGTTAGGAAACCTAGGCAGGCTAAAAAGCTAAGATGCTAACATTAGCATGACTTCTGCTTCATATAAAATGTTCACAGTAACTCTGTGAGCAGGTTTACAGTATACTTCTCAAGAGCTGCTGCAGAAAAAAGAAACAAACCTTCCCCACTTATTTTTTAATAAGAGAACTCAGCGTTACAGAGCAGCTAGCATGGCTAGCTTTATTCAGATGTGTATTTTAATGGTGATTTTGGTAAGGTGATTTAATAAGTAAATGAACTGATCAGTGGTTTTAAACCCATGGATGCGTGTTTGATTTTTAAACTCGATTTGATGCATGTCTTGTAATTCATTTTAATTCTCATTAGAGAGAAACATGTTGTTTGGAGAGTCTTTGCACATTTCAGAGCTTCTCTCTGTATCCAGGTGTTAAGACTAAAAGCAAAACACATTTCAGAGATGCACAACAGGGAAATATTTTCTGCACCTCCCTCTGGAACCTGAACCAAGCTCTTCTGATCTGTGTTTACCTTCCCTCACATCTCGGTCTCTTTGACACACCTCTCAAACTAATCCTCTCTCCACCTGCTGATGGACTCTCTGTTTTACTCTCTGTCCAAACACAGACAATGTCTTTTACCCGCTCACTTTGACCTGAATGCTCCCACTCTTCCTCCTCATTGAGCTGTGTGGATGATCTCACCATCCGGCCAAGGCCCCCACCTGCCTTCGGCACCACACAGACGGAGTTCAGGGGCCCGGGGGACTCGGGGGGTGAAGCAGCACATGCAGCCGTGTCCAATAAACACATTGTGAATGCAGCCTGTGCTGTCAGAGTCCAGCGAGTCACAAAGGGCCGACAGCATGTGTACTGGCCGCAGTGAAACCCTGGGAGAGAGGAGTCCTGTTGTCTTTCTTTATGGGGAAGGGAACAGAGGGAAAGGGACGGAGAATATGCAGGGGGGTGATGGTGTTTGAGAGGACAGTGTTCCCCCTCCTCTCTCCACCCTGCACCCTACTGTCACAGAGTCACAGAGGTGTAGAGGAGGAAACAATGAGTATGCAAACATGAGCGCACACACAGACAGAGACACTTTTTTCTGCTTTATTCTTTTTCTTTCTTTCAGTTTTTTTGCTCTTAAGGTTGAAAAAGCAGAATCTCTCCATTGAAACTAAGCTAAGGAGCTTTTTATGAGCCTGGTGACCCAACACAGCAGCTGAATAAGAGGGTGGTTCGACTTTTAAAGATGCTTCAGCTCTGAAATGTGAAGTTTTTGGAGTGTAGAATTTCGTTTTCAGTTTGGTTTTCTCTCTTTGGATTGATTTTTACTCGTTCAATTCTTAGCTGAGTGTTAAAATGCAGTAAACTTAGCACTGAAAGGAGTGAAAATCACCCTTTTGCTGCACCCTTTTATTCTCTAAAGATGCTTTCATTTACTTATAAAGCTACACATCCCGACAGAAGGTGACGGTATGCGATCCGCAATTGCAAACAGAGAAGAAGAACACGCAGCTGCAACACGCTGATGAGAGGGTATGAATGGTGTCACCAGTGTGGAAGTTTTTCACTGTTTCAGAGGATAACACGATTGTCATTTTCAAAACTTGCCTCAAGAAAAGTCCACATCATAAAGATGTATGGAGAAAGATGAAGCAGCAGTAGCAGCAGCTAGCATTAGCAGCAAGGAACAATGAGAGATCAGTGTCAGTGAATTAACAGCACCTTATGATCACCTGTCTCCAGGTAAAGACAGAGGATTTCAGCAGCTAATATTTGGAACAGTATCCTGAGTCTACTCTGCAGACGTATCCCTACCTGCCCTGTACAATTTGATCCCCACACACATTCACAGTCTGATCCATAATAATGTAAGGGACACAAGTTTCACCAGTGAGGATGCTGAGTGTGACGGCCCAGTGGCTGGATGAAGACGAATAAATGACGACTGAAGAGTCAGAACTGCTGAAGTGACTTCAGATAGAAGACTGAGGTGCAGAATATTAATACATATGCATATTTACTCACTAAAACTAAGCCTTTAAAACTCGGGTTTGCATAAACTACACTTTTTGTAACTTACAAAAATATCAGTAACTCATCAGTATCAGGAGCAGGTTTTTACCAGTTATCAGTACTGGCTCCACAACGTGCATCACTAGGATTCTTAGCTCTTACCTTGGTCCTTCTCTTCATGGCTACCAGGCTCCATTATCAAGAGCATTCATGTATTTCTTTAAACATTGGATTTGCTTGTCTACAGAAGGCACATTCAAAACCCTTTAGAGCACCAAAGCAAAACCAGAAACAAACAAACCTCTCAAGGAAGAAGTAGATCATCAACTCCAGCATCCTGCAAGGTGAATATCTCTAGATCTAGGGATCTTTCTGTAATGTTGTCAGACATTTCAAATAAATCAAAGTGAACACTTTTTTGGGGGGTATAGTGACTGTGCACATTTGCTATCAAAGATTTTGGTGTCTGACTTTGAGCTTGAGCAATCAACTTCACCAAACCTGTAATCGTCTGTCACCTGTCATCTTTATTGTCTGTGAAGTCCCTCAAAATATCTAAAAGTATGTCCAAAATGTAGATATACTAATACTCCCCTTTAAGTCTGAAGGCCTATGAAAAATACTACAGATGCACTTTGGTCCCTCTTCCCTCTCAGCTTCCTCCTGCCTCTGCTTTACAAGTGGAGCGGAGAAAAACCGACACAGCCATTATCCGTCTTATTGCTGATCCACCTCTCCTCCTTCCTCCCACATCCTCCCATCCCTCACGCAACAAGGACAAGAGGCTGGGATGAGAATGAAAGGACTCGATTGCTTTGTTAAACACTCTAGTTGAAGGTCACTGGCTGGCTTGTGAAGCAACGCAAATACCATGGTGGGTTCTCAGGGAAGCTGGTCTTGGATCAGTAGGCCGCTGCACTCAGATTCTTGAATGTGACCTCCAGAGTGTTGAATTCTCTTGCCAGATTTCTTCCACTTTCACTGTCCCTATTTTCATTCCCTTTGTCTTAAAGAGACATTGTATTTTTGTCTTCATTAGCCAGAATACTCCATCCTTCCTTTGTTCACTTTGGAGCCAAAGAAGACAATGACCTCCCATAGGAGAAAGAACCATTATTTCAGGTTATGTGAAAATGGAGCCTCAACTTTCATTATTTTTATGTTCTGCTACTTATATTTTTGTCTGGGGTCAACCATGTATCTTCCTTAGACAACTGCAGCCAAGTGGAAACCTTCCCGCCTGCAGTCGTGACACCTCCCAAGGCTCCACAGTTATAACTCAGAGAGCCTCTGCCTTGCCTTGCTGCATCACCTTCATTAAGCGGCGTGCTGGAAGCTTCTCTGTCATGCCTGCTTCGATGACTCTCCCCTCAACTGCGGCTTAGCTTCCCCAAGTTTATTTTTTCCACTTATCTGTTGTGAGGACTGAAGGGAGGCAGAGACAGAGGGAGAAAACAGGGAGATACTCAGGGCTTGGAATGTGTTTTTTAATCTGTTATTCTCCTGTATTGGCACGGGCGTCTCCAGTGTGGGGATTAAGAAGCAGACAGAGTGATGGAGCTCAGCACTGACCCTGAGGTCAGCCGAGGACTGGAGGAGGAGAGAGGAGAAACAAAATAAATCATCTCTTTGGAATGAAAGAGGGAACGAGTGGAGGATTGTGAGATTGTGTTTGTAAGACAGACAATGGGAAGTGATAGAGAGCAGAGAAATGGAGGTGCAGGGTCTTTTTGAGGTAGGGAGCCTTCTAAATCCTGAAACATGACCTTAGGAATCTGGACGTAACCTAACAAAATTGGTGCTTAGGAGTCTCACTGTGCTTTTGGAGCTTGTTTCAACTTGGAGGAATGCATTCAATGATATAAAAAGTTCAAGGCTTGGAAGATTCAGGCCAATAACACCATTTTCCTCTGCAAGCATTTCAGTATTTTTGATATTCTCACAGAGACGCTGCTGTGTTGTTGCTGGAAGAATGGTGTCCCGTGGATTTTAATTGGTCTCGGATGCGTTTTCCATAAGACCCAGTAAGAGAAAGATCAAGTTTTTGCTTGTTGTTTCAAGTGTCATTTATTGTTGAAGCATGTAAACATCAGTAGGACTCCACTTCCTCTTGACCTGTAATCTTCTGTAGCATCAACAAACTCTGAAATAAGCAGATGAGCTAAAATGCGCTGGAATCAAAACACGGGGTAGACTCAAAGACGGCAATTATTGAAGAGAAGAAGTTCTGTCTTACTCTGAAAGGATGCGTTTGAAGTTTTCAATCTTCGTTCATACACCGCTAACAGCTCTCTGTTCACTGGAAGAGTTATTGTTGGCCGTAAGCGCTCATAGAGGGTCAGCTGTGAAGCAGTCCTTTTCCAACTGGAGCACAGTGGGCAACTAAATTGAGCTTCAGCAATCTGAGCTAGTGGTTATCTTCATCTCTAAAGTCTTATGAAGGTTCAAGGGGCCAGTACACTCAGTCAGAGCTGCTTGTCAGATAATGGAAAAGCTTCACAAACACAAGATTTGAACTCCTCCTGACAGCTCTCTTTCTGATTCTTTTCACAACTCTTTCACTTTTTATGTGAAGAACACGAGTGAATGAAGAATGCAGTAAAACTAAGATAAACTTTTAAATTGTATCAATAAGTACATCATAGCTCCAAAACCTGACCTGCAGCTCCATAGAAATAACAAATGCATGTTGCAGCTAACTGGTTGTGATGTTTGCATGAAGTCTTGTGAAGCTTTGACGGTTTCTTTCAGTTTGTGCTGAAATGGATTCAAAACGTTGACGCTGCAAACTCTGCAAACACAGCAATATCTGGAGGCATGTTTAACTTGTGGCACAATGTATCACATCCACAAATACTGCAAAAACAAATGGGCTTTCTGTCAGCGAAGTACAGCTCTGAAAAATTTCTGAATATAGCGCACACTCTTTCCAACCACAACTCGGTCTCCGAAGATGTGTGTCTAACATGAGTCTGGTCCTGCTGGAGGTTTCTGCCTGTTAAAGGAAATTTGTCCTTGCCACTGTAACTTGCTAAATGCTGCAAATTGCCCTGCTCATGGTGGATTAAGATGAGATCAGACTGAGTCCTGTCTGTAAGATGGGACTGGATCTTATCCTGTCTTGATGTTGGGTCTTTGTTAACCCTATAAAGCCTAAATCATCAAATAATTCCTATAAAATTAGAGTGTTTATTAGACCTTCTGACAAGTAATAGAAAATAAAAAAATTAATTAAATAGCAATTTTCATATATGAGTTTTAATTTGTATCATATGTGATACATCAGACATTTTGGTGCAAATTTATTACAAGAATTGTCTTATTTTTTAAACAAACTTAAAAATTTAAAACAACATTTTTAACCTATTAAGACCATTTTTAAGACTATTATTTACTAGGGAGCCATTGTAACATTCAACCAGTCATCAATCATCATGATACAGCAGGTTGCATAAGTAAACATACAATATACGTTTTAAATATCCTGATTTCTACTCTAAATATACCTGATTATTTCTTGCAAAAGTTTTCTTAAATAATAATAGAACATAGAGTACAGTCTAGACCAGTTCTGTTTGGAAAGAGTCTTCAGATAATGTTTGTTGTGATTCGGCGCTTTATAAATAAAGATTGATTGTTCTACAGCCAGTTTCTCAAAGCTGACTGAGCTGACTGGCATCCCTTGTTGGTAACACAATTACTACAGACAAGATTATCATGCAGCCCCACTTAAAAAACAAACTATCCCTTTAGTGATCGTCTGATATTCATAGTTTTAGTCTAATACTCAGGAAATCAAAGTCCTAGATGTCCATGTGAATAAAAACTATCCACATAGCCAGCTTTTGCTGAGATGCATCAAACTTTTATACTTTAGTGCAAGTATGCAAAGCATGATTAAAGCTGTTTGGTAGCTATATGAGTCATTTCTTGGGCTCATGTCTTTTAGCTTCATAATCAACGTTTATTTATTGTAATGTTTTTAACTTTTGTGCTTTCTTTGAGCTGAACTGTGTGCTCTTGTTGCTGTAGCTGTTTGCATGACTTCTCCTTTAGCTTTTCTGCATGGCATCCTGTTGATATTTTGGAAGTGTTTGCCTTCGCTCCACTGCAAACTTCCTGCAACCTAACCACAAGATTAAACCCATATCAATCTCCTCTGTGTAAAAGCATTACCATGTAGTTACGCTCCGTAACTCAAGCAGGAACTGATATTAAAATCATCTCTCCCAAATGAAAGTCTGCCCTTAAATCAATAGCTATGGAAAGGAAAAGAGATTGCTTCAAACACCAACACTTCCTCCGTGTTGTTCCCTTTATTGTCTCTCTGTAGACCTCACAGTGCCACCCTGAGTCTCTGCACTCTGACACAGTCTGGGTTTGGTTTCTGCATTTCCTTCCAGAGGCTTTATTTGTCAAGATTGCTTCCTGGCTCAAGGTCATCGCTCCTCATTCGCCCTCCTCTCCTCCACCTATCGATGCCAGTAGAGCTCTGCTTCTTGGCCGCTAAGGCAAAATCGATATCCCTGAGCGCTCAACACTCGTGCTCTAATATCCTCCGACCGCCACCTGCCAAAATATTTATGCTGTTTTCATGGGAGATGCTTAGAGTAAGACAGAGGAACAAAGACAGGCACAGCTGGCTGATCTTGAATAAAACTCTAAGAAGCTCCTGATTTATTTTTTATTGCAGTTCTTATTAAATGTTGCAGGGTCAGTACAGCTAACTCAACTTTGTTTTTAGAGAGTGTGAATATTATTGATGTGCAGGTTATGGCTTGGTGAATCAACTCATGTGGAACCAGGCCCTTCTTTCTGTTTCCTCAGGAGCGAGGGCAGCTGTTCCTCCGATTGTTCTGTTTACTTAACGGCGACAGAGAGAGTAATGAGACTGGAAACGCTGGAGGGAGCAGGCTCAGACGTGATTAAACGATAGAGCATTTGCTTCCAGAAGCAGCACTTCTCCACACACTGACCGCTGGAAGACGGAGGATGTTTGCCACAGGTGTTGGGCATGAAAAAGCTCTCAACCCGGGCCAGATGGGAAGACAGAGAAAATACAGCTCGTGTTAATCTCTTGTTGTCTTTTTGCCCTTGAGGGCGAGTGTATGTGACAGCCATGTGCGTGTTTGTATGAGGCGTATTGATGCTTTGACCTCTTGACTTGATAAACTCCTCCGTGCTTCATCCTCGCAGACAAACAAAAGCAAAGGAACAACAGGAGCTTTGGTATTCTGCCGGCGCATGTCCCATTGTGCCCCTTGTCACATCGCTGCGGGGGGTATCGGATGCCGAGCAGGGGGCGGCTGGGCGAGCCTCGATGGTTAACATGCAAATGAGAGCTTTAATGGGTCTGAAAAGGTCACTAAGGTCGGGCTCTGTAATAATTCAGTGTCAGATTAAAGCTCCATCACTATGAGTGTGTGGGTGAATGTGGGTGGCTGGTGTTGCAGCTGGACTTTTTCATCTCACTGTTTTGTCAAAAATGAATCAAAGTGTCCAGAAAATCTTGTAAAAGTCTTTTTCTCTTTTTGAGATGAGTATCAGGCCAGTTTGATGGAGCTGATGAATGTTGAGCAGCAGTTGATCTTGTTGATCTACTGCAAAGAAGAAAAGAGAGGAGACTTGGAATGTATGGCCAAGGTACGGCCAATGCCTGATATATTACATTTGTACCCAGTGGACCAATCACAAGGCTTGCAGTCTGCCTTGTATCGAATAGTAGTTACATTTTTGAAGAAGTGCATGTCAGGCTACGTGTGCAGTCTTTTGCCTAGGTACATAGCTATGCTACAGCCTAGATATGACGCAGAAGTACGAATGAGACTTTATCTTTGTTGTGTTGATTTTGGCGCCCCCTGTGGATAAAGTGGTGCATCTTTTCTCTTTGCTGATCTTGGTCATGCATAAGTAATGTGTCTGACAAAATATATCATCCTTTGTCTTTAAACAGACAATCATATCACTCAAATATTTTCTTTGAGAAAAGAAGCTGTTTCTTTAGCATGCAATAAATGGGCTAAGCTGACATTAACCCAGTGGCTGAAGTTATAGACATTTCAAAAGTCAGGCTAGTTTCTGATTGCCTTGTTTGCTTTGGTAGGCTGTTTCGCAAGAAGTTCAAAAGTCCTCATAAAGGTATCAAGAATTTTGTCAGCTACACAGCAAAGTTTGCTGTAGCATCGCTAGCAAAGCCTAGCTTAGCACCAACAAAGCAGCTAGAGGCAGCTCATTTTGGAACCCCTTTGTCTGTCTTTTGGTCACAAAAAAGCTAACATTGTTACCTTAATGGGCAGAGGAGATCAGCCAAACTGAATCTCAAGGTAAAGTTAGCAGAAATTTGCTTCGTAGCCCGAAAGCCTTGCCGAAGAGCAGATAAGATTTAATGTGAAACTGCTTTTTCATTGTTAAACTCATCTTAATCACCAGGACTGTTTTCCTCAGATGGGACAGGGCCTCTGCAGATAATTCAGTGCCTGGTTTAAACTTTTCAAACAGCAGTGAAGGAATCATTTCTCAAAGAAGCTCCTTAAATAAGCTATTGCAGGTTTGCGTCTTAGCCCGCCCTGTGGAGAAGGATGCTTCTTTATCTGGTGTGTATTCTGGTTCTAATCACAGATTTGGAAAGGAGGAGACATCTGAAGATGATTTGGCAAACTGAGGGATAAACCAGAGACTTGGTTTGTCATGTTTTCAGCCTTTCGTGCTGCTGCTCCTGCATTACTTGAATACAGAAGTGCTGAGATTCAGTCAGAATGTGATTTAACTCTGAGTCCTCTCATCTGGTGTTTTCATACCTGTGACTCTCAGGGGTCAGTCCCTGTCTGTTGTATATCATTCCAGTACTGTAAAAGAAACAGGACAGACAGACAGACAGGGAGGTCATAAAAAAGGCTGGAGAGACAGTAGCCAGGGAAAGAGAGAGAATAAAGAGCCAAAGAACAAATGATGATGATGATGGCGAGAGGCTGGCGTGGTGCTGTGGGTGGGCAGGCTGTTTGGGAACTATCAATTTTGTATGATACCTTTTTTTATTTTATTGATATGCACCCCGGGGAGGTAAATGCCATCATGGCCTGCTCTGTAGATGTCTGCTTGCTGGACGATTGATTGGTCTGGCATTTGATCCCCTGGCTCACAGTGAAGGATGGGGTGATGGAGTCATAAGAGCACCCATGGCCACCCCTCCCTTCCCCTCCCTCTGTTCCCCACCCCTGTCTATCCCTCCTATCTCCTCCTCTCTGTTCCTTCCATCATTTATCTCTCCCCTGTTCTGCTATATATCCCTCACTGTCTTGTTTCCCACACAAGTGCCTCTTAAAACCTTGGTGCAGTGTGGCTGTGCGAGGTTTAAAGGTTGTGTTCAAGGGTTCTATTGCGCTAAAAGCCTTATAAATGGCAGACGGCTAAAAACAGCCATCTATTAAGCATCCCATCAGCTGTCCAGGGCGGTGATTCATTCCGGTCTCGTCTGTGGAAAATAAAATGTTCAGTTATTGCAGCCAGCTACTTTAAGAGATAATTCCAGTATTTTTAAACCTAGGTTTTGTATAATTTGGTGTCTGAATGACTAATAGGGATGAAGAGTTTTGGATTTGATCTTGTAGATTGCTTCGTTTGGCATCTGGAAAACTGGCCATAATGACTACAATGCAATCTTCGGGCACAGCAAATTAAGTCCTTTAAAAGTGCTGCTTCTGCCACTAACAGGCTCATCTTGTTTACTATTTCAGACAATATTTGAAGGTAAGTACCCCTTCAAAGAAAGACTATTTTGTTCAGGTAAAGTCCTTTTATGAAACCAGAAATGAAGCCATCAGACACGATTTATATCTTCACTGAATACAGATGTTGCCAGTCTACCTCTGCCTGGAATTGTGTATTGTTATTTGACTTGGTTTAAAGAGATAAAATAAGATAAGATAAGATAAGATACCCTACCAGTCAAACGTTTGGACACACCTTCTCATTCAATATTTGTATTTATTTTAATTATTTTCAACATTGTAGATTAATACTGAAGACATCAAGACTATGAAATAATCTGGTTTTGCCATAATCTGGATTACAACTAAAGTCAAATAGGGCTATCCATTGTGTACTAGCCCTACCTCTGAACAACACAACTGATGGTCTCAAACACATTAAGAAGGCAAGTCATTCTACAAATGAAATCTTGACAAGGCTCATGTTAATTAAAAACCATTCCAGGAGACCACTTCATGAAGCAGACTGAGAGAATACCAAGAGTGTGCAAAGCTGTCATGAAGGAAAAAGGGGGCTACTTTACAGAATCTAAAATATAAAACATATTCTGCTTTGTTTAACACTTTTTTGTTCATTAAATAATTCCATATATGTTCTTTCATAGTGTTGATGTCTTTGGTATTAATCTACAGTGTTTCAAATAATTAAAATAGATACAAACCCTTGAATGAGAAGGTGTTTCCAAACTTTTGACTGGTAGTGTGTTCTTTATTGAAACAACTTTATAAAAAAGCTTGCCTTGATTTTTACTAGGGTTATCATTTATGGATTAATTACAATATGATTATGGTTAGAAATTAGCATGCTACTTCCTTCAAATCATGAGCTCTTTTCTCCCTTTTGGGACACCGTAATAAGGCAGTATTGCTCTTGTTGCATCTGTGATGGAAAGTAACAACACCACTGCACTTCTGAACTGCTACTTTCACTTTAAAAACTGCCAGATGGTTCAGTTTTCAAGTCAAAGTAATCTGCACTTTGTCAAACTGAATTAAAACATCACTTAGGTACTTCTAGTCTGAGCTGCCACCTACAAGCTAAGCATTTAGGAGTGGAAATTCTAACAGGTGGGTGAAACTACATCAAATAAATGAACTAGCCCTTGCAAAATGGGTGGCCAGTCAACATTGTGGAAGACTCTGGTCTAAGGGATGTCCTCAGGTTGGCATGTTTTGAGTCAAATGCCTTGCTGTCATGGGACACAATAGTTTCACACACATAGGACCTGCATGAAACAGAGCAAGCAACCAAACTGGAACTCCTGAAGAGTGCAAATGCTGTCACAGTAACCAGGATCACTGGACGTCAGTGAGTCATTATAATCTACACCTAGTGAACATTGTCTACATTGTTACTTTGGACTTAAAAGCTGTTTTGAAATATATAATACATGCAGTTGAAGTTACAGTTAACTATTGAAATACTGCAATTAACAAAATAAAAAAGTTCAGCGTATGACAGCTCCAGTTCTAACACAATACCGAAACAGAACAACTGCACAGTAATGACAGTGGTAGAGCAAGTATTGTAATTTCCTGCAAGACAAAACTGCTGTTTGTCTTTCAGGCTATACAAACCATCTGTGACTCTGGTGGATAAACTCAAAAACTTTGTGCATCTGTGATACTTTGAAACAAAATCATTTGTTAAAAGTTTCTCAGGATTTCAGAGTTCTGTTGAGTTTAAAGACAAAAGATGGTGGCAAAAACATCCTCCAGCTGCATGGTGGTGAGTCCTTCAGATCTCATCTCCCCTGCAAAAATTAAAATGTTAAATTAATGCAGCCACCAGGCTTAATTTGTTAAGTAATCCAATCAGCACAGAGCTCCTCTTCCTTTATTCCTATTTCATTTGAAGCTATTTAATTAACTGCGGCACACATGTGTAACACTCACTTAATGATGCACAAGACACACAGGCAGTAAAAGAACGAGGAGGACGGACAGACACTGTGAGAATGAATCAGTTACATATTTAATTTTCTGCTTTAATAAGGCGCTTGATGCATATGAAATCTACATCCTCTTAAACGAGTGATGAATGAAAGAGGAGCAGACATTACCACGTGGCTCGTAAGAATAAAAGAGTCCACTGCAAAAGGACAGAGAGAATATGAGAGCAGAATATGAGAGCAGTAATTGGATATGTGTGAATTAATTTGTTGAGAGAACATGCTATGAATCACATCAGGTCATAAAATCCAGATGGAGCAGTGGGGGGATTGGCACAAGGTGGAATAGGCAGATATTTAATAAGTCAGTCTGGGTGCAAAGTGATGCGTTCAGTGGTCTGCACTGCCGCCATGTGGAGCAAAGAGGAGCTGCAGGGATCACATCAACCTCCCATCCTCTTTACATTTTCTCCCTGTTTGTACAAGGATTGATTCACAGACCTTTTAATTACCTGCAGGCTCTTTGTGACCCGGCTCCAGATTAAACATAATCCCTTATGAAACTTTGTAGTTAAAGGTTGTCAATGGTCCAGCTTGAGAGGTTTTGGAACAACTGGAAAAAGGTTCTTCTTTCAGGGGTTTTAAAGTTTATATCTAGTAACCCCAGATTTGTATGTCCTTGTCTTCAGTTTTGACTTTGATTTGTTCCCTTCAGTGCATCCCTTATCCTTTGATTTGATAAATGTGTAGGAAGTCTGGGAACTTTCTGTTGATGTGAGCATCAGAAACTGTCAACATGCACATCCCAGACTCCTGCAGATAAGCTCTGAGCCTCCCTGTGAGGGGAGGAAAGGGAGGATACCTGCATCCGTGAGACAGACACAGCTCACCGATTGTCTGAGAAGCTTTCAAGGCCACAGAGCTAAGAGGCACACAGAGAGGGCATCTGAGGACACCAACATCTGTAATGAACTTCAGGTCAACTAGGGACAACTCATCCACAAACAGGACATGCACACACGTCTCCATGACACGTGAGGGGGACACACAAGCAGAACGGGCGGTGGGTGGGTGCTAACCTATGGTGCTGACACCCAATGCAACACCTACGCCCTCTGCTCTTGCTAAATATCACTCTAACACTTCTTCT
Source organism: Notolabrus celidotus (assembly GCF_009762535.1). Classification (NCBI taxonomy): domain Eukaryota; kingdom Metazoa; phylum Chordata; class Actinopteri; order Labriformes; family Labridae; genus Notolabrus; species Notolabrus celidotus. The sequence continues at coordinate 9,907,341 of NC_048281.1, read as the reverse complement.
CTCTGCAGCTAAACAGGAGGAATCTATTGGAATATCTTAGAAAGTGCAAAACTTTATGGAAAAGTATCGAGGCTTAACCTGACAGAGATAAGCTGAAAAAACGTAAAAGGAAAAAGGCACGGCTTTACCTTTACCAGAAATGTATTGCACAAAAGAGACGCACAGCACCTCTCTGAAGGAATAACTACATTAGTGTCAATCATATAGGCTGACATGCACACATGACATTTTTGACCTGAACTGACCTGACACGTTAAATCTCTCTCTTCTTATTTTCCTTGAGTGTTGAATAAACTCTTAAATAACCACTGATTCAAGCGCCCCTCCCTTGTAACTATACGGGTTGTTTATGACTTATAAACAACTTAAATCATCAAGCCTAGTGCAGCCTTATAAATTATACGTGACAGTAAAGCTGCACAAAGACAGGAGCAGGACCTGATTAGAAGATCTCTGGTTAAAATTACTCTTCAGACCTGGGTGGGTGGCATCCCCCGGTGGCATTCTCCTGACAGTATATATAGCTATAAGTGGTACATGCAGTATCTCACTTTCTCCTCCTGTTTCTCTGTAGGTGCTGACAACTTAATTGATCGCTATCTTTCCAGCAGGCTTCACTGACTCCACAGGTAGTGTCAGTATCAACCGTGCAAGTTTTGCAGAATATTTTCTGTAGAAAAAAATTGTCAGGTATTTTGTTTGTGTTTGTTTTTATTCTATCAGAGGCTGTAGAAAGTTTGGCCACTTTGTTCAGTCTTCAACCACATTATGGAAAACATCGATGCATTTGTGTTTTGCTTGTTTTTACAGTACACAATTTTTTTTATTGCACATTGACTGTATTTTTGACCGTGTCAGTTCTTTGGTTGTCCTCTTATTTTTCTGTTTCTAACAGGGGCGTAACAGTAAAACATGTACGAAATGTTACCTTTTCAAATGTCATTTTCTTTTCAAACTATAACAGTTTTCTTCCAGATGCTTTCATCCTTTTTTCCAAATCTTTTTGTCATTATTTTTCATTACATTTAAACACAATAATCACAGTTTGTGACTGTAATGACAATCTGTGTGGTTTCTAGTTGAACAAGACTTCAGAAGAACATTGGACTTTTCATTAAATCAAAGATTACACATCCACAACATTTTCATTTAGGACCTCCCTTATCTTATTTACAAAAGTAGCTGCATAACAGCAATGAAACACAGATGTTGAATTCTTAAACACAGTTCAAAGCCTTGACTTCTGCAACAACAGCTTTCTGTTTGATGCCCATTTCTTTAAGAGTTCAGAGAAATGAGAAGACGAGATCAATATTTGCTTGCAGCCATGTCAAAATAAAATCATGACAACTGTTTTCTCCTCATAGGGAGGAATTCTGAGAACACTTACAGAGAGTCTCGCCTCTTTGTGTGCTGAACCTGTGAAACTGGACCGCCTCTTTTTAAAGGATATTGATGAAAGTCTGTTTCCTTGTGGGAGCCTCGGTGTGAAAAGAATGCAGAGTGGGAGTGAAGCCTGGAGTTGCTCCTATCACTGCCACCTCCTATAACAGAATTTATGAAGACATTTCTTTGGCTAGTCCACCTAAACGTCAGTATCATAATCCTCAATAATCCCCATCCAGAGGGTGATGGAGGATGGATTTGACAGCTGGAACTGTACCTTTCCCCGTGGAGAGAAGAAGTTTCCACCAGAGACCGGGAACACAAGAGGGTTTCTGTATATTTGCCGGCCATACATCAGTGTGAAGAATGTGGCTGAATCTAAAAGAGGATCCATGCTCATTAATAACGCCTCAATGTGATATTAAATATCAGCAGTGGGAGAGATATGTAATCTCAGTGCCCTTTCTTTAACCTCCTCAGAGGCTTGTTTTATTGTCGTTTGCTTGTGTTCAGAGTTCTCACACTTTGAAACAATCTTATCTTCAGATTAAAAATGATGTTGACGTTTTACAAAATGCACATTTCATATTTAAAGTATAAGTTTTCATACTGTCCAAATAAAAACAAAAATGCATGAGTTGAAAAGAGGTTTGAGAGCAATGTCCAACATCCAAGAAATGTCCAAGATCACACACCAAAAAAATGTCAGCCTTGATACTTACTGTTTCAAAAGCTGCAGCTGGAGTATTTTATGGACCCACATCGTTCCCACTTATCTTTCCTTGACTGGATGAAACAATAAATTGATTTTAAAGTACTTGTTTTAAATCTCTCAGTGGCTTAGAGCCTTCTTATCTTGTTGACATGCTCACTGTGCATGCCAGATACATCCCTTTAATAAGCTATTAAATTCAGCTTATGTTGCGTGCAGTGGATGGTAAAAGACATTTGATAAACAAGTAGAACTTTTTTTTTAGGATAAACACAAGTATTTCTTTTCTGCACACACTATGTTTTTCTAATATCTCTAACACTTTACAACACCTTCATTCCATCTTAATTTTTTTTCTTTTGTATGATTTATTCCAGTCTTTTGTTGTTTGTCCCCAAATTTGAAGCACATTAAGCCTCACCTAATAACTGGTTTTCACATGAATTAGTCTTGAGATGTATGAGATACAGGCCAATAAGGTGCAGAGAGGATAATCTCTGAAACTGTATTATTATTTGTGCTTGAAAAAATGTTGAAATGGACTTTTCTGCAACAGAATGTACTCTTAAAACAGGTACATTACTGCATAAGCATTAAAATCAAGACCACTGGTATCAAGCAAGACTGTTTTTAAAGTATCAAAGCTTAAGAAATATGTTTTCAAGCAGTGGATCAATTTTAAATTCTATACATATCGCGTTAGTGGTAAATAATGACTCACTAATGATCTTGTTACAATGGACATCATGACAAAAAGTGATGTTTTTTTGTTTATGTTGTTGAGCACGTAAAAATGTATGAGAGGCTCCAAAATGACTTTGTGACCCTGCACTGTGTCTTTCTTCCTGGATCATTATTTATGATACACACCCACAAACTGATTCTAAATATCCCATATTTGAATTGCTCTGAGTGTGTTTATCATACTGTGTTCTCATAAAAACCTTCTGAAATGTTATGTTCCAATAACTGTTTTCTTAGATATAAGTGTACATAGTGTATACATCTGTAATATTTTATAATATATTTTATTTTATTTTTTCATTGTATCTTTACCTCTATTAGTATTAGTATTGTTATTGTTATTATTATTATTATTATTATTATTATTATTATTATTATTATTATTATTATTATTATTATATTTTAAACTATTTAAGTACATTGTTGTACTATGTACAATTGGGGGATCCATAAAGTATTTCTAATCTAATCTAATCTAGTGTAAAAACTAAAGCTAAAGCAGGCAAACACGATATTAAGGCTTTTTTGTGTGTATTTCGGGGCATTAAGGAATATGTATTCCCGAATGACTCGAGGTCTACACAAAAAAAGTGTTTTTATATATAAAATAAATTAAGTCTAAATAAAATCCGAATAAACCTTTTTTGGAGTCGGAACCTTTAGCAAGGGAGACTTGTCCTAGTCGGACTCATTTAACGCTGCACAAAACATGGACGCCTGCAGAAACATTGTGGAAAGAGCAGTCATTATTACTCTCTGATTCAGCCACATTGATGCTTATATTTCTGCATGTAAGCCATGAAGACATCGGAGTTTAGGTAAGTCTTAACACTGGCCCTCATTTCAAACTGTATGACGTTATTCCTTACGTTTTGTGTACGTCCTTCTGCAATGCTGATGCACTTCAATGAAAGTTGTTCCTTCCACCTTTTCCTTGTTTTTCCCTTTGCAGGCAGGTGTGAAACCTCCATGTGAAGATGTTTTGTCTGCGTCAGCGGCTTCATCCTGGGGCTCAGATTGTGACTGTTCACCTGCACAGGGTCCACAAACTCGCTTCACTTCAGAATGCTGCAACACTTCCCCCAAAGAAAGTCCAGAGCTTACTGTACCCCTTTAGCAGCCTGGATGCTTACCTGGACAGGTAACTTGTTCTCTTTCTATCTCGTGTTTTCTTTCATTGATTGATTGATTGATTATTGTGAGTTTAATCTGAAAGAAATGTTCAGGTCAGTGGACAGGACACCCTTCCAGCTGTTTCACCCCAGTTTGGAGGACATGGTCAGAGCAGAACAACTGTTTCATTCCTCTCCGTCACATAAGATTGATTACTGCGCCTCTGCAGAAAGGATGGACCATGCACCTGCACTGAAACCGCCAGAGGTGAGAGGTCATTGTGTTTACATGTTGGTCATGTTCAATGCTTTTAATGTTGTGCTTCTAAATCTTTTTATTTATCTTTCTTAATTTATAAGAAGCCACAATTTTCAGTCACCATTCTCAAAAAACTTCAGTTGTAGTTTGCTCTCTCTACCCCGAACTGAATCAAGTGTATAAAAAATGCAGAGCAGTAAAAGGAATTTTTTTAGTGGGCTTCTGAAAAATATTATTTCATGTTTTAAAAAGAAGAAATAAAGTTTATAACAGTAAAAAAAAAAAAGAGAAAAAAAAGTACAGTGTACCTAAATAGATAAGAATATTTCCATTTTTGCATTTAAAAAAAATGAAAAAAAATGAAAAAAGGTATGATATGTTTCCTAAAGTGTGGAGGTTAAATAATGTTTTTTTAGAGTTTCTAATTATTATTAATAATTTAACCATTTTACCAAAATAGTCAGTAACTTTACAAAATATACACATATAATGAATGAAACAAAAGATTATGACAAATTAAAACCTAATGGAGAGAGTTTATCAACACAGTCTCTCAACCACTAAATTAATCAAGTTTATAAAAATGACCAGGATAAAAAGTGTTTTTTTTAGTGGGCTGTTGAAAAACATTATTTATTGTTGTGAAAAGAATAAAATAAGTTTATAAAAGTATCAAAATGTATAAAGACCATTTCCTTTTCTTTTTTGCATAAAAAATGTAAAAATAAGGCCTGAGTTTTTTTACTGTGTGGAGGTTAAATATAGTTTTTTGTGGGGTTTCTGATCATTTTTAATATTTTTTTAACATTTTACTGAAATTGGCAGTAACTTTACAAAATATACACAATAATTGTAATAATTTATTAAATAATAATAAGTAGGACAAATTAGAGGCTAATGGAGAGAGTGTATCAACACAGTCTCTACATCTACTTAAGAGAGGTGAGAGTTACAGCAGAGCACCCGGAAAACAAATTGCACCTGGCTCAATAACCTGAAGTAAACTAACTTTATTATCTCTGCTTATGTAAAATTCATGAGCCCAGTTTTCTCCTGAGCATCTCACTTTGTTCATCCATTAATAAACTCCTCATGACCCTGTCAGATTGGCTGCTGCAGAGCACTGACTCTTATCACAAAGTAGACCTGACTCATTTGGACGCCTTGAATTTGATATTTCCACCTTCTTCGCTTGGAGCTGGCTGTATTTGGACAAGAGTTTCAGCACTGCACTATGTCCTTGTTGATGGATTGCTGTGGTAGGGGCTTGCCGATCAGCTAACCAGGCCCTTAAGCGTGCAAGCTTTATGTCTATCATACTTTAAATAGGACCATAGCATACTCACTGAACACCATGCAGCTTTGAAGAAGACTTTGAGACCATTGAGTCAACATGAAAATGAATGAGGCTTTAAACTATGGAAGGAAATATGTACCAAAAATTCAAATTAAAAGCAAATTTGAAAACGATGTTGCATTCACATAAATGCAAATTAAATTACTTAATTAATTAATTAAATTAAATATTTTTTTCGAATTTTCTTGATAATTTGTTAATTATGATAATTATGATACTAATTTAGCGTGGCATTTTTGAAAAATTAAAAAGCAAATGTAATTTTCTATTTAAAACTTTTTTAATTTAATTGTGGGAAATAATCAGCATTGTTGAAGATTGAAATTAAAATGCAAATAAGATTATTGAATATTGATTTTAGTTATGATTCACATAACCATGCACCCATATTTGGAAAATTAACAAGCATTTCTTTTAATGCAATTTAATTTTCAAATGTACTTTTGCATTTTAACTTTGGTGACTATTTGCTTCCATGTAAAACCAACTAATAAGTGAGCTTTATTTCTCATAGCTTTAAAAACAAGCAAAATCTTGTTGCACATGTAGAAGAATTAAGATCTTGACCACTTTGGTATTGTTTACTTCTAAACCTTGAGGCTCTATCCTCGTCCTATCACTCTAACAGAATTTGTCCAGGTACTGACTTGACCAAACGTATCAAATATAAAGTCCACTTGTAGTGATTTTGTTTTGCTAAGAGAGCCACGGTTTCCAGTCATTCACTTTATATCAAAATGAAGTTAAACTACTGGCCTCCTCTAGTCTGGAACAACAATTTTGGATAAGAATTAGCTCTGTTTGGGATGCTGGTTTCGCTATGCACTAAGTTGTGCTCCCCATGTACAGAGGCCTGGATCTGATTCCAACCTGCAGCCTCTCCCCTCCAGTTTTCTAGTCTATCCACTGTCCTCTCACTCTCTAAATAAAAGAAGGAAAACCCCAAAATGACTGAAAAGAAAGAAAAGCACTGTCTCTGTTTTGGTCAGTGTAGCTCAGAGCTGAAGAGTGGAGCAGTAAAACAGTGGGCACAGGTGTGCACATGAAGGTGTAGCCCCCCCTGGATAAAACACATTGACCCTCAGTCTATGAAAAATGTAGCACCATGTCTCTTTACCCTGCTGCAGCCTCATGCATAATGAAGTGTGGGTTGACACTTGATAATAAATGAGCAGATTTATAAGCGTATAGACAGAAGTGCTCAGCAGAGGGCTGAGAATGGAACATTGTGTAGAGAGGACACTGCGCTCTCTTTGTCATGCTGGGTTAGTTACCACTCTGCCTCTCTGCTCTGTCAGAGGATGATGAATTCTCAGCACGCTGGCAGCGTCAGCCTCCATCCATCTGTCCTCTGTCGGAGAGATGGATGAGTCCGAGCCCTGTCCCGTGGGGCTGAGCGGTCGCTGGGACTGCAGCAACAAAATGTGGGAAACTTGAAAGTAAAAGAGCGGTGTGCAAGTTTAAGAGTTCACCTGATAACACTGAGGAGAAAACACTAATAGAAAATCTCACAGAATGTTTAATAACTTCAGAGAAATATCATTTAAGAGTCAATTTTTATGATCTAGTTCAAATTTTAGTCACTTTTTATTTATTTTATTTTATTTATTTGTTATAAGTATATCATCTTAGTTTCTTTGAATGGTTTAACGTTTTAGTGTTTTATGTCTTATAAATGTATTTTATTTTGGTGAGTCTAATTTCCTGCATTGAGTTTTAACATCTTACCTCCAGTGTTTCCTCATTGAGACATCATGACAGCGTTTCCTCAGTTCGTTCAGCAACTTCTTTTTTATTTTTCATTAATTTATTTGTGTTGTTATTATTATTGGTATTATTGTTGCATATATTGTGTTCTTAAACTTAGGATTGTGGGGTGGGTTTGGAGTCTGGGCTGGGATTAGGAAGGGGGATCTTTTTATTTTTATTTGTCTATATATATATCTCTTTTTTTAAAATATATTCTATTTTAAGGTGTTTTTATGTACAGCACTTTGTGCTACATTGTCATTGTATGAAATGCGCTTCATAAATAAAGTCTGATTGATTGATTGGCTTTTGTTTCTTCTCAGGTGTGTTTCATCGGCAGAAGCAACGTGGGGAAGTCGTCTCTCATCAAATGTCTGTTTGCTCTGACTCCTGAGGTCGAAGTCCGAGTCTCCAAAACTCCAGTGAGTGTACTGAACCTGGTGATGGTGCGATGAGGCCTTGTTAAGCTCAAGAAAAAGAAAATCACAAAAAAAAACACCTAAAACATCAATCTTATTTCTCTAAATGTCATCACCTTTTCTCGCGCCCATGTTCAGAATGAAAGTCTACAACTTGTCTTCTCATTACACATGTGTGTTTTTCTCTACTTGTGTGTTCCCCTCAGGGTCACACGAAGAAGATGAACTTCTTCAAAGTGGGCAAAGCGTTCACCATCGTGGACATGCCGGGCTACGGATACAGAGCCCCCAAAGACTTTGTGGATATGGTGCAGCCGTACCTCTACAGGAGGACAAAGTGAGACATGAGCTGTACTCATCTGTCTGCAGGAAGTCTTAAAGGAATGTGTGTGAATTACAGAACATGTAATCAATGTCAGGGGGGTTAAAATTATTTAAAAACACAGAGATGCAGAATTACATATCAGCTTTTGCAACTAACAACAATCACAGAAAGATATAAACTTCATGTTCATGTCCTGTTTCAATGTTCCAGTCTGGTGAGGACGTTCCTGCTGGTGGATGGAAGTGTTGGACTTCAGAAGGCCGACCTGATCGCCCTGGAGCTGTGTGAGGACACCAGACGTCCTTACGTGGTACGATTCACACACACACAAACACACACACACTCTCCTGTTTTTCATAAAACTAAAAATAATTAGCTTCACTTTCTATCGATTTAAAAACGGCCTGATTTTGACGATTTCCAAAAGCTATATTTCAAAAGTTTTAGAGTCACCTCATGTCTACCCCAAACAGCCTTTTAGTTCTTTTTCATTTTTTTCTTTTCTGACATTTCTGCCTTTTTAAGATGGGAAAGCTGAACTAGAGAGTAGAGAGTTGAGATGACATGCAGCAAAGAGTTGGTGTTGGAAGTTGAACCAGTGACCGCTGCCGTGAGGACTACAGCGTCTGTGAAGCATTATATTTTCTCACCTTTGAGAGCTTCATAAAACAGTTTATTCATGAACAGATAACTGATAAGGAATTAACAATCTGTTCGACGTTTCATGTCAATAAAAGGAAACAAACAAAAACTGGTGACTTGCTGGGATGAGCAGAGTTTTGCAGACAAGTAATCAAGATCTATGACCGCCTGGGTCCTGAGATGAGTCAGCCTTGAGGGCTTCCTGTACTTTCGCATGAGATGATTATGTTCAGTGTCGGCAAAGTACTGAAGTTTAGTTGTTGTAGATACCACTATCAAAAGTAACTGAATTACTGAGTTAGTGCATTTTAAGATTTTAAGGTGAGATTACAATTACTGGCCTTGGCGTTGGACAAAGTTTAGCTTCCTGCACAAAGACTACAACTCATTTCTATATTCTTGTCCTTTACCTCAGGGAGGGAAAAATAACACTGGTGTTTCAAAGACAGAGAGTTCACGCCTGAATGATCATCAGCCGTTGTGCTTATGTACTCATCTCAGAAACAGGAGACTATCGACTGAACGTGACGCTGAGTTTCTTCATTCTGTGTTGTGTTAAGTTTTCTAACTTTAAAGCCATCAGTCCTCTTCACTCTGTCCTCATCGTTCTTCAGACCCTCCTCATTATGTCCACACCAAATTAATACTGAGCGTTCTCACTCAGCTATTTAAAAACTGCTGTCCCCTCTGAAACGCCACCACTGGCACGCTATAATGAAGCACCCCCCACTCTGTACGCTCTCTGCAGTCAATTATTCATGCTCTCAGGTTATTAAACACTTCGGCCATTATTAAAGCTCTGACAGCTCGGCTTTTAACAAAGACGGACTCTCACTGCTCAAAGGCAAAGACGCAGAGAACCAAGAGCTCAGTGCGAGGAGGCGCTGGACGGTTTAGGGACAGAGGCAGACATTTTAAGCTTTGACCAACTGCAAACACTCAGCATACAAGCACCTGGAATACATGTTACAAATATTATAACATCAAAATCACTGGATAATCAAGGTATCCATTATTTTAAAGATCCCATCTCTCATCCAGGTGTGACTTCTGGCTTTCTAGATGAAGTGTTACACTGAGAAAAAGGAAATTAAACAAGAGGGTCCAAACAGAATGCAGTGTGCAGTAACATGTCTCTGAAGGTTCTCAGTCATCCAGGTCATGATAATCCAAAGCTTGATCCGTAAGGCAACTGGACTGGTAGGAGGAGTGTACAGTAACCGTATCTGTCCACTAGATGTCAGTTTAGAATCTGTTGTTTGATTTGGCTCGCCTAACTCGCACTCACTGTGGATTCTGAGAGCGTATGAGCTCCTGATATTTCTGTTTTTATATATATATTCTGAATACGTATGCAGAAGTTGAGCTGTAATGTCTGATTTTGCAGATTGTGGTGACAAAGATCGACAAATGTAAACACGGGACGCTGCTGACGAACTTAATGGATCTTCACGATGTGGTTGAAACTCAGACCACGAGCTGCTTCCCTCAGCCTTTTTTAATCAGGTAAGAGTTTCTCTTTGGCGGTTATGGATGAGAAACAGACTTTTTCACGTCTTTATTTTCTTTATTACAAAAACATAGACAAACATACTCTCCACTCTGTCTTTCAGCTTCCTTTTTTAGTAGAAATCTTATTATTATAAAGCATCTTTTTTTGATTGCAATCAATTTAGGAACCAAATCAGGATTAATTTGTGATAAAAAAACAACTATTTGTATAGAACTTTTAAAAACAAATGTTTATGTTTTTTTTTAAATACATAAATGAATTCATAAAAATAGATAAGTAAATAAAAACATTAAAGGACAATAAAATAAAGAGGTTTTAAGAAGAAGAGGACATCACATTGGAGAAAGTTTAAACTGGAAAAGGATAAATCAAGAACATTGAAATGATAAATAAAAACAAATAATCAAAAAAAATGTAAACCATTAATACGTTGGGTATAAACTAAAAATAATAATAAATAAAAATAAAAAGGATGAGGTCACATAACAAATTCTGTAAAAATGGGTCTTAAGAAGAGATATAAAAGAAGTCACTGATTCTGCGTGCCTTATCTCCTCGGGGAGTGTACAACAATCACTGTTATACATGTAAATGTATTGTGTATTCTTGAGCTCTAATTACATGACTGAATTTGATTTCCTCTTAAAGCAACACAATTTAAAAACACTTGAAATCCATTATTCTTTCCCTCTAACCTGAGGTGAAGCTTCTCTGTCTGTGTCAGTGAATTCAGCACTTCTCTAAAAATCCCCTTCATATGTACAACTGTGCTGCTCACAGAGGAGTTAACACTGCAGGGGACCTTGATTATAGCCCATCACATCTGCAGGAATATTAAAGTTATCAGTGTTAATCAAACATTGTTCCTACAGTTTGCATCAACACCAACATAACTTGTGACATGCAAAACATTTAATGACATTTAAGATAAAAAAAAAAGACATGTTGGGAAGTGACAAAATAAAAGAATGTACACTTCCTGTCAAAGTCTGGTTTAAATGCACATTCAGAAAAGATTACAGTATGTCAGCTACCTCCTTTATAAAACCTTTTTATAAAGTGTTATATATGATAACTCACATGCATACAGTCTGTCAGAGACTAAAGGAGGCATCACAGTGTCTTCTGAATGTGCTTATATTATGCATTATAGACGTTAACTTGTTACAAAGCACTCCCAAAATATACCTATAAATATAAATAAAAATATTATTTTATTCATTCAACAGTAGGAACCAACCAAAGGTGTATCAGGTGTAAACACTAGCTGTAATAACAGATTTATTCCAGCTGTTTTTGATCAAACTTCCCTGAAAAGTTTGCCGTCCAAGCTGTTTTCAAGATTTCACACAATAAAGCTGACTATTTCAAAGTTTGATTCTGAACAGTAGAGTTTACAAAACACTTCTGTTCAAAATATTCTGTTTCTAGTGTTTATGAGCTGCTACTGTGAAATAAAAACTTTAAAAATAGTGCTATGAGTGTCAAATAAGAATATGTAAGGTGGTTTCAAAATGTCAAAGGGCTGTTAATGGTTCCTCCTGTGTTTGAGGGACAGAGCTGCAGTAAGATCAGGAAGAAAATGAAGTTTCTCTTTATTCTCTTACACGTTTTGCAGCTTTGATAGATTCTTTCTACTCTTTCTTTCTCTCTCTGTAACAGCTCCCTCAATTTCTGGGGAATCTACCTCCTGAGATGCTTCATTGCTCACGTAGCAGGAGGCATCAAGTTAACGGACACTTCTCAGAGCTGACCAGCAGCTTGGACTGACTGACTTAGTGTAATCGGGACTCGCTGAACTCCTCACACACTCACTGTGTCGGTAGAGTGTAGGATGCACAGAGGAATCAGTGGAGCGTCGGAATCGGCCATTTGTTTTCATGATCATCATAGAGCAAAGTGTGGAAGGACTTTCTGATGTTCACAATCAGCGCATACTCTGTTTGGTGTTCATGCAGCACACATTCTGCAGAGGCTTTTGTTTTAGAATAAAACTTGAACACATGCTGGGTTGATTTTTGAATGAAAAGTTATACATTAAATCACTCTTCCCAGATTCAAACAAGTATACAACACGGCCGACAGTCGGCAGATACAGAAACATGACTCTTTTTTTAATCTGATGCTTCATAAGGACTATGACGCTAAATCACTCTCTTCAAAGATACAAAACTTAATTCATGAAGGGGACATTTTCCTCACAGAACACAAGAGTTGTTGGACTGCTGCCGTGGTCGCATTGTTTGCTTGTTTGTTTGTTTTAATGTTATTGTTTTGTTTTAAGTGTTGGATCAAAATGAACCAGTGAAAACACTGAAGTCACAAACCAGACAATTAGAAGGAGAATGAGACTGTATGTTTAGATTTATCATATTAGGTTTGTTGTTTGATTTATTTCAGAAAAGAATGTAATTCAAACAAATTAAAGTAGAATACAAAAATATAAGATAATGATTGTGGTTGGGGGCTTATGAGGAAACATCCAACATAATTAGAATAATTAAACAAAACCACCTACAACTAAAGCAAACTCAATATCAGAGTTCAGGTATGAAAGAGCAGAAATTTGGTTAAGGAAAAAATATATTTAGTTATGTCAAGAAAGAAAGGAAAAATGTACAATTTCATATCAATACTGTCCCGGATATGTCTCTGTCAGTAAAGGATGTCTAAGTATTTTTTGTGCACAGTTTGAGTCATGTTTTTACCTGCAAAAACTTTTATATTTACCTTGTTTCACAGGCAAAATATATATAAAAAATGGATTTCTAAAAATTTTTCATAGATTAGAAATTTAAATAGCTTTTTCTGTTTCAGGAGGAAAAGGTCCTTTAAATAATTCCTCAAAGTGTCTCGATACATCTCCTCAAGCTTTCACATATTAGGTTTCTATTTGACATACTGTATTAGACTACTTCAATGACACGTCATGGTTTATCTTATTGACCTTACACCTTTTATTATGTTGTTTCCTCTTACTCACACAACAACAGCTAATTACAATCCAAACCGGATAACAGGAGGCACTTATCAAACTGAAACGCTGTGTATACATTGGATTAGATACGTCATTGAATGCAAGTTACGCAATGACAATAGAGGCATTCTATTCTATTCTATTCTAAAAGGTTACCGGGTTGATTCTGAGTTATCATGTTGCTCTTTATCTGGTGGGAGACCTTGAACATTTATGTTCTACTTACTCTGCACCTTATCTCTGTTTATCATTTGTATTTGGAGGAGCACAATATCAAACCTAGTGAAAGTGAGAATGAGTACTGCTCCAAATTCTGCAAAACTAATCTCATCTGATGATCCGCTTTATACCCGAGAGTGTGCCAGGTCTGAAGATCTGTTTCTGCAGATTTGAGAATAAAACCTTGAGAGACATTTTCTGGATTATGATTTTTATTTCACAGAATGTTCAACCAACTTGTTTTAAAAATGCTTGTGTGGATTTTTTAATCTCATTTTACAGTTACTTCAAATAAAACTGCATTGCTTATTATCAGTCAGTCCATTTTATGAGCACAAATAAATGTGCATCTGATATGCTGTTTTATGCAATAGACAATGTAGGTGTGCCTCTTTTAATGGCATTAAATTAGTGGTTTGGATTTTAAAAGCAACAATCTTCCATGCTATCTACAGTGAGCTATCTCTGTGTCCTGTATCCAGTCACTATAATAAATGCATGGTACATAGTCCAGTTAATTTCCTATATGTTTTGTTTATGTTTGTTTGTTTTTGGGTTAATAGAACATGCAGTCCAGAGTCTGTCTGCAGGAAAACACTGCCACTGATGGAGCCAGCTGACTTACTGTCAGTATACTAAAGACATTAAGACAAGATGATTTAAACATGCGGATCTTTGTGATAGTGCACAAAATCCTTTTGGGGAGTTTGTCCTGCTCAAAACAAAGTATTCTTTTAAATTATTTTCATTCATTGACAAAATGAATTCATGAGAACTTAAGAACTTTAAAATGTATCAGCAGACGGATAAATATTTCAACAGGAAAAAAAACACCTTATAAGTTATTTGCTGACTTATTGCTAATAAGGTGTGTGGAATACTTGATTCTGATCGGTCAAAAACCCACTAGCAAAAGCAACGCTAGGGAAAACTTGATTACATATATCAAATCAATTATGCTAAGGAATCTGACACATTTCATCTTTGCCTGTTGACACTGGCAGAAACGTTGGTGAACATTATTGCAATAACTTGAGTTTTTTTTTTGCTTCATTAGAGTCTTGCTGACCCTGTTGTGATTCTAATTTACATTACTATCACTCACTACATATTATCTCTTCCATATTGTACCCATGGCCGAGAATTATCCTATAAAAGAAATGTCAGATACAGAAGAGATAATGTATAGTAAGTGGTTATGTGAACCCTGTTGGGATTCTATTTTGCATAACCTCCTGCTCACTATGCATTATCCTGCTTATTATACAGCTACCAACTAAATCTATAAACAGGCTGACATTAAGTATTGATCTGATTTTATTGATGTGAAAATTATTTGTGCATACAGCTAAAAAAATAGTCCCTCAGTTTTGATGGTTGTTAGCTCTTCCATGTTATAAGGTGAAACCAACATTTAAGTCTGAACAGTAGCCTGCTTTACGGTTATAAATCACAATAATAGTTTACTTTTTAATTCACGATAAAGTCAAAACATTTTTCCTCCTGTTTGCTTTCTTAACAGATGCAGTGCAACGTTCCTGTTTGCATTTTCTTTTCACTTGTCCTAGGCTTGTGCTGTACTTCTGTTTTCTTCAAGTTGTCTATGCCTGAAGCTCCTTCTGCTCTTTTTTCCCCACTTCCCGCCTTTCTGTCTAAAGTTTTCTGCTCCACGAATGAATTGAGGGTAATGTTAAAAATATGTGTTTATTTTTATTTTTTATTTTTCTATTTTATTCATTATGTTTTATTTTTTTCATTTCTATTTTTTACTGTTGTTTGTTTTTGCCATTGTCTCACTGTCTGAATGTCTATCTCCTTGTAGTATTGTAATATTTGATTTTTGTCCTATTATTGTCACTGTTTTTATTGTCAGAAAATTTTAATAAAACTGTTATACAAAAAAAATTATATATAGTTCAATATTAAAGATATTCCTCATTATTTACCATTTTTTGGCAGCCACTTTAAATATAATATATATAATATATATTCACACCCACTGAACTTTACACAAAATTCAAAATTTTTAAGTCAAAGTAATGACTGCTCATGTTCACACCCTTTACCCTGAACCAATCAAATTGAATGCATGTATAAGTATTTTTATACTGGAAGCTAAACTTTAAATATTAAAAGTAATTCTGCATGTCCTTTTTATCTTGTCTCATCAAAATAGTCCCTTGCTTTTTGATATTGTTTTATAAGCGATGTATTGGTGATGTAATGAAACGTGTTGTAAATGAGCTTTAAATTTATGACAGAAGTGAGTTGATCCCTTGTTTCCATGTTGGTGATACAACACTTCTGCAAAACACGTCGTCTGCAGAGAATAGGAGAGGTAAAAGGTTAAAAATGCACACTAGATCAGCAGACGTGCTCTCGTTAACATTTTATAGAAGTTAGTCAAGGGAGGGTCAAGGTCACTTCTGAAAATCTCACATTGTAATCTCAGTTTTCATCCTCCTGTCTGCCCATTAGTGTGGGTAGGCTTCCCAAAACTTTCCTTTATCTCCATTTCCTGCTCTTACAGCAGAGCACAGTGTGAAGAATGAACATATCAGATCAGATTGTGATCTGTTATCAGATGGGCTAAGATAATGACCGTGACATGACATACCAAGCGTCGGACACTCATTCACACATCAGGAGCGCACAGATACTTAAAATTTACTGCTGGCTGAATCAAGGACGAGTCAGATGGAGAGAAAAAGATAAAGAGTGATAGGATGATAAAAATAAATGATAAGAGTCCGTCTGAAGAGCTACCTGGAGACTTTCACAGCCCCTTCCTCGTATTGCAGGAGAGTTTTACACTGAAAGAAAAATACAGAGGCAGTGATGGGACTGTAAATCAGTGTGGGGAGGTTTTACTACTCAAGCTTATGCATCATTTCAAAATAGACATATTTTAATTTGCACCATGGCTGGAGTAGATTTACTAAACACAAATTGCAAGGACTGTTTTTCTCTGCAATGAGTGAGATATGCATTCTTAGAAAATGTAATCTGATCTTCTGTGATTTGTCTCCAAATGGTTCAAATAGCTTAATTTTTGTAAAGAACAAGGAACATCACTTTTGTTCTGAAGACACAAATAAAGAATTGACTATTATATCTCAAAGTTTAGTTTTAAATATTAGCTCTTGGATATACTTCTGATATCTTTATTCAATATCCTGCCCACAGCATCTTCACAGCAACTCCATGTTCATCACTACTGCCTCAAAATAACAAATCCAGAGTTTCATCAGATTACAAGAGTCTGCCTGTAAACTGTTGGTCTGCGTACACAAATAAGGAATTTGTCTTTATTATGCAATAAATTGGATTCAATTAAGAAGCCTGCAATCAATATGAGACAACTTTATTTAACATTATTTCCCGGCTGTTTTTACTGATCACCTGGAGGTGTTAAATACATGATTCTGATTGGTCAAAACCCCATAACAAGAGTAATTAATGATGCTATAGAGACAACCAGACAACACACGTCATAATTAATTAACCTGAGGAAAGAGTTCTGGCACATTTCATCTCCCTCGGCACTAGAGTAAAAACGTTTGAAGTTAGGGCTTGAAGTTGTTTAGCGTGGAAACACCTTTTTTTTTCTGTTAGCATTTTAAATCAGTAAGCTAAACAACATGGATAATATTTATAATATTGCTTTCTATTTATCAAGGGAACATGGCACTTTTGATTCATGGTAAATAGCTGACCAGTCACCACCAAAAGAAAAAGGAGAAAGAAGAAGAGAGGAGGGACACTGTGCAGAAACTGAACAAGGGATGTTAAAACACAAGGAGCTGAGTGCAAGAGGCATCAGTCGAGTGAAAAAAGCACTATTAATGCAGTTTAATGTGATTTATATCAGGAAAGCACGCTGATGAATGAAAATGTTAAATTTTTATTGAATTTGACCCACAAGTAGGCTGATTATATTCAATATTGTTGCCATGAGAGGGTCAACATCCGTCAAATCGAATGGACTCTTTTTTTAATGGGCATAAATCTACAGTTAAACCAGAGAAGTCATTTCAATATTTAGCATCAATCTGTGTCTATCTTTAGTTGTTAGCAAGATAAGTTGTGAGATAATGGATCGGGAGCAGGTAGTTATGCAAAATAGAAGTCTCACCCTGTCTGAATGATTTTTTGCATAACTACCCGCTCACTATACATTACCTCCGACTCATGATAGTAAAGCAGGCTCATGTTTGGACTTGAACTGTTGCTGGGTTATAAGCAGGATAATGTATAGAGAGCTTATCCACCCTGAAGAGGTTTTATTTCACATTACCACTGCTCACTTTATCCCTTACATACATTACTACACACAAAACACAGTTATAGTTTAAGATTTTTATTATTATAGCTTTCTGGAATTTTTTTCTTTCTTAAGTCGACCTACTTTCTCTCTCTCAGTTTTGATGTCCTCCTTTTAGTTTTCCTGTTATATTATTTCATGTTTCACAACATTGTGGGTTATTACCTTTTGTTTTTATAATATATACAGGTATTGTCTTGTATTACTCGTTGTGACTGTGTAAAGAAATCTGGAACCACTTTTTATTTTTTTAAGTGCTGTACAATTTAAAGGACTTGACCTAAGTTTAGTTTTCACAGGAGTGCATCTATCTTGAAAACTAATTAAATGTAATGAATTTTTTCATGTAGAAACTATGAACTCCACCACTCCCTTTGTTGGGGAATAAAGAAAAAGAAGCAGAGTTTGAAAACATGTAAAGCAGCACAGAGTGTGAATGGACTGTAAAGGCAGTGAGGTTTGTTCTGTGATCCTCCACGTTCTGCACAGTTAAATTAACAACTTGCTGCTGCAGTTTGCATGCTCAGTAGTGAAAGAGTTACAAAAAAAACTTACTCCAACTTTACAGCACACTAAAATATGGATGACTTTCATTAAACTTTATTTATATATTTGACCTTCACTTTGCAGAAGGCTGTTTACACTGATTGTGGGATCTGTAGCCACCTTAAGTCTCAGTTTAACGTGCACATAAAAGAAGGATTTGAGACATTAGAAATGATTCTGTAATGTAAGTGTTATTTTACATACATTATGTGCATACTGTTACCTAATGTGCATGTGCAATTTGCCAGCTCAAATACTTCTTTTAGCAGAAACCGCAATCTTCTCCAGAGCTCGTTTGCAAAGTAGTTTGAATTTTAACATTCTTCAGCTGTAATCGACGGGTTGTCCTTCAACTACACAGTTAAGCATTACTTATTCACAGAGGTAAACTCTTCAGCGGGACCTGAAATAGTAAGAACAACCTTTTTTGTTGCACAGTTTATATGTACTAAAAAAGAGAACTCAAGAAGGATGTTGTTTCATATAAATGCAGAATCAGGTTTGGTTCTATTTTATTGAGTTTGTCTGACTTCCATGCAGTTCTTGTCTTTGGTGAATGTTACCACATAAAAGCGTCCAGTGAGCTGAGTGAGCTGCAGCTGTTAAACATTATGATTTTCCTGAATTAAGACATCGGTTATGTCACTTAAACATTTCTATTGCTCCCACACTTGGCAACGCATGCAGCTTGGTTACGTAATATACCTGTAAAAACATTCACTCCCACTTTTTATGTGTTATAGTTTTACTGCCTTGGAATAGGTAGTGTATAAAGAGGGTATAATTGAGAATTTTTGACTCCTGAATCAAAGAGGCTTTTTACAAAGACAAAAAAATTCTTCCTTATCAAATAAGATGCAGGTAATATGGACTCATGGACTGCAGGCCTCCACAGAGTCTAGTTTTAGTTAAAGCAGCTTTGATGCCATGTGTATGTATTCATACTTCATTATATGTTGCACTTTGGCTTGCTCATTCCAAAACATCAGTTCTGGCCTCATAATTTGTGGGTAAAATTGAGTTATTCATAAAACCTCCTCAACACTAACTCACATATTTCTTTTACAAAATTGAGGAAGATGATTTAAGAGCCCTTTGCTTTGTGTTGGGCTCTTGTGTCACTCTATCCAGATTCTGTTACGCATAGCTGCTTGCTCACTAAACATTGTCCCAATCATTAAACATACAAACAAGCTGACACTAAATATTTATTCAAAGACCGTTTTATTGATCACAAAATATTTTATTCATGCAGCTAAAATAAAAAAGTCACTCAGATTCTAGTTTTATTCATTGCAACAGTGTTCTTATCTGTCTACCTACAGGCCAAATGAATATTAAACAATATTTTCAGAAACTTTAAAGTCTGAACAGTATTTTTTTTATGTCAGCAGTCTTACCTGATGCCAACAACAACAGCAGAACCCGTATAATGTCCTCTTCCTTACTTTCCCTTTGCCATTTTCTTGTCCCTCAACCCTCATTGTGTTGTACGTTGTGTCTGTCTGTCATCAATTTGCTCGACACTCACCCTGCACCACTTTTCTTCCTCTCATGTTCTTTTCCTTGTTGATGACTGCTCACCGTTAACCCCAAATATAAAATGTCATGCTCTCTAAATATATAGAGAGCAATGTTAAAAATATCCCCCATGTCGTTTACCAATGTTATTGGAAACTAACAATTTTGCCACACTGTCAACTGGCAGAGATGAAGTCATAAACTTTATAAACCTGCCAGACTTCTTTCTCTGGATTGATTTGATATGACGTCTGTGATCTGGTTGTACCTGGCACCACTCTTGCCATTCAGAATTAATTCCTGTTATTATGGGTTTTGACCAATCAGAAAGCAGTATTTAACACAGTTAGGTGATTGGTCAAACAAAAGCACAACACAACTTCACCACTATGTGCAGAGGTTTCACTCTCTATTGTCCTCTCTCATTAGTTTAAGTTGTAAAAATGTGGGACAATTAGATGATTTCCAAGGATTTCTAATTTGTAAATGGTGTGTTTATTAAAAGCGAAATGGTCACATGCAAAGATTGTTAAGTCTCATAGGCTATATTCAGTTTAGCTGGATTACTTTGACAGTAAAGTGTGCGGATGTTCTTGTAATGGCCAAGAGAGGGTGATGCTAAAGGTAACAAATGGAAGACTGCTTTTATGTAAGTGGAAGGAAAATGATCCCACATCTGAGGTGGTTGAATTGCCTCAGTAAACAATTTCTTAATAAATTGATGGTCTAGATTACTAATTCAGGTCTTCCTGTTGGCCTAGGTATGCCCTGACCAACTCCGCTGGTCCTTTTGGTGTCTTGAATTTAGGAGTCTATTCAATAAAACCGGCTCCCAACAAGGTTTAGCCACTGAACAGTAAAGCCACTCGCAATACATAATGAATCAGGACAAATATTCAACCATGTTGCGCTGTCTTGCGCTGTTCTTGTTCTTGTATGTACGTCGCTTTGGCTAAAAGCGTCTGCTAAATGACATTGTAGCATTGTCTCCAGTGGGTCTTTACTGTTAGAGAACTAACTAACTAACTAACTATGTCAATAAATGGATAGGTCAAATAAATACATGGTTACAGCCAAATATCTGGATCTTATAGCTGTGAAAGAAGGCGTTTGCAGACCTTAGGGTGACGCCAGTGGCTCATCCACTTTTTAAGTGCCTCTGTTCTTTCATCTCAGACGCTGAACTCTGTATCTCAGTCAGTCAGTCCCTTTTTATATATTTACAACTCTGCCATGCTTGACTCAGGACTGGGAGGGACATTCGATGCATTTGGAATATAGTCCCTCTAATAGTTTCTACTTAACAGAATCCCTCCACTCACATGTTTTTGGGACTTTTACTTTGTATAGGTAACCAGCAAAGTCAACCTTTTGCGTACAGGGTGTACCTGTCTCTGAAGTACAAGCATCTCCCCCTGCTTACTGGCATTCTAGTTTGATGATGCTGCATAGCGTACATGTGCAATAAAGTTTTAAGAGGCCAAAGGACAATAAACGTTGACGCTGTGGTGCAATCACAATTCTCTTTTCAGAATGATTCTCTTTTTATAATGCCTGTTCTTCTGAACACTGACCTCATAAAACAGTTAAGTATTGGTTAATTTTTTATCCTTTTTTTCACCTGATGAATCTCCCACCCAATGCTAGGCATAAAGCTAGAGTGAGCTGAACAGTTCCTCCCAGTGTCACCATCATCCTCTTGGACATCAGAGAGGGAGATACAGAAGCAGTCTTGTGGAAACTAAGAAGTACAAGATCTCTCGGAACTTTGGTGTGGTCTTCTTTCAAATTGGAAGCAACGGATTCTCTGCCTTCTTTCCGTTAAATTCTCCACGATGTCTTGTGACTCTCTTGCAACAATCTGCTCAGGCACAGACTGCCTCATTCCTCCCAGTAACTATAATGAAATTCTGAGCCTGGTGATGAGCGTTGTGCTCACGACGATGCTCTCCATGGTCATGTTCGCCATGGGCTGCACCGTCGACGCCAAAAAGCTGTTGGGCCACATCAGGAGACCCTGGGGGATTGTCATCGGCTTCCTCTGTCAGTTTGGTATCATGCCGTTCACAGCCTTTGCCCTGTCGTTGGCCTTTGGTGTGCTGCCTGTTCAGGCTATTGCCATCATCATTATGGGCTGCTGTCCTGGAGGAACCGGCTCCAACATCATCTGCTACTGGTTGGATGGAGACATGGACCTCAGGTAAGAAGCCTGTCTGGCAGGGTAAACAGACTTATGGTCTCAGTTTACGAGGATGTTTTTCCAGATTGATGTGGGTACTCAGTGGTTCATCATGCCTATAAAGTAGGACAGCATTTCTTTAACTAAAAGCAGAATTAAGTTGACAACCAGACTGTATCTGAGTGTTTTAGAGCCCATACATGTTGTAAGGGTTTTCGTTAAAGTAAAGATCTTCAGTTGAGTATGTCTGCTCAGTCGCTACCATTTCTGGAGTGTGTTAACAGGAAATAGTTTGAGTACCCTGCAGTCAACAATCTTGGTTATAGATCTTAAGCGGCATCAATAACACAGCAGTACGCGAAAGTGGTGTATTATTTAACCTGTCTGCTAGATTAAAATGATTGGATACCCCAAACAGATTGACAAATACAATAGTGAAGAGACTTCACAAACAAGTTCAGATCCAAAGAAAGGAACAAAGTTGACGTTAACGTGGAGACAAACATCCTTTAGGTTGTTATATGGTCCTTTACTAAAGTGATCCCAAAAGAGTAAAAGAGAATGAAACATTTTGGTACCATATTTGGAATTTCTGTTAAATGTGGCACTCAAAACCAAAATATGTGGCCATGTGGATTGAAACAGAGACTATAGTCAAGTACAGGTGAGGACAAAGTGAGGGAAACATTCTCAGAGTGATCATTCGCCTCAGGTTTGTGTCCTCAATGGCTGCATACATCGTACACCATGGAGTAATTAAATACTTTCCCTCCTCAGTATCAGTATGACAGCCTGTTCCTCTATCCTGGCCTTGGGGATGATGCCTCTCTGTCTGCTCATTTACACCTCCATCTGGACCTCCACCAGCACCATCCAGATCCCATACGACAGCATCGGTATGTCAACTAATGGCCAGTCTGTAAAGATAAAGTAGATCAGTGTGGTACTCCTAACATAGCATGTTTAGATATATAGTAACTTCCTCACCTGTTGATTAATCTGTGTCTCCTCAGGTATCACTCTTGTTGCCCTTCTCGTCCCGATTGCTCTGGGGATGTACGTGAAACGCAGGTGGCCCAAAGCGGCTAAAAAGATCCTCAAGGTAAGAACCCTCATCAGTTTATTATGTCTGAGTAAATGTTCCAATTCAAACACTGTGACTTCTACACCATGTAATCTCTATGAGTCTGATGTCTGGTGAAGGGATTTTGCTCTGCGTATCCAAACAGAATGATGTGTTTGCTGTCCACAGATCGGATCCATTGCTGGCTTTCTGCTCATCATCATCATCGCTGTGATTGGAGGGATTCTCTACCAGTCCTCCTGGACCATCGCACCATCCCTGTGGATCATTGGGACTATTTATCCCTTCATTGGGTTTGGTCTGGGGTTCTTCATGGCCCGCTTTGCAGGTCAACCCTGGTTCAGGTACGACCACAGCAACTTACTGTCAAATAAGTCAGCTTGCACAGTGGCTCAACGCTTCAAAATGTAATGCTTTAGATACAATCGCAACTTAATGTCAGGTGTAATACACAAGCTCACTGTGTTATTATGTACATACGAGATCAGGAGATTTGGTAAGAAAGGCTTAAAAGTCAACTTAAGCAACGTTGATCCAAGAGACACGTGTTCAGTCAGTTAAGAGGTTGTTATGTAACATCACTCAGTTTTGTAACACATGTTTGTTAATCAGGTCATAAACATTCAGTTTTTATCTAAATCAAAACCATAAACTTAGAAATCAGCTGTTTTGCATAAACATCAACAAACTCACTCTTTCACAAAATCCGCCTTTAAAAGTTGTATTTGTCATCGCCTGCTTGATGTTTAATTATAAAATTCTTACCGGATTTTCCACAATTATTTTTATTTAGATATTTTTTCTGCCTTTTTTGCCTTTATTAGACAGGACAGCTGAAGAGAGACAGGACACGTGGGGGGTAGATAGTTTGGGAAGACATGCAGCAAATGGTCGTCAGCCAGTGACCGCTGCAATGAAGACTGTAACCTCTGCACATGGGGCGCACGATTAAACCGCTAGACCAACGGTGCCCCAGGATTTTCCACAATTATTACTGCTACTTTAGCGACAGAACTGACGCCAGGAAAACTGAAGCTTGAGTGTTGCCTAGATCGGCACATTTTGAAGCATAGGGTCACTGACCTTGCTGACGTATTTTAAAGGTTTTTCATTCCACAGTCGTGATTGTTAGCATGTTTTTATTTCTTATATAAATCCCACTTCCTTAAAACTTGCTTCCATTATTTGAGACTATTCCTCATGGGGGCATTAATCATTCCCTGTTTCTTCAGATGTCGAACCATTGCACTTGAGACGGGTTTCCAGAACTCTCAGCTGTGTAGCACCATCATCCAGCTATCCTTCAGTGCCTCTGAGTTGGAGGTCATGTTTGCATTCCCCCTCATCTACAGCATCTTCCAGCTTGTGGTGGCTGTCATGTCTGTGGGAGGTGAGAGCAAAAAAAGAGGACAAAATAATGTATCGTGATGCCGCTTCCTTCAATTCTTGCAGCTACTAGTTATCGCAGACAAGACCAAGCCACAGACAAAGAACAAGACAAGCCTGAATGAGAGACAGATAGAAAGTTTACTTTTCCTACTGTTTATTGTCAGGATGACTGATGACTGCATCTCTAAGTCTGTTTTTTATCCTCTACAGGCTACCAGGCATACCTAAAATTTCTTGCTAAACATTCAGGCGACACAGACAGCGAGGCTCCTTCCCTGGAGGCGGGTGGCGATGAACCAGAAAAGAGAAAGGACGGAGCTTTGGACAATCATGCCTTTGAGTTAAATGAGAATACTGGCAGTGAAGAGAAGGGTAAGGGTTTTAAGACCAACAGCAACACCAAGCTGTGAAGTTATAAACCTACAAAGTACAGACTTTGGACTGGCAGGAAGAAGCATCAAGGGCCACAGCACTACTGATTACAACAGCCTCCCTCAGTTGTGAACACACACTGCACTCTGCAGGCCGGAGGTGTGCACTACACGTCCTGTTCTCCACGTGGGAAGAAAATGTTCTATCACAAGGATGCTGCATGTGTGGCATCAACAAAACATTTACATCACAAGAACCACTGTATTGTATTTTGTGATTCTGTTTTAGGGTATGAGCTCTTCCTTTCTCTGTACCACGTTTAACCTGAGTCATATTTTTACTTATGTTGGAAACCTTTAGGCACCTTGGAGTTTGAATTGCTGCTTCCCAGTGGAGCAAATGTGACCAGTCAAAATATGTCCCCTAAAAGTCCTTGTTTTTGTCACTGACAGGCTCAGATTGCTATCATACCACACTCAAACTAGAGTTCATGCCTGTCAGTGGCAAACCATGAACTTTCAGAAGATGTGTGCTGCACTTCCTCTCAGGAACTGTGCAGCAGCCACAGACCATTTTGCAGCCGCTTCAACCTTCCTTCTTTTAGTGCCCATATTTTTAGGGTCTAACAACCTATAAATGATATGGAACTCCAAAAAAATGTGGCTAGGTTTTAAAATATTGGAATTATCCTTTGAACATGACCTGCTTCTCTCTGCATCCTGTTTTGCCTCTTCCTCTCGTTTACTTGCGTTGGATTTTGCTCGTCTTTATACATCAAATTGAACATTTAATGCTGTTTATGTGGATTTACCAACAGATATGTAGCACACTGTAGTTCTCTCTGTTTAGAGTATACATTAGTCATATGCAGGGGCGGTCTGTAATGCGTTATGGATTTATAAAACATATATTTTTTATCTTTAACTTATATTCTGATGTACTAGAGCGACTCTGGCACTCGAGCCCTGATCAAACTCCTGCTGTGTGTGTTCTCTACACGTTCAGCTCTTCTTTACCTCATGTGTGCTTTAGTGGATAGAGTAGGAGTCTTAAAAATGTCAATAAATAAAATAAGTCTTTAAATAAAAAAGCACTAATAGACTTTTTTGGCTCATAAATGCTTACTTTTTAAACATCTGCAGTAAAAAAGAAACGGATATACGGTTATAATCCCAGATTATTTATGATACTTTTTCACACTTTATAACTAATTTATTATTCCTCAGTCTTGTGCAGAACTAAACTCTTTATTAAATTTAGATGACTTAAAGTCTATTGAGAGCTTCTTTCACTATGTTTATTAACTAAATAGGAAAACCCTGTTTTACATGTTGAAATAAAGTAACTTTATCCAAAGCCTTTTACTTTTTTTGCTGTCAGGTGTGTTGATGATTTGTATTTTGATATGAATTTGAGGGTCAGGATTCAGCCCAATAAACATGCATATTTGGAAACAACGCCTCAGTGTTTTATGTGGTCATTTGATGTTTAAGTTAATGTAACCGGCTGATTAGCGCTCATGCCCCACAGCTGGGTGGGAACCAATCACCTGCGGTTACCTGGTTGTTTGCGGGGATAAAATTGAGTGACGGAGCTCCCTTCAGTCTCTGCAGAGCTCCGGGTTGAGAGCAGGTACGAGTCGCGTGTGTTAAGTGTTTTCAATGTTCGTACATGTGAGTAACTTTCACTCTTATTCCAGGACGGTGTTCCTTTCGTGTTGGTGGATCGTTGTGTGCCGCCAGCGCATATAGTACGCGGTACGAGCGCGGGTAGTGACGTGATAGGGTCGCGGACGGCCGAGGTAAACCTCAACTGGGTTTTGTTTATCTTAATGTGCCGTTTTGTTGTATGTAAGTGGTTAACGTTCATGTATTTTGTTGCAGATTGCCACTTTTGCCTTGTCTTTGTGTTGTCTTTTTGTTGTCTTTTTGGTGTCTTTTTGTCTCTTTTTGCCTTTCTATTTAGCTTGTCTTTTGTTCTTTTTGCCTTGAGTTACAGGCTCTGCTCAGTAACAGTGTGAGTTAAAGACTCTGCTCAGTAACAGTGTGATTTAAAGACTCTGCTCAGTAACAGTGTGATTTAAAGACTCTACTCAGTAACAGTGTGATTTAAAGACTCTACTCAGTAACAGTGTTAAAGTGTCCCCGTCCAGGCTGTGTAAGCAGCCGTGGCTGTAGCTACAGTTTATTGTGTCAGGCTTTTTCTTGTTCTTTGCATCGTCTAATTTATCAACTAGATGTGTGTTATTGTAGTGAGTGTGCCGTGTTCATAAGCCCGATACTTATAACCTGGCTGCAGTTAGCGGTGTCCCAACACTGATTTCTAGTATGTGATTCATGTTGAAGTAATGATAATAATTGTGTTTTAAAACTATTTTTCTGCCAGTTAAATAAAGATCGTGTATATATTTTCCTAAACCATGCCTTTGTATTCATTTGTGAACTCACCTGTGTATTGTTAAAGGGGAAACCCTCTGTTAAAGGGGAGGTAACTAAAAAATAAGTATATTGTTAAAACTCTTTGGGTGAAAGTCCCAAGGTGGCGTTGTTGGTATTTTATCTTCTAATCCCAGAAATCCCTTTCCAGCCCTAGCTTGGTTACATTAAGATCAATGTGTGTTTGAATTTATTAGTTTCTCAAAAGAAAAGGACACTGATGGTAAATTATGTTAAATGTACATGGTTTTCTAGTAATATGTAGTAAATTGTTAACAGTAACAGACCACATGGTTCCAATAAAAGGTAAAACCTATTACCTTCACGTCATAAAATATATTTGATTATTACAGTTGTCAAAGTCCAACACGTCAAACATTTTAGTGTGACAATAATCGTGTCCAGCTGTCTGTCGCAACCGGTCGCAACCGGTCGCAACCTATGGTCACAACCCACAACTCAATGCTGATCCAAATACAAACTCCAGTGGGCTCAAGTATCTTCAACCAACACCCTTCCTTCCACACTTTGGCCCCGCCCACTGAGGAGTGCACTTGTGCTGCCTTCACTGACAGTTGAAAATACCGGGAATTATCCTACTGGCACAAGATAAGTACTGCAAAAGCATACAGAGCTCCCAATTTCTGTACAAAATAGAACTAAATAAAGTTTACATTTTATCTGTTTTGTTTTTGGTTTTTAACAATGAACCTTTTTTTGTTTTTTTTATTATTTTATGTGAAAATACACATCTGAGTTCTCCTTTAACAAACTCAACTCAACTCAACTATATATTTATATAGCACCTTTAATACATAAAAACATGCAGCCCAAAGTACTTCACGGAATAACAGAGAGACAGAAAATAACAGCAATGGTGAAAGTATAAAAAGCATGATTATGAATAAAATACTTAAAAATAAAATAAGATCAATACAGTAAAATTTAAAAGGGAAGCATTCGAGGACCTCAGTGATCGGATTGGAACATAAAATTACAAGAGATCAGTGATGCATAGAGGAGCAAGGCTATTAAAAGCTTTAAAAACAAGCAAAACAGCTTTAAAATCAAACAAATCTGTGTAAAAAATTATTTTTGTCAATCAGAAGACACGTGAAAGAAACCCGATTAAATACATCACACAAAAAACAAAACAAAAAGACAAAAAAACTTTGATTAAGAAGATGTTAAATTATGCCCTTATGTAATTACAAGATTTGGTGAAGGCACAATACATGCATTAATATGAATATGAGAATATAAATGGAAGAAAAGTTTTACCAAAATAACAGATTACATACAAATGTGGCTTTTTGAGTCTATTTCACTTCATGGAGGGCTAGTTGAGTTAGCAAACTACAGAAAACACTGTGCCATGGTTAACTGTGCCTTGATGGCAGATATACTGATTAAATTTGAACTCTCTGGCTAAATAAAATAAGATAAGATAATCCTTTATTCGTCCCACAGCAGGGAAATTTAAAGTGTTACAGCAGCAAAGTAGGTATTGCAAAACAGTATAAAGTAAACAAGAGCATACATAGCAATTATCAAAAAGTTACTAGCAATTAAAGTTAAAGAAGTCAAAATAAGCATATCTTACAATGTATATACACAACTAAATAAGCAAATTTACAAATATTTACAAAACCAGTGATGTAGTGAAAAATGTGCACAGACTTGTAGCATAGTATAAACCAATGTACTGAACAGAACTGAGAAGATGGGTAGAAAAAAAACGTACTGCCTATGTAAGAAGAAAGAAAGTAAGAAATACCCTCAGTGGTAGAGTAACAGTGTAATCTTTTGAAAGAGGGAAGAATTTTCACCATCCGGACTTTAATGTAAAGACAAATTCACCACTCATTTCCTTGTTTCATCTCTTTAACTAAACCAAGCATCTCAAGTATGCTAACCTGTGACCCTAACAGGTAACTACTTGAACGTTTCCTACTAAGACACCACAGTTTACGAGGATACCCTGAACGCAGCAGACTCCCGTTTTCACGGAGACAACAATCACACGAAGAAGAGCGGGGGGACTCTCGTAAGTAACAAATCATTCTTTATAACGATATGTTTGCCTTTTTATGAACTTTACAGCATCTTTGTGACTTTAAAGATTACTGCAAAACAAAATGGTTTCTACTTGATGAAGTTATTGTCGGAAGAAGCTCAGGAGAAGTTCATCTCCGCCTTTTTCCTCCTCTTCTGAGCCCTAACTTTACCGTTATCATAGGGTCGGATGACTTTCGCCTAAATCTGTCTGAAACATGTGTAAGAGACTCTCTAAAGTGGGAAACGTTCTTATTTAGTGCTTTTTATAGTAATAGATTCATCTTTTGCTGAGTGAAGTCGTCGCTGTTCCCCTGGAAACTGAACTGTATACTCTCGAGACACATTTTTACAGAAGTGGCTGTGACATCATCAAACAGCCGTTGACGTTGATAAAGGCTAGCTAAAGCACGTGCTGTCATCCGTTGACTGACGTTAAGTTTACGCTGCGAGATTCCTGATTCAAGCTTAATGCAGGAAATAAGGGGGAAAATGTTGAACTAAACGTAAGCTTGAGGAAAAAAATCATATTAACGATGAACCTGTCTTGTTAAATAATAATGTTAAACTTAAAAGTTAGTGAGTTTGATTAAGAAAATGTGTCTATCAGCAAGAATGGTGGCAAGAGAGCGTCTAAAGCACTTTTTACACTACTCGCCACATTCACCCAGTCATACCCATTCACTCACTGATGATAGATCTAATCTCATTCGTTGACATTCACACATCTCTGAACAACAGAGGAAGCAATTTGGGGTTCAGTGTCTTGCTCAAGGACACTTAGGCGTTGGGATCGAACCACCGATTGATAGACAACCGACTTTACCCACTGAGCCACAGCCGCCCCGGAGCCGGAGTGATTTCATCTAGAATCTGACTGCATGATATCCCTATATAATCCCATTTCTACACACCTTTAACTTCAACCAAGAATATCAGCTGTGACAGGACATCACCTGTTTGCTGGAGGTCACCTCAAAACCGGAGTAACAGCCAAATTCCACCACATCTGTGTGTGATCCCTCACTGGATCTGATAGGTTTCTATTTTAGTCAATGTGTTAACTTCCACTGGATCCACTCCGTTGTGTTCCAGCTGCGTCTCTGATCTGGCAGGTCGGACCCCTCCGGATCAGATACGCAAGGACTTCTATTGTTGCCGTATGCCGGAGCGCGACGCATCAATCTCAACAGAGCAGATGGAGCGGGACAGGAAGTCAGTCACCAAACAAAATGAAAACATCTGGTTAATTTTCAGAATAAAACAATCTGTGTTATCACCAGATCGTTTTTAACTTAACTACAACAACAAACCGTTATGATGGGCGTAGCCAGGCCTGGAGTCAGGTCAGAGGTTTTCAGAGGACTAGAAAGACAACATGGATGCATTTAACGCCTTATGGACATGTTTTTTCTTTTCAGCAAATGTAGCTCTGCATTGTTTCAACAGAGCTTGTGCAATGACAGTATTAAAACTCCTGCATGTTGCGCTCTGATGGAATTAGACTTGCAACCATCTCTAATGTTTCATAACATCAGTGGAAGAAACCCAGTTTGATAAGATTACACTAAAAACTCAAAGGTATGTTAACTTGTTAGTGATTGTCAGAGTCAAATATATACATACTCGAGTCCAGGACTTGGTCTCAAGCCTCACCCATAGCCTGCTCGCATACTTCATCAAGTGCCGTCTTGTTCAGCTACAGTTCCTACATGCCACACATCATGAGTTTTTCTTCAAGGATTTTGCAAGAAACTCCATCACTTGGTCCATGATTATTGAAAAAAACCTGAAGACTTTGTTGCAGGTATTTTTGATCCCACAAGAGCAAAACAACCTCCACATCTCAAGAGGCGTGATGCGTATTCAAACACCACACTCAGTAACTTCATTGACAATATAAATCTGGAATTGTCCACATTGTTAATGACAAACAGCACGAGATTGCTTGACATAACTCACCCTCAGGTGTTTGAACAAGGTGTGTAGCTACAATGCTGTGACCTCAGAGCTGTTTGCTCATGTGACAGGCTGATAAGAAGTTTTAGAGAGGCCAATTCGGTCAGAAGAAAGAGAGAACTTACGAGCAGCTTGTGGAAAGCGTGTCACTGTGGAAAAGCTCAGTGCACTTCCTCCTGCAGCGATACAGCAGCGTGGAAAAGTACCTTCAAGATAACAAAACACCAGGAGGAAGAGCGATGAAGCTCACCTGACACTGGATCCTCATGAATATCGTAAAGGTGGTTTCAGCGAGTCATCAGCTGGCTTAATGTATTTTTCCATTTCATTCCCTACAGCTGAGTCAATCCTCATAAACCCTGCGCTTGTTTCATAAGGTCAAAGACACAATATAGAAAAACCAGCTGGACTCTGCTTCATCACTGTGTTCCATTTGGAGGGACTGAAAAAATTACAGCTTTATTATTATTATTATTATTATTATTATTAATAATAAAAAAGGATCCATTGTTTCTAGAAGTCTCTGTTTTATGGACTCTAAACGTTCAAAGAAAAGGGGTTTCAGTATTTTTCTTCCAGATTAAAATACTGGAATGTGGATTTGCTGATCTGGATACCTCAGTGTGATACAAATGTGATAGTCCAGGGATAAGAATACAGCTGTGTACTCACCCTGAATTGATGTAATTACTAGTGTTGTAATCAGTCTAAGGTGAAGCCTAACACTGGGCTTCCACCAGATCTGTGGCCAGTCTGTCCCTGATCCACTGCTCCGTGCTCTCTCGTCCGTCAACACCGACCGGTTAAGTTTTCAGAGCGCAGCACAGAGCAGGACCACCGGACAGCTGGAATCATGTGACCAAGGTTTTACCGCGGTAATCACTGAATCAAGGATTCTCCTCCTCCTCTCCTCATCCATGTTGTCTTTCTGGTCCTCTGAAAACCTCTGACCTGTTGACTCCTAGCCTGCATCCGCTCATCATGACGGTTTGTTGTTGTAGTTCAATGAAATACGATCTGGTGACAACACAGAGTGTTTTATTCTGAAAATGAACCGGATGTTTTCATTTTGTTTTGGTGCCTGACTTCCTGTCCCGCTCCATCTGCTCTGTTGAGATTGATGCGTCGTGCTCCTGCATACGGCAAAGATAGAAGTCTTGTGTATCTGATCCGGAGGGGTCCGACCTGCCAGATCAGAGACGCAGCCAGTACGCAATGGAGTGGATCCAGTGGAAGTTAACACATTGACTAGAATAGAAACCTATCAGATCCAGTGCTGTGACGGATTCGGAGACGGATCTCTTGGAATTAGGCCGTTAACACAGAGAAAGAATACCGTAGATAGATTTATTTTGTGAACAAGTGAAGAGGTCAGCCATAACTGAAAAACAAACATGTACAGACTCTGTGATCGTGTGTTTAGCCATGTTTACAGTAACAGGGAGAAGGTTCTCACCTGAACAAGAGAACCAGGGTTTGTCCCTGGAGAGAGCAGACTTCACAGTGTGTTTCCCTACAGACACCAGGGCCTATTTGAACAGCCCTGTGCTCTGTGAGTCAGAGTCCCAGCGTGGCACCCTAAGGAGCCAAGCTCTACACAACCATAACAACATTTATAACACACAATAGCTCGTCAGGCCATGTGTCATTACTGAAGGCCACTGCAGTAATATCAGGTGTCATCAGAGGCCTTCTGTTCTGTGATTGGAGATCATGAAGTACTGAAGGCAGTTTAGTGTTTTTCCCCTGGAGGTTGATTGGTGGTCTTGTTATGTTTTGGATGAGGCAGCAGGGAGAAAGAGCCAACATAACAGATACACTGATTTAGGTAGATCGGTTGGACAACATTCAACTCTACATTTCAGGACTGACTTTCTTTTGAGGACGACTTGACCTCTTTTTTTTCTTCAAATTGAAAATATTACAGAATTGTCTCACCTACATTTTTGCTTGGGTCATCTGGTTTCTCCTCTGGTTCCTAAATAAATATGTGTGTCCTTAAAGTAGCTCAGAAAGTAAGCCTTTCCCAGTGCTATATAAGACCTCAATGAGGATTTCAAGTCATCTTCAAAACAACATGTTGTTAACCTCGTAAATTAAGCAGGCGTTGCTACCTGTGATTGTGAAATCGCAACAGTAGTCCAGCCTTTAATCAATCAATCAGACTTTATTTATAAAGCCCTTTTCATACAATGACATTAGAACACAAAGTGCTGTACATAAAAACAACCGAAGCTGCTGTTGGTAGGAATGGTGTAAAAAACGTTGCTTTTTTTTTTTGCTGGGTTGGAGAAAAGGTCATAATTCCCATCGGTACTCATCGGTAAGTGAAGTCATTTGAGATTATGGCGAAATCTCTGTGTTTTCCAATGTCTTTGTATCAAGCAATGTTATTATTCCCCTCGTTCCCGTTATGAGGGACCAATCAGAGCTACTCCCCGACCCTTTGTCCTGATTGGCTGGGAAGCCACTTCTTCCCCAAAAGAACAATCTTTTGTGGGCGGGGTTATGGGAGCAGAGAGGGGAGGGGGAGGTGAGTGAGAGGAAATCTGGTGGGAAGGGGTAGTGTTGACATTCAAAATATCTCTCCGAACTCATGTTTATATCACAACTACCAACAGCAGCTTTAAAATAGAATACATTTTATATAAATAAAAAATAATACTCCAAATCCACCCCACAGTCCTAAGGTTAAGAACACAATATATGCAACAATAATAATAATAACAATATAAATAAAATAAACGAAAAATAAAAAAGAAGTTGCTGAAAGAACTGAGGAAACACTCTCATGATATCTTAATGAGGAAACACTGGAGGTAAAATAAGATGTTAAAACTCAACACAGGAAATTAAACTCACCAAAATAAAATACATTTCTAAGATAATAAAACACTAAAATATTAAACCATTCAAAGAAAATACGATGCTATACTTAAAACATATAAATATATAGTGACTCAAATTTGAACTAGATAATAGATAAAGTAAGGTGAAATAAAACTGTTATAAGAATAAAACTCAGTTAAAAGCGAGACAACTACGGCCACTGTAGCTCAAGAAACACCCGCCACATCCATCTGTTGGCTGTTAAAGCCTGTGTGTCAACAGCACTGTGGGTCATGAGGAGACACTCGAACATGGTTGTATTGCAGATAAAGCTTGAACTTGAAGTCTTTTTGGTTCTATTGGTTCTCCTGTTTGTGATTATCTGATCATCACGGCTTCCTCTGTAGTGTTTTCCTTCAATTCATATGATGGTGTACTGATAGGTCTGTACGGCATGTAGGACTAAACAGTGGCCTCTTCTGAACCACTATGAAAACTTATTCAAATGCTCTGTGGAGCTTAGAGTCTGAAAAAGGTGTGTTCAAACAGCTCATGGCCAAAACGGGCTTTATTGTTTACTTTTCTTCTTACTTGTCTTCATGTTTCTTCTTCTAGAAAATGGTCGAGTGAGAGCAGACGATGCCAGTTATGAGTCAAAGCAGTCCCTGTCTGTGGACTCAGCTCCCCCAGAGCAGACCGAGCCCGTGTGACCGCTACAAGCACGCCTGCTGCAGCTACGACGGACATGTCTACATCCTGGGAGGAAGAGAGAACAGCTGTCTGAGGGACTTCTGGAGGTACAGCGTGGGTAAGGACACGATAAGTTCACTTTGTAATGTGTTTGCTGTTTATGATTTTGGTTGAATGCACACAGACACAAACCTCTCTGTATGAGCATCCTCAGATATTGTCGGCTGTGTTGAATGAAGCAGCATCATATTTAATGTTGTAGTGTGTAATGAGTGGACTGAGCTGAGCTGCACCGGTGAGGCTGCCCCAGAAGAACTGGAGGAACATACAATGGTGGCTCATGAGGTAAAAAATCATACTGCTTTGTTTGTTTTTTACTTTAAACAGCTTTAAAAACTATTAATCTGTATTCAGAGCAAAAATAAAGGAAGTTACATCTTTGAATGTTCCTCTCAGGGCTTCCTGTATGTGTTTGGAGGCATGCTGGATTCTGCATACACCAAGTGGAGATGTTCCCTCTGGGTGTTCGACATCGGTGAGTTTCACAACAGCTCTGCACGATGGTACAACTATTATTAAGGCCAGCCACTGCAGTGACGGCTCAGACTCAATGAAGAGATCTTGTTGTGACATGTCCGTTTGAGTCTCAGGCTGCGAGCTGCTGCTTTGAGAAGTATTCAGTCCCCTAGTTCAGTGTGAGACCTGCTTTCATAGACTTAAAAGTGTTTCTCAGCTTTTCCCCATATTTTATGAAAATGTTTTAAACATTAACAAAAAACAGGAATGTCCCAACTGTTCTAAATGTTTAATGAAGACAATAACAACCTAAAAATAACTCTAAAAAGCTTTGTTGAGGAAGAAATCCAACCCCTTATTAGTTCAATGTGTGGGCTCTGTTACGGTCTAACAGGACCTGCTTCCTGCTCTATAAATACCCCGGCTCGTTTGTTCCTGTTTCACCCTCTGAGAACGTAGCTTCAAGACTCTCTTAATCTGCTGCTTCTTAAAGTTTCTTTTAATGTGCATTTATAACAAAGAATCATCCATCCTGCTCACCTCCATTTATCCACATATAAATCCACCCTGGTAAGTATTGATGTAAAGATGATTTAATTGATTTAAATTGTGCAATTATACAGCTAAAGACATGTTTCTATTGCACCAGAGTTCTTATCAGCTCACTTACAGGTCCAATGAAGTTTAAACTCAGCACATTAATTCATGGTAAAAGTGTAAACATTATCACTCTAACAGATTCAGCAAATATGCATCTTCTTCTCCCTCAGTCAGTCCTTTCACTCTGCCAAAGCTCACAGCATGTTGTGGTTTGTGGCTGCTTCGTATCTGTTTCCATCAATTTGATCGGTGTCTCTTTCACTCAGCTCCTTGTGTGTTTAAACATCCCTCGCTGTTTCCTACTGTCTGTCTTTCTTCTTCTCTCTCTGAATTAAGAGTAGTATTAAAAACATCCTCCAGGTTGTTTACTGAGGATGTAAGAAAGTGAGGTTTGTGTTAGATTGTCAACAGGAAGAGGTGAAAACACAACAGTCTACAGGATGTGTCAGGAGTTTGTCTCTAACGTCTCCTTTCCTAGACCGAATTAACAACCATTGTTAAGGAGTCTTTGACCAACCAGATTTAAGTATTTAACACACCCACTGATCAGTAAGCAAGCCATGTATATTGTATAGTATTGGGGTTTACTTTAGCAGAATAGAACCTTGACAGGGTGAGTGGAACAGAGAGGTCTTAACCCCCTGTCCAGGTCTGTTCTTTATAACGATGGACAACAAGAGTTAAATATCAGACCTCAAAATGCCTTGATTGACCAATAAGAACAAAATAGCTAACACAGCCATGCAATATAATTAAGTAGTGCATCTTTTTTGCACTGTGGTGTATAAAGATAAATGTTATATCAAACTACATGTGCTCCAGTACTGCGGTACAGATATGTTAACAGACTGATATTAGGCTCTATATCTCTCCTTTAAAGATATAGAGAGATTTGGGTGGTCGTGAGATGTCTTCCAGAATTTTTAT
This sequence comes from Notolabrus celidotus, assembly GCF_009762535.1. NCBI lineage: Eukaryota > Metazoa > Chordata > Actinopteri > Labriformes > Labridae > Notolabrus > Notolabrus celidotus. The sequence continues at coordinate 9,870,501 of NC_048281.1, read as the reverse complement.
TTTTTATTTTTTTAAGTTATCTAAGATTAGTACATTTTAGCCATTATAGTAAAAAATATCCACAAAAATAGTAGCTAAACTTGAAATAAAACCTTGAAAATAGAAAATGTAATGAGTTTTCTGTCTTTCTTTTTACCAGATGACTCCTAAGTTTAGGGTTAGTGAACAGTTAATCATCAAAAGCATCAGTAGCAGCAGGTTAATTCAAAACGGCACAGGAAACACAGCCACATGCTCAAGGAGGCAGGCTGATTATCTGCAGACCAGCTAAATGAAACCACACTAAATCACTTTGAGGGACAGTGGGGGTCACGAGTCTTTGGCATCTAAATTTTGGGGGTCGCGGGCTGAAAAGTTTGGGAACCCCTGCCTTAAAGTACATTTAAAAGCACATTGGTTTTTATTTAAGCTTATAAAAGTTAATCTAACTGAATTTCTCTTCCCATGAATCACAGTTAACTTCCCACTCATGACTCAAACTAAACAAGAACATCTTTTCATTAACGCTTACTCAACAACATTTTCACTCACGCTCTTCGTCATCCTCATTTTCTTTTGTTTTGTGTTTCAGCAAAGCAGAAGTGGGTGCACTCTCAGGGAAAGAAGAGCTCCCCTCAGGTACAGAGGTCCTTTCATATGAAAACTATTTGAAGGAACAGAAAGAAAGGAGACTACTCCTCTCTCCTCTTGCTCTTGACATGCTCCTTTGTTCGTATTCTTGGAAACAAATGTTGGAAAGAATCAGATCTTGCCATCAATTCATAACACACAGCTTTTTTTCTTCAGATTCACGTGTTGCACTGTGTTAAGACTTAACAACACAGAAGCTGTTTCCTGGAAGTAAATCTGTTTCATGTGATAACTACAGATATTATTTAAACTTCCTCCTTGTAAGCGTCAGTAGTGATGCTTGCCAAAGTTTATAATCTGACATCCTGAAGAAAAATGTCTCTGAACTGAAAGAAAACATCTGCAAACATCTATTTAATTGATCAATGCTTCAAAGTTTATTACAAATAACACAAAGACTTACAGAGACATAATTATCTCAAGGCAGTGCAACAGAATAAATATGATGTTCACAGCTGTATGTGAGGGGGCATGATGCATTTCTATGCAGGAATACATGTGATTGAAAGAGATCATACATGAGAGCATGGAGAGTGTCGAGTCTCTGATAAGAATTTACGAGATCAGAGGAAATTCAAGAGGATCAGAAACTTCCCTGGTCTCATCTATCTTCAAACATCGGGACCTGTACAGGGTCAGGACCAATGTGACAAGTGTGAATTGTCCCCTGACGGCCCACATCAAGACTGACACTTGATCCGGGGTTCTGCAGCCTCAGAGGAAACCTAAAGAAGACAAATATTTTAAAAAATACAGTTAAAAAGAAGTTAAACACATGTTAGAGTAGTTTAAAGTCAGTGATAATGTAGTCATGTGATTTTTTAGTTAGTAGTCTGTAAATAAAATGTTTGTGTGCACGTTTCTGTCTCTCTGTGTGTTCAGACCCAGATGCCTTCCAACAGAAAAGGACACAGCGCCGTGGTGCTGGGCTCTGACATGCTGCTGTACGGAGGTTTTGTCGACATGAAAGGATCCTCGCAGGAGTTTTGGAGATTAGATTTTGGTGAGTTTAAAATGTTTGGTTTTGCTTCACATGGAAACACACAGCATAAAGTTTGTATTTGCATGTACTTTATGATTCATGTTTCACTATGTTGTAATCTCGGTGAGATGTTGCATCAGAGTTCAGCATGTTGAAACAAAACATCAGTAAAAACGTTCCAATAGAGGCAGCTTTAAACAAAATCATCTGCATTCTTCGTGGTAGTGTTTCTGTTCATCCTGGTGGATTTGATGAAAGGAACAGATCTGGTAAACAGACATCAGAAACAAATAACTGAATGTGTCAGTAGTAAAAACCGTTTCTCTCTGTGGAAATACTTTGATTTGGCGCTTTCGTCACACATGATTGTGATGCAAATATTGCAACTTGTTTGGCTGTTGCAAGCTGCAGCAGTTTACTGGCACAGTGTCAGAACTTTTATTGGACCTCTGACAAAGTTGAGTTTGCAGAAACAACCAACCAATCACATTCACCGCCTCTATTTCTTAAAGCTAGGGTTGGCAGTCTCGGAAAACCAGCATGAATTTGAATGTAGCTTTTCCTCATGACTCCGTCTAACCCCTCCCCTCCTCCCTCGGAGCTCCTCTAAAACGACGCCCCCCCGCTCACATGCACGAGCGCCGCTGATTCTCGACCATATGATCGTGACTGATTCAAAACTGGTCCTCACCAAAACATTATCATAGTGAAAGTTAAAAACACAAACAAACATGGCTGCTGTTAGTACTCACAACTGTCATGCTAGCATTATCCAGTTGTACTGGTGACATGGTATCAGGAGAAAAGTTATAACACATATAATACTGTAACAGCTCTACTGTTTGTTAAACGTGTTCAGTGTAGATGTTCTTAATTCCTACAGTGTTGACAGTCAGTGAAGGCATCAGGAGAGGTGTAGAGTGTGGAGTGGGAGAGAGGAGAGACAAGAGGAGAAGTTTTTCATTCATTCAAACATTGATTGTTGCTTTGTTGGTTGGCGTGATCACTGCTGACAGTGACCGGTTATTAAAGATCAACGTGTTCACGAATCGGCTCGTCATCACTACAGCGTCCGGACGGACGCTACAATAAATATATATTTTCTGTAGGACTTACTGAACGTCATTAATTATTCTGCTTGTTGGTGAGAGCTTTTTAGACTCTGATCCGGACTACAGTCCTGAGCAAAGCACCTCATCAGCTCAGAGGGGACAGGCCCGAGGACGAGCGAGAGGGGCAGTAAATAGAGTCAGGGGAAGTAGAGGCAGGAGACGGGGACTCGGAGGAGTGCACGCCGTGGAAATGCACGCGCAGGAGGAGGGCAGAACGGCTGGACAGGATTTGATTGGTTTAAAATTTGGGGAGCCAAAAAACGGTGATTGGTTAGTGTTTTCCCAGGTTTACTCCGGCTGTAGATAGCAGTTTTTTTTCACTCTTTTTTAGGAACACATCATGTAATGATTGCCATCAGGACAAAAAGATCATTTTAACCAGTATGACAAAAAGTGTATCTAAATCTGATTACCAACCCCAGCTTTAAGCTGTTGATTTCTCTCATAAATACATCTTATTTTGTATTATACTGAAATATCTCTTCTTGTTCATTTGCATTATAGACACCATGAAGTGGTCCATGCTCAGCAGCTCTCAGCAGGCCTCATCGGGACCAGGACCCAGACACAGTCACTCTGCCATGGCCTACCAGAGCTGCATGTACCTGTTTGGAGGCCTGAAAGGTTTGCATGAGCAGAGAGACCTCTGGAGGTGGAACTCCACCAACTGTACATGGAGTTCACTCAAAAATAAGTGAGTCGTGATTTCATCAGAGTGCCTGTGGGTGTTGCCATGGCTCCATAGCTGTTTGAAGTATTAATGTAAGACAACCTGTGGAAATGTGCTTCAGTAGTGAGGTGGTGGTTCCCTTAACCTCTGAACTGTAAATCCAATGTGAGATTATTTTAATATCATGTTTTTGATTTTTTTTTTTTGTTTGTTTATTGGATTTTTTACATTTACAAAAAAAACTAACATTTTGTGTACAAATGCACAAATTGAGACATAACACTGGACAGTCATCTTCCCCCATTAACAAAACAAAAGCAAACACAAACAGAGAGAAAGTTAAAAGAATAAAAAATACATAAAATGTATATAAGTAAAATAAAGCAATTAAACAACAATAATAATAATCATATAATAATACATATACATACATATATTCACATTTATACTTGTTTGGTTGTTATTATGTCCAGGTCCCTCCCCTATACTGTCAAAACTGGATCATGAGACAAGTGGGAGTTTGAAGGGAGACATTAACAAAAACAAAGCAATATAAGAAGTGTGAGTAAATAAAAAATACAAAAGTTGTGTGTAACTAATAGTAACATTTTATGGCAGAATTTAAGAAGTGAGCTAAAATCTCACAGCTGCTCAAGCAGATATATAATGAAAGGTTGCTATATCTGCTTAAAGTTACCCTTAGATCCCCGGAGAGAAAGTCTGATCTTTTCCAGCTTCAGAAATTGTAAAGTCTCTATTTCAATCTCATGTTTTTAATAGTAATTGAGAGTTTGTCATGTCCTGGAATCCTCCAAAAATCTTGATTACTCTTCTAATGAAACTCTTTAAAGTCTTTTTAAAGCCAGAACTTCTTCCATTAAATGTCCAGCCCCTCTCCTCCCTGAGTCCTGGTTTTAAACTCTCAGGCCAGCTGACACTACCTCAGTGAAATCCAACTTTAGACTTACTTCACCTTAATGTAGAACGTAGAGAAAAAACACTGCTGCTTTAAACAAAAACTTGAGTCTGCTGTTTTACCGGACCTATTTATCCTGTTTGAGGTGTTCATGTGGATCTTTTTAAATACAGTCTAAACTTATAATATCATTAGGTTTCATGTAAACAAAGCCACTGTAACCTGAACCTAATCAGATCCTGCTGTGACTCATCGTGTGGTCTAAAGTTCCACGCTTCCACATGAATGAAGTTTTAAACTGTAGTGAAGTGAAATCTGCCGTCAGCCGTGTGATACTTCTTTAAATTGTCTTGTCATCGATAAATCGAAATAGCGTACATTTTGTTAGAAGAATAATGCCGGTCAAAATAAAAAAATATATACTTGTGTCATAAATAATATGATGCATCTCTAAGGTAAGTGGGATTTGTACTCAGATGAGAATCAGCAGCTCAACTACACTACAAAGTGAACGCTCCATCAGACCAAGCCCACGTCTGTTAGGGGTCTGAGGAACTTGATACCTGGATGTGTCATCACCTGCTGAACTCAGGATCAGTTTTCAGTGGCTTTGCTGACTAACAGGGTGACATGAGGAGACTGTGTCGGCCTGCACAGTGGAGGGTATGCTTGTAGAGGTGTGTGTAGAGAGTTAAACAAAAACACATACTTAGGAAGTCTTTTAGCTATAGTATACTTTATAAATGCTAGGGATTGGAATTTACCGTAATCCTTGTAATCGATTACTCAAATTTCCTAATGAACGATTACTCGAGTACTCACAATTATTTATTTATTTTAACCATAAACCAAAATAGATAAATAAAAGTCCGTCGGACACGGACCTACCAGACCAGAGTTATAGTAAGTTCTTCTGCCTTTTCTTCATACATCTCTTCCACTCTCGTAGTTGTTGTTCTCCGTGATGGTAGCTTGTACTCCGGCTGGACTAACGCGATCAGCTCTTTGAAGCCTTCTCCTTACACAAAACTTAATGGGAGCATATCTCCAGTTACCATTTTGGTTATTATCAGGCTAATCTTCTCCACTCTGATTTCATCACAACGACGTGTGCTAACAGGGCGAGCAAAAGACGTGATGGAGACTGCCTGTTATCCGTCTCTGCTGTTTTCTCCTTGTGCTTTAAAGGTGACATATCATGCAAAATCGACTTTTTAATGGTTCTCTACCTGAAATATGTGTCCCTGGCATGTCTACAAACCCCCCGAGAATGAAAAAAATCCATTCTGCCCCTGTTCTGATTTCTCCACCTTTCTGTAAATGTGTGTGAAACGAGCCGTTTCAGACTTCCGTGTTTTTGTTACGTCACAACAATATCCGGTCTGTCATGGAGTCAGAGCTCGGAGCTTTTTCAGCCCATAGACTGTATAAAATACAACTCAATCCCTCCTCCGTTTTTCATTACCTGCACACGTGTGGTAACAAGAAGCTCAGGAGGGAGGTATGCTAGTTGTAGGCTGTCTTAATAAACACAAAGGTCGGTTTTACTCCCCACGTCTGCAGATTTGAAGATCTAGTGGATGATTTTTATTTATCATGGAAAAGTGCTAGCGCTAGTTAGCATAGCCACATAGCTACATGTTCGTAGCTGTAGCTGTGTACCAAGACACACGTCGACATACTGACAAATAAAACAACAAGAAACACAATAAATCTGTGACCAATCCTTCAGAAAGGTCCTGCTGCAGGCGCCTCTCCGTCAGGATCAGATTCTGGATCAAATTCAGAGGGTTGAAGTAACGCGATCTGTTAGCAGCCGTGTATATTCAGCCAACATGTAAACATTAGATCAACGTGCTGGAGAGCCGAGGCCACATCCACTTCCTGAAGGGGCGTGGTCAGAGGGAAAACAGACTGTTCTGAGGAGGGCTGAAGAAGAGGGTTTTTCAGGCATGCCAAAATCTGATTTCAAAGTGTTTTTTTGAGCATAAACTATAAAGACATGTTTTGGGGACCTCTTAGACCAATATATATTGATGAAAAAAGCGTGATATGTCACCTTTAAGCGTATGTGGTTAAGCATCAAACTAGTATTTCTATGGTATGTAAGTTTAACGCCACATATCTTGCACTGCACATTAACTTCATCGTTTTTTCAAAGTACTTCCAGACATTAATTTTTATAACTGACATGCCGCAGGTGTGGCAGACAGTTCTGTGTTTGTTGTGCTTTCCCTTTCGGTTGAATAACGTGTCCCTAGAGAGTTGCCGTAGCTGCCGTAAAACAATTGTTTTTGCTGAAATCTCGCTTGGTGTGTTCTAAAGCTGAAGCCGTGGCCGGAGAAGTTATACGTTTATATCCCGCTATTTATTTTCCTACCTAGTATATTCATTTAGGTGAAAACAAAAAGCACATGGTCACACATGTAATGCTGTATGATTATCTTGCCAGGTGCGCGAATAACAAAATGCTATTCAAATAATGGGGTCAACGGTGAGTACTGTAGTAATCGTACCCATCCCTAATAAATGGTAAAGGATTTGTTTTTTACAGCACTTTCTCTCGTCCTCTGACCACTGAAAGCTCGTTTACGATACATGTCACATTCACCCATTCACACACTGAAGGCAAAGGCTGCTGTGGAAAGTGCTTATCAGTATTAATTAGGGATGCAAACAATTAAAAAATGTTTTCAAGTAAGTTCTTAACAATCAATTAATCGACTATCGATTCATTGATGGTTAAGAACTTACTTGAACACATTTTTTTGTTTCGATTTTATATCACGTTGAACAAACATCATGTGGTCTTATATTTAATTCAGCCATCAGGGAGGTGTTTTAAGCTTAAAGCATGTTTCTATGTGAAACAGCTGACTAAAGGTGTTGCTCACAGTGGAGACGCTCAGCTGGGTGCTATGGCTGAATGTCAGGTCTCCACGTGAGCTTTTTTCTCAGCCGGCAGACTGATTATGACCCGGTTGCACTCCCAGCTTTCGGGTTTTTTTTATGATTAATCAATAATTCATCGTTAACATTTCCACAGATCGATCACCGAAAATACTTGGAATTTACATCCCTAGTATAAACTAATCCCATTCACAAGGACAATTCAGCATGTGGACAGAGGGACCTGGGATCAAACCCCCAACCTTCCAGCTCTGCTCTGAGTGACAGCTGCTCCTTATACAGAGCCAGTAAGCATAAACTTCAAACTGAAGTTGCACAAATAAAATAAAACAATTGAAAAAACAGTCTCACATTAAGCAAAACAAGAAGGATTGTAGGAATTGATGAACCGAGTCTAATGCAGAGTCACCGGAGAAGAAATGAAGTCTTCAGATTATCTTAACAACCTCCATCACATGAAAGTACGCAGACTTACTCCACCTCTTCCAGCTCTCTCTGTTCGACTGTAGTTCTTGTTTGTATTCATAATTATTTAAGAAGTTCAGTCACAGTCACAGCAGGACTCTGGTTACAGCCACAAAGACAGAAGGCCAGTGTTTACAGTCCACATTGTTCTATGTGTTCCTTCCTGACACCCCCTCTGGGTTCTCTCCTCAGGTCGGGTCCCTCCAGACTGATGGGACACTCAGCTGTGGTCTACAAAGACAGTATGCTGCTCTTTGGAGGAGGGAGGAGCCAGAACTCTCCAAAGAACTCCCTGTACAGGTACAACTTCACCTCTCAGACATGGACGCAGGTTCCCATACTCCTGGGCTCCACCCCTCCAGATAAGATTCACCACTGCTGCGTCGGGCTCGGTCCAAGCTACATGTCCAGCACCAGCAGTTCGAGCTCAGAAGTCATACCCAGACTGCTGGATGACAAAACAAGACCCTTTAAGAACAAGTGTTTTCCTGCTCCGCTCACTTTCCTGGGCTCAGACGGAGCGATAGAGATGGAGACGTTCAGCCTCCTGGACAGATGCTACACGAGACTCACACCAGCGTCAGAGCTGGACAACAGAACTGAGAGTTTGCTGGGGAAAGAAGCCCAGAGGACCGGAAACTGTCTGAGTTTTGAAAACAAGGCTTTCAAGAAACAGTGGAGCTGCACGGAGGAGGAGCTGCTTCAGGAGGAAGAGGAGGACGGAGATATAGCTCAGCATCTGCCGGATCTGCTGCTGGTGCTGGGGGGAAGACCCTGCGCCACACACAGCCCCATCTCCATCTGGCAAATGACTCTGAGTGAATCCTAACAGCCTGAGAACTAACTCCACTAACAGCTTATATTTTTGTATGAATAATAAACATCAGTATTATATTGTCACACACCTTTGTTTAACACCTTTAAAGTGTTAACATGAAACACAATGACATATTATTTTATTTGTGGTGACTTTTATGTTTTTAAGTGTCTTTATTTTGCCTCATCGCAGTGAGCAAAAGAAACGTCTAGAAATTGTCAAGAAACTTAAAATCCATAACACAATAATAATTATTACATTACCTCTGCTTTAACGATGTTTGACTGTCATCTAAATAGTGTCATAGTGACTAACAGGAGGGACATTATTGAAACACTGCCATGACAACATGCCTGTCAGATGAAACACGTGAAGATGACATGCCTAATGTTCACTGCTCACCACAGTTCAACATGTGGCAGGATGCACCTTCACATTAGTTACATCTAAACAGACACATGTATTCATGTATATGGAAGCAAATAGGTTAAAATTAAAAAGAAAATTTGAAAATTGAATTGAATTAACAGAAAAGCTTTTTAATTTTCCAAAACATGTGCACATTATTTGACTCATAAATTAAATTAATATTCAATAATCCTATTTGCATTTTAGTTTTCATCTTCAACAATTCAAATTGTTTTTCACAATTAAAATGAAAAAGAAAATGACATTTGCTTTTTAATTTTCAATAAATGCCCCTCTAAATTATTATCATACTTCAAATGAAAAAGACAATTCGAAAAATAAAATGCATTCACAGAAATGCTTTTCATTTTCAGAATGGATGCACATTTTTTTACTCAAAAATAAAATGAAAAGGCAATCATACCTTTGTCATTTTAACTTTCATGTTAAAGCTTGCACATTCTGTAACACAATTACAATTAAAACGAAAAGGACATTGCTTTTTCGTTTTCTAATGTGCCCTGCCAAATCTGTCAAAATATTCACACCAACACGAGAATGAAATTGCAATGTGCACGGCGCAGAAAAGTGACGTCAGACTTCACCTCGCAGTCTGACTGCTTTTTGGTGGTGGTTTCTTTAACGCTGGTGCGATCTGTTAGCCAATGAGGTCCACAGATTAAGAGAATGATGCGCAGAGAATGATTTGTCTTGTTTGCTTCCTTTGAAATGTTGTTTTTTATGTCTACATGAAGAGTATACATGATATGTCAGAAGACTTGAGTCCAAGAGCTTCAGTGGTGACATTTTGTATCCCTAAAAAGATTTACAGAACACATACGCAAAGAGAGGAGAAGCCTCTGTAAAGTTTGAATTACTTCCACACATCACCAAATCTGGTAGAGTCAAATTTACCAAGATGGAGAACATATGATTACCTTTAATAAAACCTAATGGATGATTTGGTACCAGCTTAAGAATTAGGCATCAGGTCGGTCATTGACCTTATGGATTTCACACATGGAAGGTCAACATCAATGGCTGTGGTCCAGTTTGAGTATCTTATTTCATATGTTCCACAGACGTGTGTGAGATTAAGTCACGCTGTCACTTGTTCATGAAATGTTACAAATAAATATGCTTATAAAATCATTCTAACTTACACCCCACATTAAAATAATAATGAAAATACACATGTTTTTATTTTCTTGATACAAACCAGAACTGTCCTCTCTGCTGCCTTGGTTCCTTCAGTGTGGGCAAAGCAGCAGCGACTTAAACCTGCAGCGACTTAAACCTGCAATCTCTCTCACAGACAGCAGAGGGTGACACTGCTCCAAAAAGAAGTCTGGTTGTACATTTGTAGAGAGAGTTCTCAAGGTGTGCTTTAGGCTGGGGCTACCTGAAGTTGAGGAAGCACTGCCAAGGTGACCAGAAGAGAAGTGCAGCAAAAGGTCCTCCACCCTTGAATCCAAATAAGGTGACTTCTGAAATAAACAAAACATCATTCTAACAGCCAAAATGCAAGTTTGCAGCTTCAAAAAAAACAACAACAAGTGATGATAAACAACAGTTTATCCACCTGCCTTAATGCATTACTTCTTTCTGTGTGTCTGCCTCTTTGAAATCAGGACAGAGAACCTTTAACGAAGGACACAGTGTACCTGTGACCTGTTCTCATGTTTTACCTTCTTCAGTGGAAATCAATACACATGGTTTGTGAGTACCAGACTTAATTATACAAAGCTTTTCAATAGTTGACTGTAAGAAAAAAATAAAATAACTATTTTCTATTGTCTCATATGGAAATATCAAAATCCAACATCTCTCTAAAGGCTGCAACTTTTTACAACATATCTGAAGATCAGTCAGACATTCAGACATTAATGTAAGCTAATGTAAAGTTAAGGACAAAAACACAAGTGAGGAAGGATGAAGTTTTAAATATCTGAGTCATTCTGATTTAAACTCTTGGGCCTCCTGTTTGAACTTTGCACATTTGACATTTTTATATTTCTACCTGATAACAAGATGTAATTTAAACCGGTCCAGCAGTTTGTTTACCATGTGACTCTGATGGAAAGTAAACTAATCAGCTCTTTGGCAGCAGGCCCAGCTGCCAGGCTCAGTTTGACCTGTTGACCTACATTATAGCTCCTTCACCGACACAGACCTGCTCCTGAAAATACTACAAGAACACAATGATCAAGAAATGTATGTATGACTTCACCGTACTCTAACTCCTCAACTTTCTGCTATCTGAAATGTTTATGTTCTATTTATAAAACAAGACACTCAGTAGTGACGTTCCCAAAGTTCCCATTAAAACCAACAAATATTTGTATCTAATAGAAGAAATTTAATCAATATTGGACTCTTACTGTTACTCTATTCATCTGATATACGCCTGCTTCCTCTTAAAGTGTCCAAAAGAAAAGACAGGTGTTTCAAGTTAAATGAACAAATCTATCTTCAACACAACACTCTGACTCATAGATAGTGGAAAACTGATGTTTCTGGCCAAGATTTTCAAATATTGCAACATCTGAGGACACGAGGGAGGCAGACGGAAGTTAAATAGTTCTTCACTCTTTTAGTTTTTACCCTGTGAATCATGAATACAGCAGCCTTTCAGCCCCGAAAATAGACCCTCTAAAAGGGTTTTTTTTAAGGTTAAAGAAGTTCCAGACGGCCATGATGATTGGGAGGCAGACCTCACTGAGAGGACAGACAGAAGCTCCCTGAGCAGCTGATAGAACATGGAAAGGTGGCATCATCTGAACATTTTCCCCCAAGGATTAAAGATTATCCATTAAAATGTTTAAAAAAAGTCACATCTTTATTTCCAAGAATAAATAAGACTGAGTGATAATCAGTAACCAATATCTGATGTTTGTCCATTTATTTCAGAATCCCCTGATGTCCTTGGAAGATTTGTGTTGTTTTTTAATCTTCTATCATTTCATTTTTAATAGCCTATAATCTGTATAAATGATGTTGTCAACAGTGTGATTTTTCAGTGTTTTCTATTCAAAGTTCTCTGTACTGTATAAAACAATGTCAACAGTATAAAGTCACAAAAATCTGAAGAGCGCTGCACAGCACATAGAGAAAAAGGACGTGCCAAAGCACATGCAATTTGTATTTAGCATTTCAGATGTTGTCTTCTGTGATGCAGATAAATTATTTATGTATACTTAAAATAATTAAATGAATTATGGGTCTCATAAAGGTGGAAGAAATAAAAGTAAAACTGTCTATCACAAACAAAAAAAGCAACTTTATGTTGGGTTGAAATTTTGACACTATCAGAGAGGAATAAGAGGTTTTTAGTTTTAGTGAAGTAATTATCTGTTATTCATCTATTATGATCTGTTAATGCTGAATGGTAACATATTTTAAAACTATTATATGTAGTTAACTTTAACATGCAAGGACTGCACCTTCCGTTCAACAAACTGTTATATCAATTAGATACGCACAACATTTATTTAAATCTTTAATAATGCATGTCTCTGAATGAATCCAGGTGGTTTTATTTCTATCCATCCATACATCCAGTTCTGTGTTTGAAATGACAGGATTGGATCAGTAGATGGCGCTATTTATCCATACAGCAATATTACAGCAGGCCACAGCGTCGCTTCACTTTACATTCAAAGTTGTATTCATTCTTTCAACCTCATTTTTGAATCCTCTTTTAAAAAATGTGATTTCTGTAAATATTTTTTTAATTCACTTAATTTTGTTTTCTTCAATTTTTTATTTTTTTTTACTCGAAGGCCAGACCTATTTAAAGAGACTAATAGTCCTGTGAGGGTTTTGATATTAGTAACATTTCATAAAACTTTGATTTGAGTCATCAGTCTTTCATCACTCACTCTAAATCTGCCTGCAGTCCACAGTCTGCACAGTTTCCACCCTAAACCTGTGCGTCTGAGACTGCGGATCTCTTAAGTGGGATGATCAAACTATGTTTCACTCTTTGAGTCAAATAACACGCCTTTGGGTAGAATTATGCAACCTCCCCGAGGCCGGTATGTTACCGTAATAAAACCTTGTTTCATCCGTGTAGTCGTGGCTCTGAGACGTAGTAGTCTTAATAATCCCCCGCGTCCAGTTGGTGGAAATCCCCACGTGGTTTCGACTCCTGTATAAAAACTTTGGGTGTGCGGAGCCCCTGTTGTCGTGATTGCAAAAGGCAGAAAGGGTCTCAGTGAGAGGCAGCATCTTGCAGGACGCACGGAGCTGTTTCATTTACTACAGCCGCGCGCACCGGACACGGTACCCAGCAGCGGGCGCAAACACAAAAGACGCGGGACTCACTGAGACTCACGGTGTTTTTCTCTTCTGGGACTGCAGTTGTAAAAGTTTCTGCATGCTTATTTGAATGGGAAAGAGCGAACTGGACGCATTTGGACGCCGGAGGGGGGTTTGATTTAGAGTCCTCGTTTGTTTTGGTAGATTACACGTCTGACCTGAACGTGCAGTGACAGACGCGCGTCAACAATACATGCTCCTGTGTGCGCATCGCAATCACAGAGATGACCTTTTATTTTGGGCTTAGAAAAGAAGCATTGTTGGATAACAAGCTGAATGCATAATGACTGGAGTTAATTAGCCTCGTATGTTTGGGAATACAAAGATCTCATTGGCTTCTCTGGATATCTTCAGGCGTCTCATTTTTTGGAGCACAAGTGGAATTAAACGTAGCTTTTACCTCAGAGTGTATTGAACTGTTTCTCCCTACTCTTCCCTGGGATTTAGCCTGTAACATAACTGCAGAAAAATGAGCTTTTACAGTTTGGCTTTGTCCTGTTTGGTCGCGTGCGTCCTCTCCGCGCGCTGCAGCTCGGTGACCGGGACAGACACTCAGAGCTCGCCCCAGGAGTCGTGTGCGTCCTGCGGTCTGAGGACGCCGGACCAGTCAGAGCGGGTGAACATAGACTTCCTAGAGGCGGTGAAAAGGCACATACTGAACCGGCTGCAGATGAGGGACAGACCCAACATCACCCACCCCATCCCCAAAGCCGCGATGGTGACGGCGCTGAGGAGGCTGCACGCCGGGAAAGTGCGCGAGGACGGCAGGGTGGAGATCCCCAGCTTTGACGGACAGGCTGCGTACAACAACGAGGTTCAAGCGGAGACCTCGGAGATTATCAGCTTCGCCGAGTCAGGTAATAATCAATAATGCATTGCATACATTCAAATCGACCCCTTCATGAACCTCTCCACCTTTTGACTTCGTGTTATAGACAGCTCAAGGATACAGGTGAGTTAATAACCTAAAATCATGGATGAAATTTCATTCTGTAAAGCCTACCATACTGATCTGACTAAGCATCACTTTAGAAGTTAAAATAACACAGTAAAGTAATTGGACCTGGTGCAATCATCATTTCCATCATCATATTACTTCACAGTGCTGCCCTGCTTGATTTCCAGTAGCTGGTTTCAAATCCTCCTGTTTAAGTCTGTGGAAATGAAAAAGAAACTAAACTCAGAGTCCTTAAATTACCCCTATGTGTGTTGTCTATGGGATAAAAGGAACCTCTGAATCCAATTTCATCACTAAAGCCGTGCTCACACTCAATACTCCAATGTATAAAGCCCTCTTTTAAATACACACAAAAGTCCCTCAATTGGCCATTTATCCCTTCCTCTAAGAATGTGTATCTAACTAATTCTCACAAGTCCAAAGAGAACACCCTTTCCTCTCTCTCTCTCTCTCTCTCTCTCTCTCTCTCTCTCTCTCTCTCTCTCCCTGCCACTCACACACACACACTCACTCTCACACACACACACACACACACACACACACACACACACACACACACACCCATGTTCACACCTAAAATCATCCAGGCTTGACAGAATCCAATAATTGTCAGTTAGCACTGTGAGAACGACGTCTTTGACACAAACTGTTAGTTTAACAAAAAGAAAACATATCATTAAAGACACCAAAATAGGACGACTAAAACACACACATACCATCCTGTATTTTCCCATTGGCCCTGCCGCTACAATTAGCCTGAATGGGGTCCCACCTTCCAATGGGAATGATCTGAGCACCCTCATGACAAGGGAACAAAAGCCAGGCAATTATTATAAGAGCTCTATGTGTTCCTGCTGAACGCAATATGTCAACGTTACGCAGGAGAAAACTCAAAGAAAACAAAAGAAATCAGAATAATGCATGAGACATTTGAGTTTGTGCGGGGGAGTTAGTGTTGGAGGGAGTGTGGAGGGGCATGGGGGGGTGATATTGTGTGAGTGTGTGTGTGTGTGTGTGTGTGTTTGTGTGTGTGAGTGTGTGTGAGTGTTTGCCCATATTGCAGTGTTGTAAAGAATGTTTTTGTCGATCCAAAGGTTCGCTGGGCTCTTTTTTTTGCTTCTTCTTCTTCTTCTACTTCTGTTTTTTCCCCCTAGTTCTATTCTTCCTCGCACCTTTGAGCCTTTGTGTGGCATTGTACCATGGAGCTGGCTCGGGTCCCTGCTCCCTAGACCCCGTCTGCCTCCTGGCCAGCTGGCTCACGCCCCCCTCTAGATCGGATGCTGCCAGCCAGGGGGCATGGCTCGGAGGCAAGGTCTCCAGAAAGCTCTGAAGCCAGGGGAGCTTGTCCCCCAAGCATGAGGGAGCCTGAATTGTTGTTGTCACAGTTTAGGGGAAGGCGGGTTTTGGGGCAAGGCTGGCATATGTTTAGCCAACAGCGAGCCAGTAAATGGATGTGGAAAGGTGTTGATGTGCCTTGAAACAGTGAGGTCACCTCACATCCCCTCAGCTCAGGGTTAACTACGTGCTTGACAGCCAGGGAGCCGGCTTCTTATCTCTGGTTGCCGTAGTGCAGAAGGTAGAGGTCTGCCAAGCGGCCCCCGGCAGGTGAGGAGGACGATGCCAATCTCCCTTCTCCCCTGACATGGTCCCATGGGTCCCCACTGAGGGATTCAGTGTCCCGTATCCACGGGAGCGGATCGAGGAACATAAGCAAGGGAAAGAAGGGAGGGTGAAAGAGAGAGGCGTACATGTAGAAGTTTAGATCGGCGTTTCTTGATTGCTCACTATAGCCGTTCGGACCCAGTGAACTCATGGCGAGTGGTCCAAGAATTAAGACTTCATTATGGGAGGTCATTAACTCCAGTCCGGTTCCTCCAGAGGATCGGGTTGGCAGGTTTACTTCAGGACGCAAGTCTTTCATGAGGAGCTGTCAGTCATGGCCATCCTGGACACGCTCCAGACATTTTCCACATTCACTCACAAGTGTGTGTTTCAGCACTCAATGGCTTCTGGCTGCCTCTCTTTGGCTTGTGATCTTATAAATGATTTATGCAACTTTATTAAAAATGGCCTTGTTGTAAAGCTTAAACAACAACAGAGTCTGTGCCACAGCCGCTTTATCCTCCGGCCAAAAGTCCAGCAACCTGCCTCTCCATCCTCTTGCTCCCTCCCCTCCTTGCTCTTTGTGGAATTCCTGGAGTGCTGAGACTCTCGGGCCTCAGGGATGGCTGCTGCGATAGGCACACACGCCTCTCTCTGTTCATGTCAGAACCACAAACGCTCTGTGCCGCACCCCTTGTCCTTCCACGGCGTGTGGTCTTGTCGACAGCAGATTTGAGTAATGAGTTCTGGAGCTGCCTGCTTCCATCGCTTCTCCCCCGACTTGGTGGCGCAGGTGGGGACACGCTGAAGCTGCTCTTTATCCGCAGCGGCCCACCCAGGTGTCCTGGCTGCCGATACTCTCTGACAACTTTTCCACTATGGGGTCAGGCGAGGCGTGTTGGGGCCAGCGTCAGATTGTTTGGAACATAAAGTGGATGAAGATGAAAAATGTGTTCCTTAGAAAGACCTCAGTACAAATACTTGATTTGGTGTGTTTCTTTGGGCTCCCAATGCTAAAGACGCTGTATGTTCAGTTTCATAGGTTGAAAATTGTAAACCGTAGAAGAGACGAGGGTGAGGGAAACTTATCATCATTAATCTTGCTCACTGAGTGATTCACACACCTCATTTGCTGCTCACCCCGAGCGGCAGCTGGGTACAGTGTCCTACGTTTATTGAGCCTTTCAGAATTTACTTTACAACAAAAGAACTGTCCAGTACACTCACTCATACACATTATATCTGGAGTCATGGTTATTGGGAACCTTCTGAAGGGAATCCTCTGCAACACCTGGAAAGAGGTGTCACCCAAATAATCCCTCAGAGAGGAGGAGGACAGGTAGAAAGAAAAAGAGGTGTGAAAGAGGATGAGAAGGTTAGACGTGTATTTGTTGGAATGCTAGAAGAGGCCCGCTTAAGGTTTCGAGAGATTTAACCAGAAGCTGCTCTGGAGTTTTTCACATATCGTACAATATCAGTCTGCACATGAACGACAGCTGTTCTCTGAGTTTTGTAAAAGTTAAACACAAACCACTGACTCTCTGTAGAGGATGCGCTTGATGTTGCTGTATTGGACTTTCTATCCTCAATCTCATGCATGCACTCATGTTTTTCCTTCCATCTATTCTCTTTTGCTTATCTGAGGTTGGTTTGCATTGGCAGAATCCTGAGTACAGTATTCATGACGTCCTTCTTCCAAGTAACTTTTCCCAGCTCCTCCTGAGGGACCCCGAGGCCTTCCGAGGCCAGATGAGATATACGATCCCTCCAGCCAGTTCTTGATCTGACCACGGCTCCTCTCCAGAGTTGTGTGCGTCTAGTAAACCTCCCAGCAGGCATCCTAACCACATGCCCACAAAACTTCCATTTTTAGTGCCAAAAGTGTTGGCATTAACAAAAGTATTGGGACCGCATGTTTTCATAAAATGCATTTACTTGTACCAGCCTCTCAGCTGCAAGGAGTGTAGCCTTTCTTCTCTTCTATTACAAACCAGAATGCTAACCTCTGCAAGATTGGATCTTATCTCAGTGACCCTCTCTGCAGCGTTTTCAGACAATTTGGGTAAAAGTCTGTGCCTGTCAGTGGCAAATCAAATCAGGTGCTTTTGCCTTGAAAGAAATAGTAGCAGCCATTTTTGCCCGACTTAATTGAAGCGATCCATTTTTTAACAAAACAGCTGAGTTCTTTACTCATCACCTGTTTCATTCCTTGACTTTTTATGGTCACTGTGTATGTTTGTGTGAGATCCCCTCTACTCTGAGTTTGGAGCTGTTGAGGCAAGTAAAAAAGTGTGCTGAAAGAGGTGAGAGTGTTCAGCTGATTCCTTTATGTAATTCCCTTTAGATGGATTTCAATATGTACTCACTGTGCACTTGATACTTTACCCACAGGCTTTGGTATTGAGAAGGATCCTACTTGATGTATTGGGTACTGTGGGGTAGAGTATACGTGTGTGTGCGTGTGCGTGCATGCGTGCATGCGTGCGTGTTTGTGCGTGTGTGTGTGTGTGAAGTGCTTGAGCTCCCAGCTGACATGTTTGAGTGGAGAGCTGGTCTGAACAGGTTTCTGTGTGAATGTAAAGCCGTGCTTTACAGGAGGAAGAGGCGTGAGGCGCCTTAAAGAGGGGGGCCCGTCTTTGGTGGCCACCTGTTGACACTGACACACACTAATCAGTCGGCAAACAAAGTAATTTAGCCGCTTTCAAAGGCACTGCTCTGCTTGGGCACATTGTACCAAATCTCCTGAAATAGAAACCTTTCAAGTTACCTCAGGGTAATTTGGAAGACATCATTAGGCTTAGAAAAAATACTGCCAGGGAGAGCCCATCGCTACCCTAAGACTCCCGGGATCTCTTCATTGTGCTGCTGCAGAAAGTGGCCAGTGTCATGTAAATGGCTTTTATTTTTGCCTCATCATGCTTTTTGCTGGAAAGCCACGCGTTTCAATGGCGGGCTGCGGCACGGCTGTCTCCCACTGCCTCACAGGGGGCTTTGTGCTGTCACTCTCAGGGTGCTCACACTTGGAAGGAGGGGGGAAAGGGGTGGGGTAAGGTGGGGGTGGGGTTCTGGGGGGGCACTAATAGTGAACTCAATGAACCCCCCGGGAGTCTTGGCCATGTCCACCAACCCTCCCACCTTTCCCACTTGCATCCTTCCTCCATTCCTTAGTCTTCCTCTTCGCTGTTCTCCTCCCTATCCCTCCCTCCATTCTCTACCCACCTCTCTCTCTTTTCTGGCCCCTGTCACTTACAAAGCTGGACCTGAGGCCAACTGGGCCTGATCCCAGAACTGGCCTGTCACAGCTGGCCTATCAGGAGCTGCCACAGAGGTCACCTGACACAGTGATTGAGGGTGAACAGAGAAAACGCCGGGGAAAACAGCCCTTTAAAGAGCGAGCTGTGCCCTTTGTTGGGAGCCTTTCTGCTTTTTATGGGAGTACATGCTGTGTTTGTGTGTGATGAAGGGAGACAATCTGAAGTCTTTTTGTGGATTTTACAACAAAAAAGTTGTAGAACATGGTCTTCTTGGTGGCAATGTTTCATTTTGCTTTCATTCCCTTCAATGTAGTCTGAAAGCCATGAAGCAAGCTCTTTTACAAAGAATGTTCACTTGTTCAATGACATCTGTGAAGTACTTTGGTCATATGCTCTCGGGGGTATGTTATTGTGATACCAAAACTCCATACTTTCATTGTCAACTGATCAAACTTCATGTGTTGGAGAGGATGAGGCAGAAGTGGAGCCTGAATGTATCCACTCTGGGCTGTGTGCTTTGTTTCATAAACAAACAAGAGTCTTAGCAATCATGAGTTAAGATCCTCTGTTATGCTGATTACACTGTAATCTTCTGCAGGATTAAGAGCATTACAGCCCAGTCCTTGAAGAACTTGTCAATATAATCAAGTTAATATTGATTTTTGGTGTGGGCCTCTGATTCAATTTTGGAGCAAATGCATATGCTACTTGTAAAAAGCAGAAGGCAAATCGACAGTTGAAGTTTCAGTGTTTGTGGGCATGTTGGTGAAAGGATAATGTGTCTATTTTAGTCTCAAAAATCAGAACAAACAGGGATAACTATCACTCTTTGATCCTTCTTCATTAGAAATAATAACTCTAACACATCTGTTTTCTTTTTCTTTTACACAACTCATGGTGCTAGTGTAGGAGAAATGGATTTTGTTCTGTGTTGATGCCTGTTTCATTTTATATATTTGTCTTGGACTTCTGTCAGTAGAACAAACTGCCCCAGAGGGACATTACGTTTTACTATAAAGAACTCTAACATTTCCAAAGTCAATAAATCCTGCTCACCAAAAACATCCACTGTTATGTTATTGAGAGTAAAACCCTCCCTGTTTTTCTGTCTCCAACAGATGAGCAGACATCCTCCAAGTCTGGCCTCTTTTTCCTCATCTCCAACGAGGGAAACCAGAACCTGTATGTGTCCCAGGCCAACCTGTGGCTCTACTTCCGTGTTCTGCCAGCTGGTCCTGAGAAGGGCATCCGGAGGAAGGTGACAGTAAAGCTCCACTACCAGGAGGCCGGCGCTGCCAGCGGTGCAGAGGGAGGCCCGGGAGGTGGTGGCGGTGGAGGAGGGACAGGTCGTTGGGCACTGGTGGAGAAGCGGGTGGATCTGAAACGCAGTGGTTGGCATACTTTCCCTCTCTCTGAGGCGGTGCGAGCTGTGTTCGGGAAGGGCAGCCGGCGCCAGGATCTGGAGGTTCACTGTGATGGCTGTGAAACAGCGGGTGTTGCTCCTGTGCTGGTGGACCCCAGTGACCAGTCCCACCGGCCGTTTCTGGTGGTCCGTGCTCGGCAGGTGGACGGGAAACACCGCATTCGCAAGCGGGGGCTGGAGTGTGATGGCACCAGCGGGGGCCTTTGCTGCCGGCAGCAGTTTTACATTGACTTCCGCCTCATAGGCTGGAACGACTGGATCATTGCACCAGCCGGTTATTATGGCAACTACTGCGAGGGCAGCTGCCCGGCCTACATGGCAGGTGTACCGGGCTCAGCGTCATCCTTCCACACGGCAGTAGTTAACCAGTATCGCATCAGAGGGATGAGCCCCGGGTCAGTCAACTCCTGCTGCATCCCAACCAAGCTCAGTACTATGTCCATGCTCTACTTTGACGATGAGTACAACATCGTAAAGAGGGACGTGCCCAACATGATCGTGGAGGAGTGTGGCTGTGCCTGAGTCTGCACTGACCCCTCATGAACTTGGAACAATCAGAAAGGCCTTTTGTACAAACAGGACGTTATTGTACGGTACACATATACAATATATCTATACCTACTGTAAGTGCAAGCAACATGCACACTGGTACAATCAAGCAAGTATCAGTATTGGGTCCATGTGTGCATGGGTGTGTTTGCAAGTGTGCGTGCGAGTGTGTGTATTTATCAGAGTGACATGCTTGCTGTCCGAGTCTGCGGTCAGTAACAAGATGAGAAGGGAATGATAATCACCAAATGATACTTTGCTCTAGTTTGCCATTTCTAGTCAAAAACAATGGCTCATCATCTCCTCTTGTATGAAGATAACAAGCGCTTAAGGAAAGTGACAGGATCAGCCAATGGCATTATTGGCTTCACCCCACGCTCCAAACACTGCTCCCCCAAACCCTCTTAAGTACTTTAAGCACATGACAGACTTTTTTTATATAAAGCACTGACAATTCATCAGCTTATACAATTCAGAACACCAGCACTTCCCTATATTATGCCGACAGACGCAGTCTGACTGTCTTCTCTGATGGAATTAGACCGGCAGCGCTTAATGCCTTGCAGGATTACACCATCTGAAGAAAGGCAAAAGAAAGTCCTCCACAGAGCTGCTGCTGCTGCTGTCTTTCTTGCTGTTGACTACGGGCCTCAACCTCCACTTCCTGCCTAAGAGTGCTGCAGGCCCTGCTACCATGACAACCAGGTGAAGATAGATCTCATAAGTGCACTTCACTTGTGCACTGGGAGCAACAGAGAGAGAGAACTCTTTCCTCCTGTCCCCTTTCAGCCCAGCAGAAGTGGGCCCGTGGACGCTGAGACTCTAGTTTGGGCCCACCGAGTCGACCACAGTGCAGTGCAGCACTTGCAGAAACTGAAATGCACACCCTGAATAGCACTTGTATAAATAAATGCCTTCCGAGGGGTACTGAGTGTCCTGTCCTATCACTAAATAAGTGCCACATGAGCTATGCAATGTATAGTAACCTATACCATACTCAACATGCTCTCTTAGACTGAATCGTCTTTCCATCTTTCTCTCTGTCTCCTTCTTTCTCTCTTAAGTCCTTGACTCTTTATCAATACTTGAAATGTAATCTTTCGCCTCCTTTCCAAAGCGAATGATTGTTGTGACGTTTGCACTGAAAAGTTGCGGGATTAGTGAAACAAAAACTGCCATTGAAAAGTTATTTTTATAGAAGAAAATTGAATTTTGTTTCAAATGTATTTTACCTAATTAATGGAACCAAAGAGGCCAAGATTTTAGCTATTGTACTAAGATGGCAAGGCCATTGAGTTACTGTGTACAATACTGTTTTGATCATTTGCAATAGGCCTACCACTGTATCAGGGTACGATATATGATTTCATTTCTTTGCTCTATTTTCATTCTCTGTTTTGTACAATAAGCATCACTTCATTTTCATCTTTAATTCTATTTTTGTTTCGGTTTTCTATTTAATAAGAAAGTTATTTTTAGTTCCTGTCTAAGAATCATTTAGTCAAATAAATGTCATCTGTACAGTTTATGTAAAATAAAATGTTTTCTTAATTATTTTGTAACTTTAAATTCTTTCCTGCGTCTTGTGTTTGAGACTGTGTGTGTTTTCCTCTTAAAAACAAACGGGTTGGGCGTCATATTTGAATCTGTAGGGGTTGTTTTATGATAGAGGCTGCTTTGAGCTCATTAAAAACAAAAAGGTGGGGCTGAAATAGCTGCTTACTACATGCACACCCTGGATTTCATCAAACATCTCCCTCTCGCTGTCTGTCAGGACTGAATGTCTCTCATATGCTGGATCTATAAAACAGTAATTACAACCATGATTAACAGCTTCAGTGGAATCTGCAGTGGCTGCCAGCGTGCAGACCTTCACATACCTGCATGATCTTTTTTGGCTGCAGCTCCTGTTAATGTCTGTGTTTATGTTCATGCAGATAATTGTTTATTACTGTCAGAAATTCTGCATCTGGTAGATTTTCTGAAGCTCTACAGTGAGCAGGTTAACATTTAATCATGGGATGGGATGTCGACTAAAGTATCAAAACTTACATTATGCATAACGCACTTCAGATAGGTGGACATGTCCATCATAGTCATCTGTAGCCTAGTCAATTTTCAACATTGACTATTATCGAAACATTATTACAGACATCTATGATTGAGTTCTGACGTGTTATAAACACAAATTCACAGATCTACGATGTTGGTTCGACTAACTGAGATTCTAGCTTCATGATCTATATGACTCAGTGATCAGTGCAGATTAATATACCTGTTTTTACATTATACTTCGAAATAAACATGAGTACTCTAAAAAAAAATATGAAGCCTGATTAGTTTCATTCAATTTGTTGATGTTGATACACCAGATATCTGCAACACAGTTGTATCTAATAATTACACAATCATTCAACTTAATGTCAGATAGCTACAGTTTCTGTTGAAGTCAGAGTTCAGTTTAAAGCTTAAAAGAATGAACATCTTCCAGGCAGTCGTAAATATCTTCAATAACACCTACATACACCACCAGTCAAAAGTTTGGACACACCTTCTCATTCAATGTTTTTTTATTTATTTTCGACATTTTAGATTAATACTGAAGACATCAAAACTAGGAAATAATCTGGTTTTACCATAATATGGATTACAACAGTAGTCAAATAGGGCTATGCGTTGTGTACTAACCCTACCTCTGAACAACACAACTGATGGTCTCAAACACATTAAGAAGGCAAGTCATTCTACAAATGAACTATTGACGAGGCTCATGTTAATTAGAAACCATTCCAGGAGACCACTTCATGAAGCAGACTGAGAGAATACCAATAGTACTAAAAGCTGTCATGAAGGAAAAAGGGGGCTACTTTGCAGAATCTAAAATATAAAACATATTCTGCTTTGTTTAACACTTTTTTGTTCATTAAATAATTCCAAATATGTTCTTTCATAGTTTTGATGTCTTTGGTATTAATCTACATTGTTTCAAATAATTAAAATACATACAAACCCTTGAATGAGAAGGTGTTTCCAAACTTTTGACTGGTAGTGTATCTGTGCTAGATTCAATAAGGACAGTCAAATTATATTTTGAAAACATGATAAATCACATAATTTCAACAGTTCAACAATTGTTTGCATCTCATTGAATGTTTAAGTTCCATAATTTTGCATTTCAAAACAGTTTTAAAGTCTATATTAACGATATGTTTATTTGTATCACTGCCGCAGCAGGAATCAGAACGATGCTGGGGCGTGTTGACTCCAGTGCGCCAACAAATAAAAGCTGCACACATTTAAAAACAAACAAAAAACATTAATTTTAGAGCTTTATTTCATGGCGATTAACGCGTTCATGTATACTGCAGCAGGTTGAATTTAAGGCATAGCCATATAAGTATATTAAAATAGCACATTTCAGCAACAAGGGGACAACACAGCTTCATAACAAGACATCATAAGCATTGTGGTAAGTGGAAATAGAAAACTATTCTGAGAGGGTGTAAAAGTTATTAAAGAGTTAAGAGAAGATGCAATATGATAAGCAGAAATGAAAGCTGAAATATAGCATGATGATTATAAAATATAAGAGCAAAATAATTCAAGTTACGGTGCAAAATATACCTTTTTGAGATTAGGTTCATAGCAGAACTTCAATCACTGATATCTGATATATGGGATAAAACTTACACCAGTCACAACCCCTTTTCAGCATCTCAGATGACTCTTAAATTACTACATTTTGTAAATCAGACTGGTTAAAAAGTTGTTTCTACAAATCAAAGTATTATTGTTACATGTCAAAATAGTCTTCTACATATCTTAAACTAAAATTTGAATTAATTCTCTTGCAAGAAATAATATCCCTTCTCCCCAGTCTCACTTATCAGACAGGAAAACGTCTGGGTCATATGTGGAGCCATGCAGTCTGTTACATCAATTTCCCTCTGCAACATTCTGTTTCTCAAGGTAGGTCTACTGTTACTATAAAGTCAGTGTGTCAACACTTTGTGCAACAGCAACAGGCTTGCCCGGCTGAATGTCTGCCTGTGCCAACACCTACCAACAGAGAGGTTTCATGTAATGTTTCTGCAAGGCTCCATCAAAACACATCACATGTCCTCGTAAAATATCAGCCGGATAATTGCTCTAAATGTATCTATTAGGATCTGCCAAGGAGTGCAATGAGATTTGTTTGCCTGTGGGGTGAATAGCATGTCAGGGAGGGATCAGTGAATAACTCTTTACCTGTAGCTGGATGGTTGAGTCAGCAGTAGGAGTAGCAGGACATGTCTCTCTAAGGAAAAAAAAACAGAAAACAAATCACTGTAACGGTACATTTGAGTGACAGCTAGGCAGACAAGACGAGAAATGATCTGTCAGGAATGATCTGAAGCCACTCAGGTTGTTTTTAATCTCCTTGGTGGAGCCTCTGCCTCTCTAGAAAAATGACAGAGTGTGTTGAGAGCAGGGGGAGAGATGTGTAGTTGTCTCGTCATGCTTCCCAATGCATGCCAAAATCTCAACAGCTGGAATGTTAATGACGCTGAGCAAGAGCTGTAGGCCATCGGCTCGCTGCTGTTCACCGAAGGCCACATCTCGCATCAGTACTCTGTCTATCAATAATCAGTGGAGCGAAGGTGCAGATCTATGGCTCGGCTTGCTTCTCTGCAGACTTGTAAACATGATCTCTCACATGTGCTCCATCCCAAAGTCACTCATATGCACCATAAACAAAACACAAATATGTACGCTCACACACTCAACCTCTACAACCCCTCGTTATCAGCTTAAACAAATATTGTCCCTCTGCCCTCCCTCATCCAATACAACCCGGGGTTGAGGTCATGACAGCTGTCAAGTTGACGGGGTCAACTGGTTTATCAATGCAGCAGTGTTCATTCCTCCAAATCGTCCCACTCCACATTCACTAATGAATTTATGACTGCTCATCACCTGAGGCCAGGCATTCCTCTGCTTCACCTCACTTGTATTTTTGGAGCTGTTGCTTGCGGGTATGCAGCGCACAAGCTGGCAATGAGTTTCCTGACTGCAGATGGATTCTGCAAAAGATTTGTCTTGTGTTTTTTTAAGCCACTAGAAACCAAAATCACATATACGTAGATAGTTGTCAAGATAGACAGATAGACAGATAGATGGACAGATAGACAGAGCTCAGTTATCACAGCAGTGCACAGGTACAACATAACTGGATGGCTGTCATTAAAGTGCATGGATCACAGATTATTAAAACACATTATTGCACAATTTCACATTCCTGAATATTGCACATATCATGAGTTGCACATTTGCTGGTGGACAACAATATAAATTACGGTGTAAACATATTGCATAGGTTTCATGTTCAGGTGTTCCAGTGCTCATGCTGCAGCTCTGGCTCTGGAATAAAATCTGTTGTTCAGCCTGTTTGGTCGAGCTTTGATTGAAACCACTTCCAGAGGACAGGATGAGCAGGTTTACTACAAGTACTAGAAGATAGTTTAAATCAAAATTCCAAGTATTACAATTTCTACGTTTCTGAAAGTTTCTTATATTTGATTTGAGATTATCTGAATAACGGAATCAATTTCGCAAACCAATGGTAGGAATAGTCATGCAGCAGCTATGTCCCTTGTAATGCTCAGTGGTAGCAAAGTCCACGGAGGATTACAAAGTGCTGCAGCATCCTGTTGGCACCTGTGGGTCAAGTGGGCCCAGTTGTTGCTTTGCACTGACAGGGGGATTTAGTTCTGTTATAATACAGCACTAGTTAACACTACAGAGCTGACATTTAGCATTTAGGATTTGAGGACAATCGTAGACTAAGCTACTCTTGTATGTGTACACTACAAAAACGTCTTATTGTTAGTTAGATATCTCATTGATATTTTGTATATTGAAGCCGAAAATAAGGATACCTTTCTTGGATTAAGCACGTCATGTTTTTAGAAACGTATCGAATGCAGCTAAACCCTTATTTCTGGCTTGTAACATCTTGGAATCAGATTTACATCTGGACCTCTCAGGTCAATGTGGCTTCTGTTGAGAATATCGAGATATTTTGAAGAGAATTTAGACGAATACGATCAGTGAGATTTAAGTTTTTGTGATGTACACTTACATAACTATGAAGCTAACTCATCATTTACTGACTTATCCAAATAAAAAAGTATAAGATGGAAGAGCTTCTAAATCCACCCTGAGCAGAAACAGACAGATATGAATAAAAATATGATCTGTCTCACCTTCCTCAACCTGTCATGTTTTCCTAAGAGTTATGAAAATGTATTTCACTCATATTTTATTTTAAGCTATATGCAACTCTCAGCGTTTCTATCATATATACATTTAAATGTATACCAAGCCTTGTTTGAGAGCCCGTCAAAGAATCTTGTCACCCTCCCCTGAACTCACAGCTAACACAACAGGATTTCTATTACCGACGATTAGAGCCTGACCCGTTGTTTCAGCGAGTCCAAGAAGAGGCAGTCTTATTCTAAGGGTTTATGGTGTGGGCCTCCTAAGACAGAAGGCTTATTCCAGCCTTGTTTACGTCTCCCTACAACCAAAAGTGACATTTTGACCTCTGGAGCAACGTGGACTGCGGTCTCTGCGAGCTCTCTCTCACGGGCAGATTACTGGAGGAGTAAAAAGGCTTTTCAACTTGAAAGCATATTTGTGAGCACTAATGAGCAGAAAACTTCATTAATCCCATCATTCATACGGGCTACATTCTGTATCGCCGCATTTTTTTCTCTTTTCTTGCTTTTTATTTAACTTGACTTCGATTGAAACGACAGAAATCTGAACGATTTAGATTTAACCTGCAGAACTTTAGTAATCAGTTTACCAAGATAATGATGTAACAGTGGCTTTATTATTGACTTCTCAGCATAGGAATAATCTACTTCAGCGAGTGAAAGTCCCTTTATAAGACAGAGAACTCATGAGCTCATGAATGCTTTACACTTTGTTACTTAAGGCTGAAGGACACATTCAAACTGCAAAACGCTCCTTTTAAATGTTGTTGAGATAACTTTTTCTTCTCTCCTGACTGTTACAGCCAAGGAGACGATGAGGTTAAATGCCACGGTGCAGAGCGTGTGTGTATCTTTGTGAGTCCACATAATATCATGTCATAATGTCAGGGTTGTTCCTTCCCATTTTAGCAAAACAACTGAAGCCTTGTCACCAAACTCGGCCGCCCTTCTCTCAATGTCTCCTCGTCAGCCTCCAAACGCTCTCACCTCCTCACCCCACCTTCCACCATCCTGACCTCCTGACTCCCAGAGTACTGAGAGCACACTCAGGGGCCACAAAGCCCCCATTTGTGTTGTGTTCGGTGGAGAGTGCTGGCCAAAGAATGGTCTCTGCTCACCTCTTGTCAGTCAGTGCTGCATTCATGGGGATGTGAGGAAGCAGAGAAGAAGGTGGCATGGTTTGAGAGAAAAGAGAATTTGATTTTCTCTTCTCCAAACCAGAATCTTAAGATTTGGTACCAGATATGCCCATTAGCACTAAGAGTATTTCAACTTTGGTTAATTAAACAAGGTCTGAATATCCAATACTGATTTTCATCTGCATGGCTAGAATGCTGATACATCCTGAATGTGT
Organism: Notolabrus celidotus; assembly: GCF_009762535.1. NCBI lineage: Eukaryota > Metazoa > Chordata > Actinopteri > Labriformes > Labridae > Notolabrus > Notolabrus celidotus. The sequence goes on along the minus strand of NC_048281.1, from coordinate 9,841,871 downwards.
CATAAAACACGACTTCCCCTGATAACTTTGATCATCTAATCATTTCAGCAGTGAAAGAGAAATGAAAATGATGATTTTGGTGGCATTTATCCGACATTATTTTGCAGTGACAGCCAAGACGTAACTTCAACTGATTTAATTTAATATACGAATCATAAATACAGCACTTTATGGACTGTGTGGTGTTAGCAGAGGCATTAGCTAGTCCAGAGACATTCTAAGGTGAAGAAGAAGTAAACAGAAATAGAAAAATAAGTCAACTGGGTATGTGTAGGTATCTGGATGTGAAGGCGTTCAACTGATTGACATACCAATGGGAAGATGTGTAGAAAGAACTTGGCACTGCAATGCATGGAATGTGAATAACATCTTCAGAAGAAGATTACCTGGTGACATCTGGTCTAAATATGAACGTTTAATCAGTGTCTTCTATTAGCCAATGGACAATACTTTCACTTTTGACAGTTAATGCCCCCCCCCCCCCCCCCCCCCCCAGTTCAAGAAAGGAACTGCAGTTAGTCCACTGGATTGTTTCAGCCAGCAGCCACAAAACAGGCTGTGAAAGCTGCAACATCACCCAACTCCAAATACAGCCAATACAGTCTGATTCTGTTTGAAGGTGAATGGACTGCATGTGCAGTCTTTAAACCAGTCAAACAGCTTTCATTCTACATCTCAAATTCACTCATTCACAAACTGACAGCAGGGGCAGCTGTACTTAACACCCTTTCACGACTTTCCACAGCTCTAGGTTAGTTCTGGGTTCAGTGCCTTGCCCAAGGACACTTGACATGTAATCTGCAGGAGCAGGGGATCAACACGTCAGCCTTCCGACTGAACGACGGCCCACTCTACTACTGAGCCACATCCGCCCAGTTAGTCTCACAGTCTGGGATTGTTAATCTTCCTGTCTGAAACCATACAGAGAAAACTCCCTGCAGTGAAAGAGCTTTTGTTCTAACAGTCAAAGTTATTTTTAATCCAAAAACAGCAGCGTCACCAAATTAGAGGTTTTCTCTTGTTCGACGTCATAGGGTGCAGTCATCACGCTTTTTTTTCTCCACTAAACCAAAGTGACTTTTAAGAAGAGCTCAGAACGGACAGGAGAAACTGAAATCAGTTTTGATTTATCTTGGGAACATTAATCTTTCACACAGCTCCAAATGCAAGGACTTTCATCAGTGCACCAAAGACCCCAGAACGACTGCGTTAAATTACAAAAAAAGGGTCTTCAAAGATATTGGGTAAATTACAAATTTGAATGTAGCATTTCCTCTGGACTGCGTCTAACCCTGTTAACATCATCATAGTGAAAGTTAAAAAACAAACAAACATGTAATGTAAGCGCAGGAAGTGGGCAGAACGGCAGGACGGGATTGATTGGCTCCTGATGGCAGGGATTGGTTGGTGTTTTCTCAGGTTTACTCCGGCTGTAGATAGCGGCTTTTTTTCACTCTTTTAAGAACACATTATGTATTGATTACCAACGGGACATAAAGATAATTGTAACCAGTATAACAGTGTTAAATCTGACTACCAACCTCAGCTTTAAATATTTCAAGAACAGAGCAAAAGTGTAAACAGCTAAAAAACAAAAACAAATGAAAAGAAATCACATGTTTTTCTGTGTTATCGAAATACTGGTTCCTCAAAAATCCCAGGGAAAGCTCTCATTTAATCCACTCAAGGAAGCAAACAGACTGTTGAGTTTGATCCAGTCTTATTTCGGTTTAGGTTTAGGACATTGGGGACTGAGACATAGACTGTATATAACATAAAACATTGACGTAGTCTCTGTGACATCATCCATTTGTTTCTGAAGCTGAGTTTTGAAACCTTTCATCAGAGGTTGCCATATTGGAAATGCTGACTAAACCTAACTTAGCGATTTAGCTCAATGCTAGAGTTAAGGCAGGATTTGAGCCTCCTCGTAAGCAGCTACGGTGTGCCCGCCTCTCAAGTCAGCTGTGCGTCTAATTATGCAAAAATTGGTAATCTTGATAACTTCTGAAGAGCTGAGTTATAAGAAAACTAATCCCTCGTACAGAGAATGAGCTATTCAGACTAAACTCATTTTTTGAATCAGACTGTAAAAATGTTGATCTCTGCTGTAAGATCGGCTTTTCTTAATAGGTGTGTACGTGGATCCCCATTCTTCTGGAGCCAACCTCTAGTGGACACTCAAAGGAACTGCAGTTTTTAGCACTTCTGCATCGACTTCATTTTTCACGACGGTTGGTTCCCGTTTGGGGGACACTTATGTCTTAAGGCTTGGTTATTAGTATTGGTTTGTAAATGTTGCACTGGTGCATTGGGGTCTCTGTAGTTTTTCAGACTTAACTTCATTCTGATCTGCAGGACGCTGCAGTGTTTCTCCAGGGTCAGTTGAGCCGATGATGCGTTTGAAACATATTCAGGCTGGTTATGTGGTGACTCAAGAGACGATTGAGTAAAGGCTTACAATACTGAATAGATACCATAGACTGTATAAATAACGGACATAGTGTCCGTGACATCACCCATCTGTTTCTGATGCGCTGTTTTGAAGCCAGTCGGCGGCAGGGCCGCGTTAGAAAAAATAATTCACCCCCTATACGGTGTGTGTCGATCGAGAAATGAGCTATCCACACTAAACGCATTTTTTGTTCCAGGCTGTAAACATGTTTATTTTTGCAGTAAAGATTGTCTTCTTTGATTGGGTGTGTATGTGGTTTTCGGTACATCCGGAGCCAACCTCAAGCGGACACTCGATGAACTGCAGTTTTTAACACTTTCGCATTGGACTCAATTCTCCCGGCCGGAGGTTGCCGCTTGATAGATACTCATGCAGAGCAACTGAAGTGTCGTATATCTTGTTAAGTCAGGAAAAAAAAAAAACAGGGGACATTTTTATTTTCATGAAAACTTTAGAGGAACATAAATGTATAAAATTTTTGTTAAGTAAATGCAAAATGCTTCCACAATGCAAAGTAGGTAAAACCCTCACTTCTAACTTTTAGTCTTTCCTCTGAAGATCGAGCTGTTTGTTCAAACTAATGAAGATCTTCTTTGTTTTGCTTCTTTTTCTTTTCTTTCATCCTCAAATTGCAGGGTCACCAAACATATCACATTTTTCTCTAACTGAACACTATTCTTTAGACTCCAGTATTCATTAGTGGTCCAAACCCCTTTCCCATGTGTGTCAGTGTGAGTGTATATCTTTAAGATGTTGGCTAGACACAAGTAAGACTCACACATACTCAGGCATTGCCTGATTAAAAAACAACAGCATCAGTTGTTCTTCTATTATTGAAACATCTGTCAACAGCTCCTTTGTTGTGTTTATTCCAGACCAAAAGGACTTTCCCATGAGGTCACACAAAGACACGCACACACAGTGTCTCACACAGCAGGGGATGTTGGTGCCCTGAAAACAACACTGTCATTTCTGCAGCCACAAACTTCCAGTGAGGTGAAATTAATCAAAAATGACCCAGAAAGAGAATGAACAAGTCAAACCCAGGCCAGCTGGGGGACGTCTCTGCTACATGAACCACAGCTGTTTGTCTCATCATGTTTTCATTCATAAAATCCCGGCCTCCCCACATCAGTGTCTAAATTTTTCCCCTTTCTAGTGGCCACTATCCCCACATCCCAGCGCTGCAACCACCAAACATCCAACCGGCTCCTATTCTCTACGAACAAAGGTTCCTCTCTTCCTTTGATGCACACAGTTTTCCCGAGTCTTCTTCACTTTGACTTTGACTCAGGCCATCATCCCTCCTCCTTCTCTCTGCATATTTTGGTGTTGTGTTTTCACTACGTTCATGAAAAGGCCCGCAAAGACAGGACAATAGGGCACCTGCCAGAATAATGAGCCCTCAGAGAGAAATGCAGCTGGGGCCGAGAGTCATACAGGAACGCTGATGATGGCCCTGCTTTAAAGTGGTCAGAGATGATCCTCAGCCACACCTTATATCCCCCTGGCTGGAATTTCCCCTCTGACACACACACATGCACACACACACACGTACACACACACGCAAAGCAGCCATGCTCTCAAGGTGCATATTTTCAACTCGCACAAGGAAGCTATGCTGGATAAACATTCAAGACTTTCATTTTTTGGCGTCCTCTTGTCTCAAAGGAGTATTATTGCTTTTCTCTTTCCTCCTGAGCGCCACTATTACTCTCGGTGTATCGCACACACTACGTCACATGAATGTGGACAGAAACTGTGCTCCTCGGAAACAAAAGCCAGACTGTTTACATACTGGATCTACATTTAACTCCTGAGAGTGCACGGCACATTAGTCACCAGGATTCCTTTCCCTTTTAAAGGTGGTAAAAAAAAAAATCCCTCATCAGTCCAGAATACCAGCAGAGAGCTAAATTTAGCTGGTCAACAGGTCCAGGGGGGCAAACAACAGCATGAGTAATGTGGAGACATGGAGGGGTGACAGGGACTGAGGGGGTCGCTGATTAAAGAGCCACATGTTGTGTTCACACCGAGCATGTTTGGAGCCGTTTCTTGGACCACTTCTGTCCGCTTCAGTTCACTTTGTCAGATGAGAGCAGAGTGTTTCACACACAGCTGCACTCCATAATCAGGATGTCTCATGTGCAGATACGCAGCAGAGTTATGATGAGGAGCACGGGGTTAAACATGTTGTGTTTCTGTTAATCCAGCTTGAACACATTTGAGGAAAACAGATTTTCAAATGGTTTCTGTTATTTCTGTCATGATGCATTGTATTTATGTAGGATGCTGGCTTCTTTATCTTTTTTTCGGCAAGATAATAGCGACTAATGTGAGATGCTTTTGGGCCTAATACATTATTAATGCATGAAACTGTTATATTCAAATAATTAAACATCAAATATGCAGCAAATTAAGATATTAAGATTAAGATATATATATATATATTTATATATGATTCACAGAGATAACATTTGTGATATCTGATATAAATAGTATTTTAGCATAAAAAAATCAATTTCAGTGAGTAACAGGAGTGCATCTCTTTCCTCAAAAAATCTGCCTATTATTTTCTTTTAAAGCATCACAATTTTTTTATTTTTTGCCTTATTTTTTGTCATATGTTTTCCCAGAGCAGAATCATTTTCTCCAACAATTCTGTTGCACTTTTACCCCCTTACAGAAAATATGATCATTCTTATACTGTGAGGAGTTTTCATGTTGTGTTGAGTTTGGTGCCCCCTCTGGAGGAAACCGGTAGTGTTTTCACAGGATGCATTTCTCATGAGCACCATCACTCACTGTGGTAAAGATGTGTCTCATTTGTTGTAGAAGCTAATCAATGAATACAGATCTTTTTAATCCTACTTTTCTTTGTTCAACTTCTATCAGGATGCAGAGTGATAAGGTCATGTGTTGATTTGTAGCTACGCGAAATTATTAACTGCAACTTAACAACGACTAAACTTTGGAAACTCATACCAGTGTAATGTTACCCATCACAGCCCAATAAATGTCTGAATAAAGTAAATATGCACACGGTTGAACTCTTTAGTCCTCAGAGAGCAGTGAGGCATTCACATGCCGGCATAAACATTAAATCCTGTTCATAGACATTTAGCTCTCTTAGCTAGTGAAGCCCTGCTTGTAGAGCTTCTCCGTCTGAAACTTCAGAGACTACGTCTGTTTGATAATCCTGATCCAGTATCAGACATGAGGACAAAACATTATTAATGATCTAAAGAAGAAAACTCCTCCTGCTTGATAACTTACTTCTCACTGACAAACGTTACCAACAGACCTTTAAACAGAGACACTTCAGGGTGAGAGACGAATATCAACACAGGCACTAAAATTCAGTGATAATTTAATTTAACTCTATAGGTCATGAAGAAGCATCAGCATACGACTGTCACTATTTCAACATCAGTGAAAATCTCCTCACAGTGCCTTTAGTAATATGTGAATTCCCTGATGTTCTCTGGGAATGTGAAACAAATAGAGTTGCCTGTGTGTGTATGTGTGTGTGTGTGTGTGTGTGTGTGTGTGTGTGTGTGTGTGTGTGTGTGTGTGTGTGTGTGTGTGTGTGTGTGTGTGTGTGTGTGTGTGTGTGTGTGCGTGCGCGCGTGCACAGCAGCTACGTAATGCAGAAATCCTTCAGGTTTAAACAGCCTCCCTGACAGTGTGAAGAAAAACAATGCTCCTCTCTTCCAAACACATGCCTGGCGCCAGCTGCCAGCAGAGATAAAACCAAGAGGTGAGGAAAAACACAAATGAATAACAACAAATCCCTCGTATCTCTGGGTGATGAACAGTGACGGAGAAACGTTTACTTTGCCTATTATCAGATGGGATGAATACACGTGGAATCAGAGGCGTAGCGTAGGAGAAACAGAGTCTGACATATTGACATTCCTGCAGATTTACGCATCGTGAGTGAGTGAGTGACTGCAGATGGCACAAAGTCAGCCGCACCAAAGGAACAGGGGCCGGGTGGTTTGGGGTGTGGGGTCCTCTCTGGGCGTGGACACATGGCTCAGGCTTGTGGATATCTCTGAGATCAAAATTAATTTTGCGGCGCCTTGGCTCAAGATCAGGGTGAGCGAGTGTGCCACACACAGTCTTTGATTGTCTCTGATGGCTCAGATGATGCAGAAGAGGAGATAGCATCTGAAGTTACCCACCCTCTAAAGGCTTTTTTCCCCTACACTTCTCTTTTTTTTTTATCTCAGATTACACGGCAGAATAGGATCCCTGTCCGTGCTGTACCTCTGTGGTGAGCTGAGAGTACACACAACAAAGGCATCTGTTGTACTAGGTAGTCATTGTGTGCAGTTTAATGTCTCCTAAATACTTTTATTGTTGACTTTTTCAGGTGCATTCTGAACATTCCTTGTTGCCGTGCCAGAAAGCAGCACAGGTTACTGTCAAAGCAGAAAAAGATTATTACTTATGAGGATAAAACAAGACAAGGCAAGGGCTTGAAAAGAAACATCTCATTGTACTTCAATCGTATCCCAGCCTGCAACAAATCCCCTCCTAAAAAAAAAATCTGCTACTTATTTCAGCTTCTGGAAAAACAATGAGTGAAGTCACTTGACAAATTGACACACACACAGTCGAACAAGCGCAGACATGGCCTTTAATTACACAAAAAAAAAACAGCCAACCTCATAATGTGGAATTATGAATCATGGTGTTTTCTACAACAGCAGACGATCATAATAATGACGCGGAACAGCGAGCCTGCTGCCTAAAAAAGGAACCACCTCCGGGGTGTGTGTTTTGTGTTTCGTTTTTGTCTTCACTCAGTCACCACAACAGTGGCTGGTAGGCCTGCAGACTGAGGTAATGCCCTGTGAGAGATTCCTGCTGCCTTACCTCATGCCTGTCTGACTGAGAAACGCCTCGGTTATCTCAGCCACTTCCTTCTCTTGACCACATGTATATCAGCTGAGGTAAGGACGCGATGGCCTGGTCCTGGAGCAGCAGGCCGGCTGCAGTGACCTGATTAGATTGAGCCACTAGAGTCAGGTGGCACAGGGGGTAAAGTGGATCACATGTATAGAGTCAACGTGCTATTTTAATAAAACTATGCTCATTCAGCTCTTATCTTGAACACCTTATGTAAGATTAAAAGAGGTTAACGTGAGGAGTGTAATCATATCAACTCCCTGGGATTTCACCTCGTTCAAACTGCTGATTCGACAAACACACCAGCTTGGACAGCGGCCCGATGCTTTAAAATGTGACGCTCTTGCTTCCTCTATAGTGTGCTTTTTGGATGCATCCTGTAGCTTAATCTTTTGATTCACTATTGAGTAAGTGTGAAGAAGGCAAAAGTCTCATTTAAGATTTGTGACACCAAAAGTGAATTTTGACTTCTAAGAAGCTGGCTTTAAATTATGTTATGTTTACTTGTCATTGAACAAGCCGGGGGCGGCTGTGGCTCAGTAAGTAGAGTCGGTCGTCTATCAATCGGAAGGTTGGCGGTTCGATCCCAGCTCCGGCAGTCACATGCCGAAGTGTCCTTGAGCAAGACACTGAACCCTGAATTGCTCCCTCTGTTGTTCAGAGGTGTGTGAATGTGAACAAATGAGATCAGCTAACACTGATGGTCCCTTACTGCAGCAGCCTCTACCATCAGTGAGTGAATGGGTATGAATGGGTGAATGTGATGAGTAGTGTAAAAGTGCTTTGAGTGGTCAGAAAGACTAGAAAAGCGATATATAAGTACAAGTCCATTTACCATTTACCAACAAATACATTAGTCTTGTAGCACTTCTTAGATGCCTGTTGAATCGGCACTACAGCACTTACAGGTTTATTGATGCTAATTCTACCTGCTTCTTATTCATTCTGCACGTCTTCATTCAATGGAGACTTTTTAGGTGACTTAAAAGTTCTGTCTTGTTCAAACTTGAGGACTTTTTTCCTCTCTAAACACTTGTGGCTCATGTTTTCAAATTGCAGTCATGTTATCCTCTGAAACAGTAAAAACATCCAAACCATCTTACTCTTGTCAGTTTGATGCAGCTGTGCTTGTTCTTCTGTGCATGTAATCGCAGATCACATACTGCTGTCTACCATGTAGGAATGTTTAGTGTAGTTAAGAGTAAATAAACGTAACTTTATAGGCTATTTTCATCTACAGTATATATCCTTCCTCTGGCATTAGTAACAGGTTGCTTCCACTCTGTTCCAGAGGAGGAGAGAAAGTGTTCCTTGTGTGATCTGGAGGAAGTTGAAAATGAAATGCACTTCTTATTCTACTGTCCATCATATCATGATCTCAGGTACCTCCTTTTCAACAAAATAACAGAAAACTGTCCTGATCTGTTTTGCATGTCTAATGAAGATATACTTCAGTTCCTGTTTCAGTTTCAGTGTTCCAGTTTCCTTAGTTTGTGTTAAATGCTGTTCAGCAGCGTAGGAGCACACTCAATGTTTGATTTAGTTGTTGTTACTCTCAAATGTCTGAAGTGTACCACTATGCTTTTTAATTACTTAAGGCAAAAATATATGTGCATCCCTGGTATTTATTATAACTGGATAGTGGGGCCCTTAAGGTCAGTAAATGATGCTACTGGAGTGCTGGTATTGTTATATTTGGAGCTCTGTGCCACCTTTCAAGTTGTCATATTTGAAGAAGTGGAAGTCCCAACATGTTTGTGTTTTTGTATTGAAGAAGAGGTCCAGTGCTCAGTTTCTGTTGGCTAAGATTGCATGTCTGTCTCTAATCTTTCAGTAACACAGCTCACAAATCCTCCTCACTTCTTCACAATTTATCCATCATAAAGTTAAAAAGCCCAAAACAAACTTCTCCTCCTGAATGATTACTCAGAAATAACCCGATATGAAAACACACAGAGAGCCAGCCGCTCCATCTTAGAAAAGGTCAGCTACTTAATTTTAACCTAATCTTCATCCTCCTGTCTTTATATGTCTTCCTTCCCTTTCCTCCCTCCTATGCCTGTCCTCCTTTGTCCTTTCCCTTCCCGTTCCATCTTTTCCTCCGACTCCCCTTCCTTCTTTTTCAGGGTGTGTTTATCTGAATGCCCCTTCAGGACCAGCAGGATTATTGACCGTGAGTAATAGGGCTCGCCGGGACAGACTCAAATGCTTCGCATGCTTTCCCAACACCAGTGGGATCAGTGGTAACTGTAGCTCTATCTGGATTGGCTTTACAGAGAATCCCTTGCAATAACAGGGAAGGGTTGTGTTTAAGTCTAACCAAGCAGTAGTAAAGCCATGGGGATTTTCCAGAAAATCCACATCAGGGGTATCATCAACATATTAAGCAGCAGCAGTAAGTTAACACCTTCTTCCTCACAAATCACTTTGTGGACCCATTCTGGATTTGAAGTCTCAGCCCTGAGGGTTTGCAGCCTGTGTCCTGATCACTGTTTAATACTGTTTGTACACAAGCAACTGGTCAGGCCTGCTGTCAATCATGTTCACAGTAGTCCTGGTTGTAACAAGCTCAATTAGCCTGTCATTACCCTCTCTTTGTTTGTCCCTGTGGCAATTTGGGGATCAATTACACATCAGCGTTTGGTTGTTTTCCATTCTCCCTTATTAAATATAAGGCTGTAGAGAGTTCAGCCTTTTATCTATCTGTTGTGTTTTAAAGGTAAAATGGGATTGGGTGAGATTGGCAGATGGGCTGGTGCAGCATTTGCAGTAATGCAGATGTTTGACCAGACCATTACTGTGAAGAAGGAGCTGAGCCTGAAGGCAAAGCTTTCAGTTCACCAGTTGATCTATTTTCCAACCTTCACCCATGGTCATGAGCTTTGGGTCATGAGTCTGTGAATACAAGCAGCCTACATGAGTTTCCTCCTGAAGGTGTCTGTGCTCAGCCGTAGAGATAGGGTGTGGAGCTCAGACATCCGCAGAGAGCTGTTACTCCTTCACATCGAAAGAAGCCAGCTGAGATAGTTTGGGCATCTGATAAGATTGCTTCCTTGGCACCTCCCTTTAGAGGTCCAACTGGGAGGAGACCACGGGTGGATCCAGAGCCCTCCGGAGGTATTATCTACCCTATCTGGCCTGGAAGAGCTTGACAACATTGCTGGAAGAGGGTTACCTGGGTCGACTTGCTTAGCCTGCTGCCACCAGGACCCAGCCTCCTCTAGATGGACGCAGGAAGAGCTGAGGATCTGGACACTATTAAGATACAGTACATTAGAGGGACTTTGGTGGAGGAAGGTCACAGCAATCAAATGGAAATGATTAAGCGACGGCAGACAAGAGGAGACATATTTAAAGTTTCTGCAGCAGCAGGATTGACCGGTCACTAGAGATCATCCATGCCGATTCCCAAATCATCTGAGCTGAAGTCGTCTAGCAAGTCACAGGTCATGTTCCAGATCATTTGTAGCAAGTTTAAGTATTGTCTGTCTGATCGAGTCACAAAGCAAATCTAAAATGTGTAAGGCCAAGTCAAAGTCAGCTCTCTTTGATAAAAGCGTCGAGTCATGGAGCTGAGTCTCGACTCATCTGAGGCCAGAATCAACCGAGTCACATCTGCAGTAAACCAGATGAGTACCAGTCGAGTTACAAATGTGCAAACTAAACTTTCAAATAAGAGTGACTCTGAAGACGAAGAACTAATGTCGTCACATCAGGTCCAAACGTTGTCTTTGGGGTCTCTGATTGCGTACCATGAAAATGGCGAGAGATTCGAACTGTTAAAGCTCTGTGAGGGATTTTACACAGCTGGAGCCATAAATTCTTTCACTGCATTGGCTGAATGATTTCATTTGCAGGCTTTCTTTCACTGTCGTGTTTTACTTTTTGTTCCTGAATCTTTCCAGGTTAATTCCCCAACCCAATGTAAAAGTGATTTAATTATTATTGATGAGTGTCTGAGCACACAGTGTGACTCAGACGCTTGAAAGAAGACAGCCAGTCGTAATCCCAAAGCCAGACAATCTACAATGTGTGTATATATTTGTGAGTGAATGAGTAAGTCAGAGCTCGCAGGTGCTCCACCTCATCTCTGGAAGCAGCTGGCTGAAGCAAGGCCTTAGACATAAGTCTGGCTGGCTGCAGACACACACCCACACACACACTTACAGTGGATGAGGTTGCAATGTGGAAACTGCTCCGCCAAAGTAACAGAAGGGACAGGGAGGGGTTTGAAATCATTAAACTGTCCTACCACAGTCGTTTCATAACTCGTTAGAGCAGGAAGTAGCTTGTACGATAATAACAAGGACCAAAGTGAGGCAGCCCTTATAAGGTAATACAATTAAACACACATGACACACACCTGACACAAGACACAGGTATGCCCCATTTGGCATCAGCCGGATGTTCTTAACCCAGACAGCTGGAGGTTAATCACACCTGTGGGGCATACCTGTAATAGATACAACAATGGTTTTGATTGCAATCATCATTTATTGCCTGCACGTCGGCTGATTTCACTCACTACAATAACGTCTGTTCACGCATTGATGTAATTTTCCATGATTGTTGGAAACTTTGGTAGTTATGGCACCTTTACCAAAATGAAAAATCTACCTGAACTCTAAAAAACATCTCTTACCTTGTAGTCATGATGAAGCATTGATCATCTGGAGAGACTTGCAGTTGAGGGGCAAATCATTCCCAGAAGCAATGAGCCCGTCTGCAGCATCTTTGACCTACTGGTCATGTCTTGTTGTAGTGAGGTCGTAGTCCGAAGGATTCAACCTTTAGGGGAGAGTAAAACATATGTTTGACGTGAGACGCCAGAGCAAAAAAGCAATCAGTCATACTTTCCCACTGAGATTAAGATGACGTGTATATTGCAAGCGGACAAAACTACACTGTAAACCTGAACAAGTTGAAATGACTCAAAATGTTTGTGGTAACTGATTACATAAGTAATATAGTATAGTATAACTGAAATGATAAAATACAATTGTTTTCTTTCTTTTTTTAATTTTCAAGTTTCCCCAACTCAAATTTATTAGTTACATTTTTTTATATTTTTAATTCATACATACTAGATTAGACTTCAGGTGGAAGGCAGGGTACACCCTGGACAGGTCACCAACCAAGCAAACATGGAAAGACAGACAAACATTCACGCACACACTGACACCTACGGGCAATTTAGATGTTTTTGGACTGTGGAAGGAAGCCAGAGTACCCGGAGAGAACCCACACTGTAAAAACTGTTGCTTAGATTCAACTCAAAGAAATTAAGGCAACATTTTCCAATCAATTTTTGGTAGTTTAGTGAACTTCTTTGTATTTTAAGCTGGTAAAACTCTATTATACTTAGTTTACTCAATGCTAAATAAATTAGTAGATGCTACTAGGAAAAGCCAAAAAATTAAGTTTAGCCAAAGTTAAAAATGTTGCACATTAACCACAGCAGATTTCATTATATTAAGTACCATTCAAATGAAAAATATAAAAAAAATGATTTGAATTAATCCCTGTAATCAAATATATTAATTTCAAACAATTCTTCCTTTCCTTTTTTACACTACTTAAAATAATTAGTTATCATTGCTATAAATAAAATGAGAGAGATATGAGAGATATACATTTCCAACATTTATTTAACTGTGTAAACATATACAGTGACACTGAGTTGGATCCATGTGAACTTTGATTCCCTCGATGACGATGCCTACTGTGTCTGGCTCACAACAAGCATAGATCTTCATGCTGTGCATTTTGAGGTCCTCATGCACATTTGACTCTGCAACACCCTGCATGCCAAACAAAGAGAAATAAATTAATAAGAAATTCAGTCCCATGTGTTGATGAAACATACAAATACATTTAATAGAATAGTAGGGGTGTAATATATTTGTCTTTTCTCTCTTTGAGAGATAAAAATCTCACAGACCTCACGGCTGAATATGTAAAAATAATGATGATTTCATCCTGAAAATGATTTATGACCACATCAAAAGTCTGAATTTATGTGAGATTGTGACCGTAAAGTTGACACTGATTGAGGATTAACTTCCATGCTGCACATCTTGCCTGCCTCAGGGGTCATATCAGACTACTGGTTTGAGACGAAATGATAATTTCCCCGAAAATAAGCACAAACAATCCAGAAATACCTGCTTACTACTACAGTGCAAATATTTTCGGTGTTGCTAAATTAACAACAAATTAGCAATGCTGATGAGAGTCCAGCCACAAGAATAACGGGCAATTTATTTGAAATGCCCGACTCAAAAACGAACAAGGGAAACAATTTGGATTTGGATTGTGGCAAGCACACAAAATAGGCTGCGGACAGTCATTGGCAAAAACGTAAACGGTATTACTTTAATTATTTGTTTGAGATTAGCTGTACACTGTAAGGCCTCATGGCGCGCATTTTACGAATACAACTGAGGAATCCAAGTCATGCTTTCGAAAACAGCACAGTACATCATGTTCATTCAGAAAAAAAAGGTTACTTACATGTGTTTTGTGAAGTGTTATCCAGCATGTAGACTCCATGAAAGATTCATGCGTTCAATGTTGGCTGCAGGACAGGAGCGAACGTTAAACGTGTCTTGGCACGTCCTCTATGCTACATGTGGGCGTGTCATGTCGTTTTACTTTCGAGATGAGGCGTTAAACTGAGTTTTGTCAAATTAATTTATTGTGAAGTTAAACAAAAATCAATTAAACGCTAGAAAATTTCAAGTTACCAAAATATTCACACTTTTCACTTATAGGTAACTTAAAAAAACACAAAAAGAAAAGTAAACTGATTTTTCAGAGAAGACCTACTTTTTAAAATTAAGTTATCTGGACATTACCATTGAAAGGCTTTTTACAGTGCACGCATGCATGGAGAGAACATACAAACTCCACATAGGAGGGCACCTGCCTGCCCGGGGACTCGGACCAGAAACCTTCCTACTGTGAGGCAACAGCACTGCCCACCGCACCACTGTGCAGCCTGCCTTAGTTCCTCCCCGTGTTTATTCAGTATTCGTTATCCTTTGTCTCCCTTGAGTGTTTAGTGATCCATTTCTCTTGTTGTGTTTTCTTAGTCTAGTTTTGTGTTTCCTGTTTTATTTTGTAGTTTTGAATCCTTATGTCTCCAGTTTAGTTTGACATCATGCCCTTGTGTGTTTCCCTCCTTTAGTGATTCCCCTCATTAGTTTCACCTGTGTCCTGTGTTCACATCTGTGTTGATGAGTCTGTGTATTTAGTTCCTCTGTGTCCCCTGTCCCTTGTTGGATCATTGTTGGTCTTCCCTGTACCGGTACAGCGGTTTGGCATCGTCTTTCCTCGTTTCTTGCCGCTTCGTGACGCACAACCATTGTGGTTTTTCAAATGTGTGAAGACTGGCGTGGTGACGTGGATGACGTCATATGCAGCGTCACTCTGTACCCTCAAAAGTTGTTATTTGTACATGGATATTAACTCAATAAAATTGATCCACAATATAATTAAAACAACATTAATCAATCAGATAACCCAATAATTAATTGTTGGTTCAACTACATAGCTGGTTTTGAGTGCTGTACCCTTAATTGCTATGAGTTAGAAGTACTGTTCGGGTTTACAGTGTATATGAGTCAGAATGAATTATGTGCTTGGTGGTTTTCCACACTCCTCTTCACTGCTCAAAATGTCACTAACCTTTATTTAATTGTCTGTTTTGGTTATCATGCATGTTACGAAGGGCTGACCCCCTGCCTATAACATAATGGAGCAAAACCTGCAGGCTAGTTCAGGCAGGCAACTCGCGCTGCGCTACTTACACACCCTCATGATATACGTCACTCTCCTCTGACTTAAAGTTTCCTTCCAATTTGGTGGTCCATGTAAACTTCTGGTATCTCCCTCTGCTCTGTGAAAATCTCTACTGCCCTTCAGTTTGTCTCATTGGAGTCAATCTAAAGCTGATTATGCAGAGTTCGATACATGATTAAAACGTTGAGTGCATATCTTTACACAACAACAAATGAATGCTTTTATTTTGATGAATCTGTGTTGATAGAGCTGGAATGCATGTACGCAGCAGCAGTTGTTTGTGCCTCCACAGTGCACTTTACTAAAAAGCCTGCAAGATTTTGAGGAGTGGCTTTATGTTTCCTCGGGAGCAGTGTTTTCCTAGCCTTCAACGTATTAGACGGAGAGGTCAGCAATCAGCTACAGGAATAAGCCGGTGTGTGTACCAGCCACCTGAAGATTATCTTTACATTCTTGTTGCTGCAGGCCGAGCGTAGGCCTCCCACCTGATTCCCGCTACACAACACAGACACACAACCAGGCGGGGGGAGGAGGTGAGGAATGGACGGAGGGAGGGATGGTTGAAGGCTTAAAAGGGACACAGAGGTGGAGGGTGTTGGAGTGCTGGAACTAGCTGCTACATGTTGCAGCACGTCCATCATGGGCACATTACAGACAACCTCTGCCATTTAAAAGTGGAGGGCCCCTGTGCAGCCGGCTAATCCGCAGCTATGAGTGACTTTGTCAGTCAAGGAGGCAAGAATGGGGGCCAGACTGTACGGCGCATTATCAGTAAGGGGCTTATACAAACCCGTGGTGGTGGGCCAGGGAGCACCGTCGTACGGCTTACAATGACCGCCTTCCATTCTCTGATCCCCCTCCAGCTTGTTTTAATGTGTGTTTTTAAAACTTCCTGTAAGTCATTTTCTAAAGCCGGGCACTTAAGGGACCTTTTAGATAAGGTTGTCAGAGTCCGCTCCTCAGAAAGGCACGCTGCCACATCTTGTAAAAGGTTAGCAGAGAGAGTAACATGTCCTGACACCCGTGGCTTTAAAGGAGCTGCTGGAGAATGTGCTGAATGCCAAGTTTGTGTTGTGTCCTTAAAGAGTGTGCTTTAAGTTCCTCATAGTTTTCAGGGCTTAAGATTGCCAAGTACGATGTCTGGGCTTGGATCCCGTTGTCCCTTCACACGGGCATGTCTCATTGGCTGTGATGTATAATGCTTCACTATGGCACATAGAAAAACACACATAATCGCAGGTTCTTATCCTAAACTGAGATTTTTCACAGCCAATTGTGTAGAGTTACTTTTGGTAATGGCTGGTTCGTGTAGTTTAATCGAAAAAATATGTGCATGTCAGCGGAAAGAGCTTCACTTATCAACTTTCATCTTTGAAAAATGTGTTTCTACAGAGTGGGAGATTTATCGAAGAATCAAAGTCAATGCAAAGTGTTTTAATATTTTCAGGGTTTGAAAGGTGTAAACTTAAACAAAGACAACTCAGTTTCTATGCAGAAGAATTCATGTTCGTCGTGATTTAAGAAAATAATCAGAGAATCTCATTCATCACTTTTTTTCGTCTCTTATTTTTTTTAACTGAAGCCTTTGAACTCATTCAATCAGCAGATTTGATTATCTATGCCATGGAGCAGCTAACATGAAACTCAAAGTGTGAATCTCCTGGAATCAGCTCAAACAGAACGAGACTCGCTGCCTCAGAGGAAGTGAAATAGTAGAAGATAGAGAAGGTGTCTTCTCTACTCTGCGGCATGGCTAGTCTCATGAGAAGAAGTCAGAATCTGAAGCCACTGGACGGGGGCAGGGACATGTCTCAGGGCTGCTGACAGAAACCAGCTCATGCTTTGGACCACAAAAACTTGAACACTCGGGGAGAACTAATGTCATATGAAATGCCAAAGGGTTCCCCATTGTTACCATTTAATACAATTTCCCTTTTCATTATCTACACAGTTGGAGCAGCAGTTGGAAAGGATCTTGATAGCTTTTATTTTTTACCTTCATCGGGTGAAGACTTACTCTTGAACACAAGTCATTAAGTTTCAATGATCATTTTGCCCTTTGAAGGCATTACATTTGTACTGAGTCTAAGGTGGTAGAGTTCACAACATCTGAGATTTAATGTTTTTTCCACATCCATCATAAATGATCACAGTGTTATAAATTATATTGCTACCTTTTAAATGTGACTGCTCAGCTCTTAGCTATCACGATGGCAAGATGTGCTTGACGTATGAAAGAAAAACTAGCTGTTTTTTTTTAACTAACTTTATGTAAAGTTAAGTATGTAAGAGAGACCCGAGCACAGCACCACATAGCTGACAAACGAAGTAAGTGTGGAGGTGAGAGCCAGTTATAGTTGGTGGAGACCAAAACAGAGCCACAAAATGCAACTTTTTTAAGGTTCTATGAAATGACCAACCAAGTCCCATTCGGATCCACATGTTTATGTTTGTCAATTAAAAAAAGACAACTGGACTTGGGATTTGGCACCAGTATTAGATAACAGTCACAGTAACAAGCAGCGCATATAAATCATAAAGCCTCACAGCCAAATCTTAAATAAAAACAATGCAAACAGAGGTAGAAGATCCAGGAGAACAACAGGAAGAGGGGCAGGAAGCAAAGTCTCGTACACATGTTGGTGATGGGCAGATGCAAAATTCATAGCTAGGTCATCTGTAATATGCCCGACTCATATTTATCGTCTTGTTGAACTGAGCAAGGGAAACATTTTACACTTGTGACAATTGTATTTGGTTAAGGAATCTTTGCGGTCATGACTTATGGAAATACATACACGCAAATGAACCTACACCCCAAGAGGAGTCAAGTTGAGAGGTAACCAAAAGAAACTGGACCTTGAAAATGACCAAGTTTGGATCTTTTGATACACAAACGCTAACCATAACAAAGCGTCCTTTCTGCTGTGTTTGGCTTGACCTGGCTTCATCTCCTGTTGTGTACAACACATCCACTGTGCTCACTGTCATAAAGCTAATTTGTACTCATGTGATATCGTTAAAACAATAAAGATGTTAAAACAGACAAAGACAGCAACCTCAGTTTTGTTATGTTATACCCTCGTTCCCTGAAATGTGAGTGTAGAGTATGGGTCCTACTGCTGCAGGATGCCACAAGGGTTTCTGGCTCTGTTTGTGTGTGTGTTCGTGTTCATGTGTGTGTGCGTGCATGCGTGCGTGCGAGTATACGTGCGTAAGTTCGTTTGTGTGTGTGTGTGTGTGTGTGTGTGTGTGTGTGTGTGTGGTCATCTGGACATACAGAACAGCTCTATTGTCTCCATTCAAAGGTGAGGGGGACGGGGACCTGAAAAGCACCTCTCATCCAAACCTTTCCTTCTAATGGCTACACTTGACATGCAGGGGACAATTCCCCAGGCAAAGATTGAAAAGGTGCTGGCCAGCTGAGCGGGACACTCAGCAAAAAGGAAGGAGAGAGGGAGCGAGAGAAGGAGGGAGAGAGAGGGAGAGAGAGAGGCCTGAAAAAGGAGGGATGAAAGAGAGAAGGGAAGAGAGAGGGATATATGGAGAAGGTGGAGGTCTGATTAAAACATGCATGATAATGATCTGGATGTTGATTTTGTTTGTTTTTAAACTCAATTTTTCACCGTGAGTGAACCCACCTTCCATCCTGAGGTGACTCGAAGTTCAAGGGTTGGGTTTGTAAAAAAAAACTGAGTCAGGGAGGTGAGTGGGGCCACCGGGAGGGCATGGGATCTTTAAAAGCATATCCTCTAGAGGCCGGGGCATGCTATGAGAGGAATACCAAGCTCCAGGAACAATGAGGAGAGGGCCGAGTCACCCCTGCCCACCAGCCTTTCACCGTGGTGGCCACTCAAAGGGCAACTACCAACACTGCACTGCAATTTAGCTGGGTAAGAGCTGCCTCTCACTTTTCCACACTTTGGGTGATCAACTATCTACATTCAAGGAAAGGTGAGGGAAAAGTAAGGAGTGCATGCAGCTGTGTTTGTGGTGTTTAGACGGCATGAAGTGTGAGTCTCTGCTTGTAAAAGTCACAAAAGATGAAACACATTTAAGCTCTTTGAGGTGGTTGTTGTTGTTGTTGGTGGTGGTGGTGTCGTTTTATGTCAGACATAGTTGAACCACGTTTCTAATTCAGCCCAGTAACTAAACACAAAACCTGCAATGAGCTAATGAAGCTAATTATTTTTGCAAAAGCAGCTAATGAGCCAGACATCTTTCCTTTTTAGGGGGTGGAGACCAAAACTGAGGTAATAATAGACTTTGGTATGGTTTTGTTAATCTACAAATTACATGATTTAATTGTGCTTGGGACAAATACGTTTTTTGTGAACAACCTTGATGGATTGCAAACTTCTTAAGCATTTACCTTTTGAAATAACTTGAAATTAGTGCAGCTGATAGGATTGATCTCTTGTTTGATCGGCTTGTTGTGCTGGACTCCTCAATATATGATGCCCCCTACACAAGGTGGGGCAGGGCTGCAGGGCTTGCATTAAAATAGTCTTTAAAAGCAGATTATGAATAAGGAATTCCAAACAAGATTTCCCAAATAAAATACAAATATTGGTAATAATAAATAAACTGCATTAAGCTTGAGCGTTAAAATGAAGCTTGCGTTTTGGGCATGCCACAATGATTAACACCTGATAAACACTGCAAAGGCCTGGGGAGGTTTCTGCACCAAAACTATTAGATTAAATTAAATCAAAAGATCAAAGTTAGAGCTTTATTTGTACAAACACGATTTATATAACTTAAAAGAATTAAATCAACATCTTGATAATGGAATTGCAATGTCCTGTGTCCTGTGTTCATAAATCTTTGTAGGAACTTCATATTTTGAAAAAGTTGTTCACAAAGTTTCTAAATTTAGGCTGTAACAGGGTTTCAAAAAACACTTGGAGGTTTAACCATAAGCTTCAATTTTCAGCAGGACTAAAGATGGAGGTCATTTGTCTTTTCCAAAATGATTACTCTTGAGCCTCACTTGCTTCATCCCGGCCTATTTGGCTCAATGTTACAACTTTTGATTCTTTCAACATCGTTCTGTTTATGAAATCTCTCTCATGCTACTTGTTAATTACCCTTTTCTTCCTCCTTAAACATCCCTTCCTCCTCAGTCTGAGCCTAAGACAGCATGTCCTTAAACTACATCAATGCCGTGCAGCTTGGAACGATAAGAGACTCTGCAGACAAGCTCAGTGTTCTGCTTCCAGTACAAAGGCTTCATATTTACATACAAGCCTCTTTATCTCCGCCATGGGCTTGTTTTTTTGATTTGTGGTTAACTCCTCAAAGCCTCCGTCAAGATCCAAGCCTTGTTCAGCTTGTACTTAATGACTGTAATTTTCAACATTAAAAGCTTATGGGCTGCCACTGCAATAATAAAAAAGTGTGCTTTGTCAGTCAAGCCTTTTGATCTTGACACTTTTAAAAACCAGTCCCCTAGGATGTTAACAATGAAGCCAATTGACAGGCTTGTTTGTAGGCCGTGGAGAAAAGAAGATTATTGTCCTTTGTAGACATGACCCCATTCGTCTTTTCAAGAGGTTTGAGCCGTCTTAGAGGAATTTGGGGATGTAAAGTTCTACCCATGTTTCAGATGAAAAAGAACAAGCTTTTAAGAGGGAGAAAAACCACAAGAAACAACGTGGTTTCTTTATTCTGGTGTGATGAAGAGAGAGGCTCCACACACAAGAACCAGAGTGGAAACAAAGAAGAAATTTCCTGTGTATCCTACAAGCACTGATAAAGATCTAAAACAAACACATTGAAGAACATTTTCAAGATTTATGAGTAAATGATTTGTACACAACCTGAAGTTGTTTTTCCCATCAACTCTCCTCCTCAGGCGCTGATCGCCAAGAGAAGACGAGCAGCTTTTGTGAAGCAGAACGGAATTTCTGGACTGAGCAGCTGTCATTTCGCTCATTGACATTATGCATGCTCGATATTTGCCATGCTGTTTTTCCCCTCTCCACGGGGGTAATTTGGGGCACAATAAAGCACTCTAGTGGGTAACAGAGCTCTCTTTGTGGCACGGGCCCCTGGGGGCCGCTAATCTCTGCCAAGGAAAACAATGGCTCACTGCTGCACCAGGGCCCGGTCCTGTCAGTAATGCATCAGGTTCAAACACATGCAAACATGCACAACCACACACACACGCATGCACACACAGCTGATCTGGTTGCCGCCCATCCTTGTCCTGACAACAACGAGACCGCGAGCACCTGGCTCAGACCGGACTGCTGGCAGGAGAAGACAGAGTTCACATGTTCGAGAAAAGAAACTATCAAGATAAAACAAACTCACCCAGTTCTCCTGATCAGGTAAAATAAATTATCATACTTGTAACTCAATAATTATGTTGTAGGCTGTTAACCTAAAATTGATTAGCATCCACAAATCAATCACACAGTACTTAAACTGTCAGCGAGGCTTACAGAGCATTGTTTCTGATTTAAGGCCTAAAGAAATGTCCGTTCAAACCATTTTACGAAATGGTGTTGACAAATTTCAGGATTTCTCATGCAACATTAAGTTTCACTCTCCAGGTCAAGTCTTCTGTTCACTTTAGCATGTTCACAAAAAATTATAATCTTCCTATATGTTTTTATAAAACTTTAAATAGGTGGCCACTGGTGTCATGGGAGAATTAAACCTTGGTCTCCTGGATTTATGTCCCTGTGTTCTTATTTAAATGTGATCAATATATCATCAGTGACCAACACCCTGAGGTGACAACTGCACCCTTCAAACTGAACCACATTTCTTCTTTAGCACACTAGCTAAAGAATTAGCTCAGGAGCAGCATCCAGAACGGACTTCATATGGATGATTAAAGCATTTGGCCATAAATTAAAGCTCCTGTGAGGAATTTTAAGTTTGGCTTCAGGAATTGAATTTAACCTCATGAAAATAATCAATCTCTCTCCTGATGGTCTTGTTTGTTTATGTAGGTCACATCGAGACATCAGTATTAATTTCAATCTGTTTCATAACCAGCTAAAAACTCCTCACAGGAGCTTTAAGCTGTTGTTTTCTCATGATTGGTTTCATTCGGCTTGACATAGGATTGTGGAGGATCAGCTACATTAAACACAGCATTACGTGTGGCCAGTGTTATGAGGAACTCCACTACTACTTGAGGTTACTATTAGTTTATCTAGTTAACAGATTCAACAACACATTACATGTACACAAATATAAAAGGACATGTTACTCGTTGATTTATGTCGAAGAGCCGAGAGCTATATTAGATTAATCATCTGACTCGATGGGCGAGGTTACACCCACGGCAGCACAGCAGCATCCTTGGAGGAAGAATATTTTGCACAGTAGACACACACAGATGGTCCTTCAGGCATAAGCTCTCTGTCTGTGAAATACCAATATTATTTTTCCCTCCTCCAGGTAAAGGAAGAGAATGTGGAGTTGTAAGCGATGTGCAGGAGGACAACTTTGTCCACAACCAGATCTTGTAATTCTTATCCCACCGAACAACACTTCTAAAGTTACTTTTTGATGGTAGTTACTTGTTATTGCAGCTAATAACTCCTTTTCAGTTACTTACCCGATGCAGCAAAGTGACATATGTTGAAACAAAAATGTGTCTTAACAAGATTTTCAGAGCACATTTGATCGAGTAAAACTCAAACAGTCTTGAGATATGTCAGAAAAACTCTTAGTTTGTGCAGCAGCAGCAGCACTGAGTTATCCAGCTCAGGCAAAGAAAGGTTTATGACATTTCAACCACAAGATGCAGAAGCACACAGAAGCCTGGAGAACACTTTGTGTGCATGCTAGATCATGCTTGCTCGGTTTCCAGGAATGTATTGATTAAAATGACAATCTGATTTCTTTCTTTCTGTTTACATGCACAAGTTTGTGGCTTTTGTTCATGTTTTCTCTCACAGCCACAGTTTCTTCCAGCATGTTGCTGCACATCCTGGTCTCTGCAGGATTACTTTTTCACAGCAGAGACTTTGACATGTCATAGAAACTGAATACAGATGGATTTAATGAGATGTATTAAAGTTGACACTGACTGACACAACACCAGGATCTACTTTATCTCATGTAACACATCTTTTTAATGATATAATCTTGCACCTGCACTTTCCCTGTCATGAGATCTTATCATTACGATAGAAATTATGACTTAAACAACCGTACGATTTTTTAATAAAGTGAAACTATCATGTAAGGAAACCCACTTTGTTTCAGGCTGTCTGCACTTGCTGTATTCCATGAGAAACACACTTAGTTCATGCTATTGGGACCATGTAACATGACATAAACCTATTTAGAAACCTCTGAGGTTCAATAATGACAAGCTGACAAATATAACTGTGCTCTGGGGTTATTTCATCAGCCAATGACAATATAGTAAGCTGAATTAGAACTGGAACCAAAGCCTGTAATCTACATGTCCTTTTAGCATGTAACCTAGATCTGTTCTTTATTGGTTAACCACATGTGCTTACAATGGCCAAACCACATGTGAGGCATTGTATCAATAAGAACAGGTCATCAATCAAGCTGAGCGCTCAGCATCGTGTTTGCTGAGGTTTCCCTGCCTGCAAATGAAAGTTGGGATCACTGCCTGTCAGGGCCACAGAAACATCAGAGCTTCTCTACCAGCCTGAGAGAGCTGGAAGAGCAGCGTCTGTGACGTGCTAAACCAACAGCACAGCCAACATTAAGGGAACGTTTGGACTCAATCCCACAGAGGGATCCTTTAAATGAAGTGCACTTGTATTTCAATAAAAGCTTGCTTTAGATATCTTTGAAATCTAAGTTGACACATATGAAGAGCAGTGGTGGACAAAGTACACAGCTTCATTACCTAAGTAAAAGTTTAGATCCTCCTAGTCAAACATTACTCCAATACAAGTGAAAGTTGTTACTTGAGTTAAAGTCCTGGAGTACTTGCTTTTAAAAATACTGAATTATTCAAAGTACTTTTTAATATACCTCTTAAGGTATTTTCACAAAGCATGAGTACAGTCAGGAATGCATGGGTGAACATTCTGCTGTGTTGTTTATGTAGAAAACGTTATTTCATATCTAAAAAGTCTACCATGAAATATAAATTAAGTTACAAGCACAGACAAGTTTCAAACGTTCATCTGGAATCAAAGCAGTGTGTTAGCTACAGACCTCCACATGCTTTCTCAGGTTAGATGCAGATGTTTTGTAGGCTGTGATGAAGTTTGTGTGGTAAACAGATCAGAGATTTACAACAATACAAACAATCATTCTTTACTTCAAAACCTCAAACGTGGGTTTCAAGTATGGACGTGGTGCTCAGGTAGAGAATCATCATCCTTCTTGGTCATAGCCATCATCATCACGACTAAATGAACAGACTGATCTGAAAGTAAACATTTGATCTACGCTCAACTGAGGTACAGCTACACCACTGAGACAAACCAAACACAAGTACACCAACAGTTTACGGTCTTTGGGGTCTGATTTCAGAAAAGAAAAGAAAACCCATTTCATTTGCTGATTTCAAAGCAAAAGTAGTGAGTAACTAGAGCATTGGTAGTAATGTAGTGGAATAAAAAGTATATTTGTCTTTCAAATGCAGTAAAGGTAATAAGTTCACCAAAAAAACAATACTCAAGTAAAGTACAGATACTCAAAAATTGAACAAGTAAATTTACTTTGTTACTGTTAACCACTGATGAGGAGATGTATGAATTCCCAAACTCAAAGGGAAACTACAGAGAGGACAGATGAGAAATGTGGAGAATATGAGAGTATGTACAATGGAAAAAAAGAGGCAGGACTCATTACATGTTCCATACTTTCTTGTGTATATGAACAAGATGTTCAAAATGTTTGTTATTGATTCAGTGGGTTGATTTGGCTGTCAGCCTCGTCACAGCCATGGCTGTGGCATACTGTTTATTTGACCTTTTGAAAGTTATCCTTTTTTTGCCTCAGCAAGTTTACATTGTTGATCGAAGTGCAGCCTCTTACAAATTTCAGGGCGCTCTGCCCCTGAAATTTTCCAGTGTTGCTTTCTTACTCACGCCCATCACAGCGTGAAGACTTCCTGGAAGAGCGTGGTGGTGGGATGAGTCTCAGGAAGCCAGACATGACAAAAAGCCACAGTGTAATGTTTACAACATGATGGTGCACGAAGCAACAGAAACCTACACAATTATGAAAGGTATCTTTTAAATCAATGCTGTAAACAAACATATGCAGACATCTTTACTGTTCTTGTGTATTAATTCATCTGTGTCACTCTTCCCGGTTTGTGCTATTGCTGCAAGATAAAAATGTCATCACACTTCCACACTTTGAAATATACCCTCATGTTTCTCGAGGCATGTCATGAAAAATTCAATATTTCATTTTTTTGCGTAACATATGCAGCTCATCCCTAAAATTTGGGGTAGCTTTCAGGAGTTTTGTGCATGTGTGAACACAGCTTTTGTTACAACAATACAGGAGGACTTTTTAAAGCAGAATGCTCTCTGCAAAAATAACAACTCACAAAAACAGTTATTAAGCATAATATGGGAGTTGCTGATCTACCACTGATTGATTTGTTAGTTCATTTACGTTGTAGTTTGACTTCTGTGTTAAAATGATTTGTTAGGATCCAGTATATATATTTTTGGTACTCATAATAACATAAAAGACTGTCTGAGTGAGGCAGAGGTAGATGAGCAACTCCCATGATCTGCAAAGGAAAGTGACTTTTCTTGCTACTGGGGTTTGATGGCCTTGGAGAAAGTGAGGGAAAGGATGTTTTGGTTCCAAAAAGCATCTTTAAAACAAAAGGATCATTTTGTGATGTTGTCAGACACTTATTATTTCAATGTGATCCTGTCAACAGCATGTTAAGAAGACAGACTGTAATCAGAGAACTTGTCCCAACAGCTGGCTGAAGTGAGCTGCTAGTTTTAAAACTTAGAAAAGGGCCTAGGTCCAATAACTATCAGTATACTCTTTTAAAGAAAAGAGCTGTTGACCTGATCTTTCTCCAAACAACAGACCTCAAAAGACAACAAAGAAAAAACATCCAAAAGCTCTTTTTGTTGTATTTTTCTGTGGACAGTGCTCAGAATTGTTCTTTCAGAATAATATTTAACATCTCTCTCAAAACAACTTTTATTTCTTGTTATGTTTCCAATGAAATCTGAACACAATGCCCCCTTCACTGACCTAAACAAGCCTTTCATTCCCATATCCTCTCCATCCATTGCTATTCTGATCCAAACAGAGAGCTCTGAAGTGGGTGGACAATGTTTCCGTAAGAAGCAATAACCAGGTTGGGGGCAAAATAATAACCTACCCTCATTACCCACATCTAACACACACTTTAGACCCTCGCATGTGCTGTCAACGAACATTCAATGGGAGGGATTAAACCCCTCTTTGATCCCCTTCTCTCTGGGTTTTTGTGTTGATTCTACGGGTCGTCACATCCAGCTGGGAGTCCTCACTTTGCCCAGAAGGCCTCCCTGTGTTGTGACACAGGAAAAGTGCAGAGTGAGGAATCATACTGCTGAGCTACTTTGAAGATCAGCGGCTATTATTCCTCAAGTACCCTCATTGTTCTTCGCTTGAATTAGTGCACCTGAATCCACTAATCGATGGTCGTCGGCTCTGTGTGCACATGAATGGAGTATGAGGGCTGTTAAGTGATATTTGAGTGTTTCATGAGGATTCACAGCCTGGGCTTCATTGTGTTGAGATGCCTGTGTGAGGTTATGAGTCCATCAGAGGCCATTTATCAAGCCATCTTTCTTCTCTCTCTTCTTAATCTCTTGACTGTGCAAAGTCCAAACAGCTCAGAGTAGAGGGAAACATTTTTTCTAGTATCATGTTTGTCAAAGTTTTTGTATATTTGTCGAGAATGTGTTGTTGTCGTTGAAAGGAATTCAAAGATTGTTTAAACCTTAATATTACTCAGGTCATCCCATACTCAGAGTCATGAAGAAATCAGGGAAATCTGGCTTAGTGGCTTAACTTTGGAAGAGAAAGCTCTGGAGCCCCTGAAGTCCCAAAAATAAATATTTTTTGTTTTGTTTTGTGTGCACAAGATAATTATAACCTCTCCAATCAGTTCAGATGTGTATTATCAACATAAAGCCAAATTGAGGACACTGATTTAATCAAGTTTTACTTGATATGATAGCTGCTCTTGAAGACATGGTACTGTTATCAGCAGAAATCCTCTGCTTTGCTTCCTGAAAGACATCAGGCTCAGCTGGAGTCTTTTCGATTTGACGTTGTAGCAGCTCGGACTTCTCTGAAACTTCAAAGCACCTGAGTTTAGTAACGGCGAATAGACGGACCTTAAAACAATCACTAAGATCATAAACATACAGTGGTTTCTAAACAGTCGGTATGTAATGAGCTAAAGTGTTTGATGTAAGTTTTAAAAACAAATACTGAACATAAAAACAAAATCATAAAATCAATATAACAGAGGATCACTCCTGACTTTTATAGGCCCATCTTTTTGTTTATCAGATCACACTATAGAAATAGAGTCATAAAGCCTAATATCACAGATAGAATAGAAATATTCACACAATATAATTATCTCGTGCGCACAAGATAATTGTCCTGTGCATAAAAAAAAAATATTTTGGGGGGGGGGGGGGACTTCAGGGGCTCCGTAGAAAGCTGATAATGCAATGAAAAACATTACTTGCATCCCGAAAAGTTTGAACCAAAGGTTGCGGCCACCATGTAAGATTTGTTTCTACACACCTTTTCTGAGCTTTCGTTGATCGTCTGTTCTTTAGGGCAGGGGTTTCCAATCTTTTCAGCCCACGACCCCCAAAATATAGGTGCTAAAGACTCGCGACCCCCACTGTCCCTCAAAGTGATTTAATGTGGTTTCATTTAGCTGGTCTGCAGAAAATGACCCTACCTATATGAGCATGTGTCTGTGTTTCCTGTGCCTTTATGAATTAACCTGCTGCTACTGATGCTTTTGATAATTAACTGTTCACTAACCCTAAACGTAGGGGTCATCTGGCAAAAAGAAAGGCAGGAAACTCATTACATTTTCTATTTTCAAGGTTTTTTTTCTAGTTTAGCTACTATGTTAGTCAATATTCTTTACTATAATGGGTAAAATATACTATCTTTAGATAGTGTCTAAGATAGTGTTTATTGTGTCTTTTATTGTGTGCTATTTGTGAAGTGTCTTTGAGTTCTGTGAAAAGCGCTATATAAATAAAATGTATTATTATTATTATTATTATTATTATTATTATTATTATTATTATTATTATTATTATAGTCAACTATGGGTGATAAAGTTGAAAGAATACCTAAAGGTCTCCAGTGAAATAAAAACAGACGGAGTCACCAGAGTCAAAAGTTGTACCAATCTTTATTAAAAGAGCTTTAATTCTGATTTCTCAGTTACATTACATGTTTGGTTAGCAGGCTGTTGTTTGAATAATAGGAGGCCTGTTCAAATCTGCAAAATCGCTGTAACGCCGATATCACGCCTTTGCATTTTCATATTGGCCCCACAACGGTGCGATATTGGTGCACCATAAACATTACGTTACAGCATTGTAGAGCTAAACAACACACAGCCGACAAACTCAGACATGCACACACACACACACAGTACCTGCCTGCTCTGCTGGCTCACAGTGATCCCATCTCCTCTCTGCAAAACGTCTGTTATCTTGGGCTACTGCGTGCCACTGCTTGGCTTTATGTCCGCTATAACAAGCAGCTTGCTGTCCAGTACACCTTTGAAAGTTCTCTCTTTCAAGGCTTGGCATGTTAAAATAAACAGCAAGAGAGAAGACTCACAAAACTGAGAATAATAAGTGAAATGACAGAGTCAAGAAAAGATGCCAAGGTGTCCCTGGACAACTGACCAAGCGGACATATTTGAAGAACTTGGAGTGAAAACAGGCTCATTATCATTCTGAATCATGAAATATAGACTGTCTTTGGGTGCAGCTTACATCTGTTAAGGTGTGATGGCCCTCTGGATAGTCTGGATGTGCTTTCTTTCCTCTCAGGTTTCAGGTACATGGACTTTGTAGCCGTGGCTGTCCCAATTAGTTGGACCTGGAGCATCTGAGCCCTGTGCTTTGTTTGGCTTCTTCAACCTTGCATTAAACACCTACATTCTACGCTTGCTTACACACACACACACACACACACTGACTGTAATGAAGCCACTACTCAATGAACCAACTCGTGTGTTACACCGTAAACCCTATTAACATCAGTCAATCATTTATCTACATTTCAATCTCTTGCTTTAATAAAATAAGTATGGTGGGGATGAGAGACACATTTTCTTAAGCCAGTGATGAGTGCTTTAACAGCTGTCCTCTTGGAAAACATACAAGGTGTCTGCAGGCCGACTGTGGGCAGCAGCCAGTAAAGGCTTTACAGGGATCAGCAGGGGTCTGGCTGAGTAATGGACGGTTAAAATCTGTTATATGGGGATCAAATGGAGCAGTGAGAGACACAGACACGAGTTGTGGGAGGTTTGGAGGAATGACGTGTACAGTCTGAGAGGCAGAGATTTGGACACACACCTGCAGCATAAGGCTGGTTGTGGTTAAGTGAGGGGCTGACTTTGTGTGATCCCCTCCTGAGGGGACGATGAATAAACCTCATGAAGAGACACACTCTGGTCCCAGTGGGAGGTCTGGAGGGTTGGCATAAGTGATAAACTGTGTCATGCTATTATACAATGACACAGGGAGTTATGAGATGTCAGCGGCTCAGCGTGAGAAAGGTCAGACAAGCTACCTTTACCTTCTGGATGTTTCAAATCCCTCTCATGTCAAATTTGGAAAAAAATAGAGCATGATGATGATTTTTATCCTACATTTCTTTAATAATTTGTAAATTAAGATATAGAGCTTTAGAGGTTCCAGTAGTCCTGTATTGTCAGCTTGCTTTTAATACTACACTACACTTGACACACCACTAATAAGCTTCTCAAGCTCAAGGAAAGGAGTGATATAAATCTCTTCCTCTCACTTCCAGGAGGACAGCAAAAGATAAATGTCCAAAATTGTTGAACAATCACTTTGTTACAATCAGATTTTTCACATTTTCAACCTCAGACCCATCATTGTGATCTGTGTAAAGGTTTCATGGACACTAAATTTGTAACCAGTAGTAGTTTCTAAGCTTCAAGGCTTTTGCAAAAGTCAAATGCTGTCACTCTTGAACACCTGAAAATGTGCAAAAATGTTAAATACAGCTTCATGCGTGAACACTACCAAACCCACTTGCCCTGCCTTTGATTAGACGTTTCTCTGCCTGTCCCCAGTGAGGGCGGATGTGTGAACACAGCAGGTCTTAAATTGGGCAAAGCTCAGTGTCGGTGAGTGGGTGTGCTGATGACGTTCACAAAGCGCAGAATTTCCCTATTCATGGCTGCTCATGCAGTTTCGTTGCCGGGACAGTGTTCTGAGTCAGCATTATAGATACATCCTTTATACACGCTGTGGTGATATTAATCCTGGCGCTAATCTTGCCTAAACTAAACACAGACAATCTTCAACTGTGAAAATTGAGTGTTTATTGGACCTTGACTAAAAAAAACCAAAAACTTAAATAGCAATTTTTATAAATGAGTTTTAATTTGTATCATATGTGATACATCAGGCATTTTGGTGCATTTTTTTTGCTCTAAGTTTCTTCTTTTTAAACAAACTAAAGTTTATATAAACAAAATTTTTAGCCTTTTAAACTTCGAGTTTCCTCAAAAATTTCCCAAAGTAATTTCAAACCTAGAAATTATTACCATATTGCTCCCCAACTTCATACCTACAGTATATTGTAGCAAAAAAAACTATTTATTGAATATTTCTTCTCTGAATTGTTAAATTTTTAGTGAAAATCAATGAGCAAAAGACAATTATTTACTAGGGAGCCATGGGAACATTCAACTAGTCATCAATCATCATGATACAGCAGGTTGCATATATAAAAATACAATATAACATACAAATATCCCAATTTCTACTCTAAATATAATTAGTTATGTCATTTAAACGTGTTCTTAAATAATAAAAAGACTGTATGTTGCTTTATGGAATGCATTTGATACACACATTTTCAACACGGTTTGACTATAAATTAAGTGTTGAAATATTAATACACTTGGCGTTATAGGGCTAGAGTTGATTTGTGAGGATGCTACGATGTCTTTGTTTGACTAAAGCCGCGTCCACACACGCTCTGCTCTTCATTTTTCATGTCAGAGACTTACAGTTTGATCACAGTTTTTTCCATTTATGTCAATGCTATGCACAAACAGAAAGACAGAGAGTTGTATTAATCTCACAGCGTGTCGCTCTTCTGGGTTATCACCAGTCATTAGGGGAAATTCATCCCGTGGGTGGGGCGATGTAGATTGTATCATGTTTCCTGCTGTGCTCTGACATCGGCTTACTCTGATTTCCTGGGGGAAATTTTACGAGGGGGCTGAAAATTTCCAGGTAAATGCAGGCTGAAAATGTTGGCACTTAAAAGGTAATGTCACAATTGGTAAGTTAGCAGGTTAGCATGCTAGCCTCAATGCTCAACAGTTAGTAACACCAACTGTGCACACTTGAAGCATGTTTGTTTCTGTTCAGATAAAAGTGACATAAATTAAACTACTTCCTCTTCATCTTTGCCCCTGTTTGCTTCAGACCACAGAATGGTGTGAGCATTACATGGTTGCAATCTACCTGAAAGTTATGTAAACAAACATTGTGATTCATTGTACCTGGCCAGTCACATCAAAAATAAGAATCAGATTTCTGCTATGTGTCGAAACCAGAGCGATGTTGTCTGAGTTTTCACAATGGACAATCATAAACCTCGGTGACAGCTGATGAAAAAACAGGGTCGTAAAAATGATCAATGAGAGCGTCGCTTTAACAGCTAACATGTCTGAGTGTTTGTGGTGAAACTGGTTTCCTTGAAACAAGGTGATGATTGTTTTCAACCTCTCTGGAATAAACATCCAAACATGACTGGCTGAGACTTTGAAATACCAACTCTCTCCTACACAGATCCCACGATAATGTTCAATAATGAAACATTGTTAAAGGTAAAAGAGAAAGCCTGAATCATCCTTCCAGTCTGTTGATGACTTGTTGTAATGTTTGTGTTCAGGATCATCAACTCTTTCCCCCGTGAAGGAAACCTGAGTCACAATCATTTCTTTCTAAATACAGCTGTCTGATTATGTCGGACAAACAGCCGCTGTGAGCGTCATGCTTCACCTCAGGTAAACAGCCAGCGGAGGTACACAGAGAGAAAAGAATAGATTGTTTATTCATTTCTCCTGGGATGTTGTAGCACAACGACAACAGTGTGACGGGCTCCTTGACGGTGTAATCTCATGAAATAACATCCAAGGATTATCTTTAATTTGAGGTTTGTGCACGGCACACAGCGACGTCTGTCATCAGAGGCTGAGAGCAGCTTCTCATGATCCACACTGTCATTAGATGATGTGAGTGTGTCTGCTTTTAGATTCTCCTGAAGTGACCACAACTCTTGAATATACAATGATCAAAACAGTCTCTGTGACAGATTTGTTTTCTTCCTTTTAATCTCTGGTGCTTGTTCTCTCGTTCAGTTTAAAGACCGCATGAACTAAAAAACGGTGTGAAGTTCATGGACATGTAGATTTAACGTTAGTAAAATAGTCATAGTGTAAACAGGTGCAAGTGACAAATTATAGGAGAAACTGTAAATGCTAGATCCCTGCAGTAAGCGGCTGAGATGGCCCTATTACCTGGTGTGGGGCATTTTTTACAGCCTGGATTGACTCTAACGGCCAAATTCCACCAGATCCATGTTAGGTCAAAGCGCCGGGTCTGATAGGTTCCTATTGTAGTCAATGTGTTAACTTCCACTGGATCCGATCCGTTGCGTTCTGGCTGCGTCTCTGATCAGGCAGGTCGGAGTCCTCTGGATCAGATATGCAAGACTTCTATTTTTGCCGGATGCCGGAGCACAACGCATCAATCTCAACAGAGCAGATGGAGCAGGACAGGAAGTCAGGCACCAAAACAAACAAAAACATCCGGTTAATTTTCAGAATAAAACACTGTGGTTATCACCAGATCGTATTTCACTTAACTACAACAACAAACCGTCATGATGAGCGGAGCCGGGCCTGGAGTCATCAAGTCAGAGGTTTTCAGAGGACCAGAAAGACAACATGGATGAGGAGAGGAGGAGGAGAATTGTTGAATCAGTGATTATCATGGGAAAACCACGGTCACATGACTCCAGCTGTCTGACGGTACTGCTCCTGTTCTGAAAACTGGTGGGTGTTGACGGCCGAGAGAGCACGGACCCGGACCGGACAAGGATCTGGTGGGAGTCCTGTGTAAGTGTCCGCTTAGAGGACAGGAAGCAGCTTCTTCAAGATGACAACGCCCCTCACACACCACTAAAGCCTTAACAATCAACAGATCTCAAACATTAAAAACCCAAATGAGGTTGAGATTTGACAGTGCTCTGTCCTCTGCCATCAACTCAGCACCGAATGATGGCATGTCTTTGAAAGTATCATGTTTCAGCCTTACAGAGTTCAGAGACATTGTACATGGACACCCAACACCTCATTAAGTCATGCATCTAAACATTGTTTCAAGATTTTCTCTAAGTGTGTACACCCACATATACAAGTTGTAACACACAGCAATTGAAAGAACTTGTCTTTTAGTTGGTTTAGTGAAGGAAACAGTGAAAAGATTTGGAGTATATTTGTCCGATTATCTACATTTATGCACACTGTAATCTCTATTTAGAGTTTCTACATAAAAATGTAGAATCTGCACTCAGGGGGTCTACATTTATAGCATGGGAAGTGTTCTAGTTTCAGTTTGTGGTACATTTGTAATTTGAGTACCACTGATCAACCATGTAGCAGCAGGCTGTGGTGTCTGCAGGGAAAAGAGTCTGTATGGAGAGCAAAAGCACGAGAAACACAATCCAGCATAATGACATCCCGGCCACATTGTCGGTAGTATAATTGTCAATGGTTTCCAAGATTGTGCACCACGCAACTCAGACCACAGAGTGAGATTAATCTTTTGATAGCAGCATCTGAACTTGACATCCTGAGTGTGTCTTCAAAGGAAAAATAACTGGAGCATGAGTTACCTGTGAGTCTACAACCTCGTGTTTAAAGCGTTGGCTTGACTATAAAAACTGAGAGGATACAAATGGGCCTACAATAAAAATGCAACAGGGAGCCTTTGTTTGGGTAGTTTGGTGAGACATAGTACTTAAATAATAGAACTGATCAGAGGATCGAAGACGCCTGCTGGAAAAAGGGGCTCAGTGAATCTAATATGTATGCTGGTGCAAGGCCGGCAGAACAACTGATCTACACTTTTACTCTGTAAAATCTGGTGACATGGTTCCCTGTTCAGGATAGTTTCATGGTAAAAATCCATCAGAGGCCTAGCTCAGATTTTTTTCCTGTGTAGTTAGTTATGGTCCATGGTTTGAGCAATTTCACAGCACATTGTGAGCAAATGTTAGAACAACCATGACACTTTGCGTGCAACCGAAGGGAAAACCCCTGATGGAAAAAATGACACTTTGTCCTGCTATGTCAACGAAATGCAGCAACATTAACAGTCATTTTCAATAGAAGCACACACACTTAGACTGTTTAACACAAAGATGAGTGTGTACAGTATTCCTTTTAGCCAAAGGGCAGTGCGTGAGGTGTTCTCAGCTTGTTCTCACTGTCTCTGTGCCAACCCTAAAGCTATGTAAACAGCCATTACAAAATTACAATCTCTAACCCAAACATGAGGAGCAGTGATTTAAACAGAGAAAGACACTGGAACACACTCAAGCAGCAGATGACTTTTAGCTTTCTCATCTCATGACGCAACGTTTCATCCAGCAGCTGAGAGGTGGAATTTTCCCCTATTAAGTATAAACAGAGCAAAAAACAATAGCCAGTGTGTCATCCCTGGCTCGTGATGGATGCAGAGCTTTAACGTTTGACACCAAGGCTTACACAAGGCAGTCCACAATGGACTCTGTTTAATTTAAACAGGAGGAAGAGGAAATTACCAAAGGATATGTACATCATCTACAGTATCATTCATCAGAATGCTTGTTAACTCGTCGTGTCGACAAGTTTTTACACAGAAATTCTGTTATTTTCTGTTTGCATAGTGACAAAACACAGAGGAGTGGGTACAGAGACGACTCCTTCCAATTACAGTTAAAACAAATGACTCAACATTGTTTAATCAACCCTAACTCATCAGATACAGCAGCTATTTATTATGACTTCATAGAAAGCCCTCCCCCGTCAGTTTGACATTTGCAGTGTTTAAGTAGCCTCCTCTGCTGCTGGCAAAGTAAGCTAATGCAGAAATGCAAAATAAGTTGCAGTTCCCAAAATGGCCACTGAGGCTGGCTCCAAAAGTGAGTCACTCCATCAAGATCTGTTTTAAAGCACATAATTTCACAGTTGAACATTTTAAGCCTCTAATTGAGCATTTCTTCATTTGTTTTCAGATTCTTGGTCCAGAAAAGTTCCTTAGCATCATAGCTCTGAATTGGCTCCTGTGCTGCCATTTCTAAGTTCAATCACTTGGCGTGCCAGCAATTTTCAGAGTTTTTCAGGATTTATAGTACACTCTAAACACAATACACATGCTGATGCTCCCATCCTTTTGTGGGCATCACATTTTTCCTTTGTTTTGCCAGAGAGCAGGGGCGATTCTAGGATCGGATGTTTAGGGGTGCTGAGCCTGGCAAGATAAATTCAACTGTTTTGTACATTTTAATGCAATTTCATTCCCACATTTGTGAAAGAGAAGTGTAACACTCTTTGGGAACATCTGTGACTAAACCATCAAACCATCTGATATAGGTTATTTAAATGCTGAGCCACAGCAAAAGAGGAATGGATTGAAATCATAAAATAAACACATGGTAACCCTAATTTCTGGGGAAAGACAACTCATTTTGATACAGCAGCTCCTCAACATATACATCAACAGTATGTATGTATATGGAGTAAACCAGCCCCCAGTGAGTACCAAAAATACCAAAGTTGACATCAGAGTTATTTTTTTTACTTTCATTTACTTTCACATGTAAAACGCGTCGGAGCTACTGTATTTTTGTTGTTAAAATATTACGCTTCAACCAAGTACTGTATGTTTTTGAAACTTTTCCAGCTTGTTCAAAAGGACTTACAGTAAAAAAAAAAAATTGAAATCTCTCAAATTTTAGGGGTGCTGGGATTCAATTTAGAGGTGCTTCAGCACCCTCAAAAATGGACTAGAAACACGTATGCCATAGAGTGACGTCAAATTAACACAAATTTGAAAGCCTCAGCAGTGTTCAATCTGAGTAAAAAGGAGATGACAAAACATTGGCCTTGCTCCGTAAGAGCACAAAGAAGACAAGAACTAAGCAGATCAGGTCTAGAAATTTAGAGCATAATACTTACGATTTACTGATACTTACAGAACGCACGATACACACTTAAAGTCAATATAAATCTGCTGCTTACAGGATACTTCTAACATTAAATGAACCGCTAGTGCTAGCCTAAACTGCGTACCCTATCAATCTCCACAGATTAACGTGAGTGTCATTATTGGGGCATCAACTGCATTAGTGGAAGAAGTTACTCTACAGTAACATATAACTGCCAGTTGAAGAGGTCACATCTAAAATATAATCCGTCCCAATGCTATCTGCTCAACTCGTTTAGTGATTTAAGTTCATGACGGACACGTTTCTATTTAATGCTGTTTGACACTCCACAGTGCAGTCAGTAAAAAGACAAAGCAGAGCATTCTTCTCCTTCCACTTAACATTACAGTGACTCATTCAAACATGTTTACAGTCAGACTGTGATCAAAGAGGCAGGATGCTAACATGTGAGCTACATTATATCGTGTCACATTCTTGAACCCAATTACACAGTCTGTGGTGGGGCTGGTTTGTTGTCTATAAACATACATGTCTTTGATTGAATATGACTCCACTTCTTTTGAAATTTGAGCTTGACATCGATGTCGACGTCGTCAAACATGTTAGAAACTTTCTCTGGGCTGTCGTATACTCGCCGTTCGTTCTGTGCAGGGACTGATGAGCAGGGGCCAATGGAAGCAGCGGAAATGTGGAGTTAAACAAACTTTGAATTAACAGTGTGATGGCTATTTCCTGCAACCACCCCACCACACACACACACACACACACACACACACACACACACACACACACACACACACACACACACACACACACACACACACACACACACACACACACACACACACACACACACATCTCATACCAAACAATCCTACTGCCCATAACCTTAAACGTAGCCCCTCACACACATATTCACACACACTCAGCTTAACATCTGCAAAGTTTATGATATGGAGAGCACTGTAATCTACTGTACCGTGAGACACACTAAAACCAGGGCTTATTCACACATGTCTTTGACTCTACAGTCCAGGAGCTCCAAAGGTATTCATACCGAATTGGTTTCCTTTTAAAGTTTTAGATGCAGTTTTAATTATTCTGAAATTAAGTTATCTGGAACTTGAATCATGAAGCCAAACGTTGGGCTGACTGCATCTCTTTTTTACCTCCATAGTTTTTTCTCTCCTCTATTTCTTGTGCATGCAGTGTTTTGTGTTTTCTTGCAGCTGCTTTGAAATATATGTAGAACAAAATGTGTTTTCTGGTTCAAAGCATCAACAAAAAAAAAAAATTGTAGTGATCATATTTGATTTGCATTGACAGAAGTGTAGCATCAGTGTTGCCCAGAAATGTAAGGTTAGGGGTGAGAGGGTTCTTGGAGTGTATTATTGCACTTTCTGTGGTTTAGTACCAACTTTATACTACCACAAAACTAAATCCCTATTCAATTGTGCACAAAACTTCTGACATTTTCTGAATGGGCTGCATGAGTGAACACAAACGGCCACATTTTTCGCCCTGACATTATCCAGAGATTCATCCAGGGAGCCAATGTGACAACGCAGCAGGAAAAAGTCTGAAAGATTCACTACAAGCAAGTGGGTGAGGATGATGATGTTTTAATTATGTGATTGGTGCAATCTTCATGCCTGTAATGAAGCTGCTTCTTACTATTTCTGCTTGCAAGTGTGTTCTTTTCCTCTCATAACAGCAGAAAAAACCCTTATAACAGTGTCCAACTCTGCTTCCCCTGTTGTCTTGGATATCTTGCAAACATTACACAGAGACCACCTTAGTGTCCTTTTTACATCAACCTCGCCTCCTGACACACCTCACCCAAGAGGACTTAACGCTGGGAGGGGTGTTTGTGATCAACAGCTTTGGAAAATTTCAGGAGCAGATGCTTCTGTGAAGGGGCTTAAGAAACTGGATCTTATTCTGCAATCTTATTTCTGATTTTGAAGTGCTTAGTACTCTCTTACAAAAAATGCTAATCTTTCAGCTCTGGTATGAGCACAGCAGGGTTTTTATTCTGCTTTAAACACAGAGGAAAAGAAAGAGATTCAGAGGCATCATTCAGCCTGAGGGATTCCCTCATTTGGCAGCAGCAACAGCGGCGCTGCCTGGGAGATTGTCCACAAGGAGACATTAACCACACAGAGGAGAACAAAGGTCACGACTCAGAGACCAAGGTCTAAGCCCCCCGCACTATTCAGCCATGGTCATTTTCTTGTTTTCTCTTTGGTACACTCTGATCCCAACAAACTCCAGGCTATAAGGTCAACAGGCTGGAAATTGCTCTCTGTCCAGTTGTGCAGCTCCTGCTTGCATGTGTGGGTAACTAAAAACGTAGGCTTCAACATCTCACTGCCTGGTCCCTGAGTGCTGCAACAATGCCAAATGTAAGCCAAATGTTCTTCTTTAATGGAGGGTAATTCATAGACACTGGCAGGAGCAAATTTGGACTTGTGGCCAGAGGTGTTGATTACCCTTTCTATCTGGCCGTTTGTTTGGGAGCATGATCAAAGCCATCACCCGTTAGCGATCATGTGCTTTCCCCCCTCCAGCCCTCTGCCCCCTGCTAAAACGTTGGCACACAGCCACGAATCGGCCTACTTTTCTTTGTTTTATTACTTCAAAAGGTTGCGGCTCACCCCATTCATCACACAACATTGCTCCCGTCAAAGCTGTAACAGAGTCAAATTGTTCAGGCATTCGGGCATCCAACAAAGCACGGCGAGCATCTCCAAAACTCAAGTAATTCAAGACGGGATAATTCATCACTCGTGGAGTCATCTTTGATCTGTCATGTGCACCGTATCTGCACCGAGGCTCATTTTATCACACCTTATTGCACTTTTGATATTTCATCCCACCCAGCCCATTTCTGTGCATCCCACAAATCATTGTGGAATATCCCACGATTATGCCAAAGTCTAAAAAGTATCTTTGATATGGTCATGTATTTGTTTACTGTTTATGCTGCTCTGTGTTTTCAAGAGCTCCTATGATCACACAAAGAATGGAAAATATCCAAAAGGGTTCAAAGCAGGGTGAAGAGTTGAGAACAAATGTGTTTGTTCTTGTCTGTAAACTTTTGCAGAATCTCCCTAACCTCCAGATAACCCTCTTCTGTCATCAAATTAACCAGTCTGTCCTTCTTTAAGTTTTTTTTTTTCATGCTACTCTACGGTTGAACGATTTTCAGCCCTTTAGACCCCATTGAGCCCGGGAGCACCTGTCATTTTTAAATCCCTCTCAGTGTATGAAAACATTCAAAATAAACCCTTAGCTTTATTTCAAAGACACTTTTTCTGTTATCAATGACTGTAACGTTTCCCTGATAAACCTAAACACGTCTTTGCTGGCTTCATGCACTATATAAAACTTTTAACACTATGAAAGATTGGGCCTCAATGTGGATATTGGGAAGCAAGGCAAGCAAGTGGTATAAATAAAACTTCTGAGTTTAGTTTGTTGCTTGAAATCACATCACATAATTACACAGGAAGGACAAAACCCATCAAAAGAGCTCAAATTTAAAATCATACTGAGGATGAAGTTTTATTCAAGTTGAATCAACTTTTCAGGGTCAATTTCACTCAGACTTTCAGAGCTGTACGTTTTGATTGAGTTGAGAAATGCTTATCTCAAAATTTTAAAATGATCGTGTTTCCAGAGGATTCATTTCCTGCTCTGATTTGGTTTGTGTAAACGTTGGGTGTGAAGGGAAGGCCCATCCTGCAGAGGAAGCCTCACCGGCTCTCTAAGGCACCCTGCCCCTATCTTGAAGCCTAATCCGATGAGCTCACACTCAGCATGTTCCTCTCGTGAGTTCTGCATGACTTGCGCTGCCCCCGGAGATAAAGGACGGATGGGGTGCTGCTGTCCTCATGGAGAGGCGGGTGCAGACCAGAGGGTGGGGAGAAAAGAGGAGGAGAAGGGGGAGATGTTACAAGGAGGTGGGAGGGAACGGGTGGAGAGTTGGGGTATGGTTGTGGGGAAAGGGGCGGAGATGGGACATAGTAAGGCCTCTTGTGTGCATGTGTGGGGGAGTCTCATCATCCAGCACCTCTCCCGCCCTCGGACACTGACCTCTTTGTAGGAGTCATATTAAAAACTCCGGCCCTGTGAAGATGACCCCCAAGACTAATCCTGTGACCTCCAGCGCATTAAAGTGACCGTTAGTGGACATGGCAAGGACAGTCTGTCATTTCGGACTCCCAGCAGAGGGACGGTATGTGCGTGTGGTCAATATTTGTATGAGAAAGGTGGGGTGCGGGGGCTGTTTGTTATGGAAGTGGAGTTTTGCGTGCAGCAGTGCCCACAGCAGGACAAATGTGGTTTAAGTCCAGATGTTAGAGTCAGGAGAGGGACATGCTGCCTGCACGAAACATGTCAGATGTTGTCGTGTTTAACAATCTCTGCAGAATTTGATAGTCATGGAAAATAGTTGAATAGGAATTCTGATTCGTCAATACATTTTTAGCATCTGGTTACACAAAACAACAGGACGTTTACTGCAAACTAACACATAACAGATTCTAAAGTTTTGAGAACCTGGGTAGAATGTCTCTTTGCAGCACCATCCATAAATGTGACTTCATTTCCAAGTACCCAAGATCCCCTGTGAACACTCCCTCAGTACATGCAGGGGCATACATTCATGGTAGGCTGCTTACAGGTTTTTTTAAGTGCTCAGACTTTAAGGAATCCTTTATAGCTTCCGAAGTCTGTAACCTGCTGGCCATTTGGTGGGTAATGTTCAATGACAGCTCAAAGCACCGACTTGTTGTCTCTTGGACCTGTGGACATCTTCTGAGGCTCTTGGAGGCCACTTTATGTGGTGATAAAAAGAGACCAATAAAGCCTTCTCACCAGCGGCAGATCCTCCCAGCGCAGCGGTCCTTGTTAATCACAGCAAACAGTTGGAGATCCTTTCAAAGGGGATTATATCAGGGTCAGGAGCATTTGGACCTTAATTACCCTTGACATAATGTTTGACCATTCTGTTACCACCGGGGAGGGCAACACTTATTAAGGGGACATAGGCCTAGGGGTCACTGGGGTTACCCAGGTCAACAGTGCAAGCACAGCCCGACCCAACCCCCAGCTAACTTCGTCTTGGTTTTATAGTTTAGCTATGGATTTCTGACAACATGGAGGACTCCTTAGCAGAGCAACTGAAGGATTTGGGTGTTGATGGTGGTTGGTCACCTCAAGCTCATCAGCTGGAGCAAGCTGCATACAGCAGGACCGAAACATGACGTGCAGAGAGGGTTAGAGGTCACTGGTTCTAATCTTCGGACTACAAGCATAAATCTGCACTTGAGAGCAATGCAGACCTGCCAAGTTTACTTGAACCATCAACCAAATCTTCAATGTCACTGCAATGCATAGAGAAACTATTGTCTCTCAAGTTGCACTGTCTTCTAAGGTCCCACGTTTGCAACCTTTAAATTAGAAATAGTATTTTTAGAACTCAATCTGCAGCACTGTTCTCACCTCTTTTCTTTCGGCCACAAGCTGTGGGTCTATTTTTATTAGTTGACATTAGTCACACCATCAGTGCACAAGGTGATAGTTGCAAGGAAAAACTAACTTCAGTAGGCAGAAACCTCGAGCAAGAAAGGATTAATTGGTGGACAGCCATCTGCCACAACTGTACCAGACTTATTTCTGTGGATTGATATGATGAACTTCGTCCTCCAGAGTTTTTGATCAGAATTTCTTCACCTCTTCTAAAGAAGAGTATAAGTTACAGACCTTAAAGTGTTATACCTGCCCAATCACAATGCAGGATTCATATTAGCCATTTAATTTGCATTGAATGGTCGGAACGTAGATTGTTTTCTAGTCTTTGGGATTCTTCTTTGAACTAGGAGAATCAATCTATCACATTCGCCCACACAGGACCAGTGTATGCTTTCTATATTTAAATGATGTCTGCAGGAAATATTTTCTGTCCACTGTTGAAGTCTGCAGAAATGTTTCTCTCTGTTTCACGTTCTGCACCTACAATGAAGACAGCTGCTCAGCCCTGTTTTTTGTTGCTGCTATGCCCAATGCTATGCCCAATTTATTCTTCCCTGCAAAACGTTGCACAGGACAGAGACAGAGTGCGACAAAGTGGAATGCAATCAAGAGTTGATAGTGACTGATGAGGCCTCTCCACACCTCATGTTATCCCTTTTTTCAGCAAGACACCTTCATATGAGGATAGTTTAATGGCATATGTGTTGACGGTCCCTCATAAGTTGGTTAAATATAACTACTGTTGTGATCCTCAAACAATGAAGCAAAACACACCAGCTCCTTGTAGATTATCTCCAGACAAACAAATAACACCCACAATAAAACAGAATGGATCTGATACAAATCCATGCTTGTTCCTCTCAGGCTGGGAGTATGAAGCATGTACATGTTGGCAAGAGCAGCCAAAAAGTGAGGCAGATCATTTACAACAAGAGGATACATTATATGCAGTCAAAATGTCCAATCTGTGGGTGGCTACTAACTTTACACAATCTGTCAAGGCCTCCAGGACAGAGCTCACTCTCATGCAGGCAGACAATGCTGTGCTGTGGATCATGGGACTTTTTTGGCTTCTCTGTATCACTGTTGGAAAAATGTGGTCCAGTGAAGAAAAAAAAAAAAAAAGCACTTGTGTTTATACTTCTTACTACTTTCCAGTTTGACTTGTCATCTCTGAAATGTCTTAAACGTTAGCATGATAGAAACAGTGTTATTACTTCATGAAACTCATATCTGCAGTGAATGTCTAAAGCCACATGCATGCTAAACCCTAGAAAGAGCTTTAAAGGGAATCCCAGTCTTTTAAAACCTGGTCCCAATTTGCACGTACTTTAGTGTTCAAATGACTTGTACTTTGGATCAGTCAGCGGCTTTGAATCAGGCCATAATAGCTGCAACTTGACCCGAAAGATCTATGTCAAGCCCTTTAGCAGTGTTGTCTGTCACACAACCTGACCGTTTGCTGATGATTTGATCTTATTGTGTCATAAATAAACTACACGCTCAGCCTACAAAGACCTACAGTGTGTGCCGATCAAGAAATGAGCTAGCCAGACCACATTAGTTTTTTTGCACCAGGCTGTAAACATGTTTATTTCTGCAGTAAAGATCATCTTTTTTGAATTGGTATGTATGTGGTTTCCTGTACTTCCGAAGCCAGCCCCAAGCGGACACCCGAGGAACTGCAGTTTTTAACACTCCTCGTGGCCGGAGGTTGCCGCTTGGTTTATATTCGTTTTTCTACTCATTATTGTGCACTTGCTTCATCTCAGCATCTCGTCTTCGTCTTCTTTCTGCATTTAACTGAAGGACAAACTCACCTCATCTATTCTGGTGCAAACAAAGAGCCAATCAGAGTCCTCCAGGTCTTTGATGTGTTTGGACAGACATGTCCTGACACTGTCGGGACTCTTCCTTTCACACTTGCAGCATGAGGGGAATGATGCATGATCATCTACTCGGTTTACTTTAGGTGAGGGATGGCACCATGGTTCAGTGTTCACGGTGAGGAAAATGAGACATCAGTAATGGTGACTCTTTTGGGTTAATGTTACTTCAACATGCGCAAAAAGAAACTACAACACAAGAGAACATGATATAGGTACTGCCCCAATAGAAAAAAGCATGATGCAGCAAACCGTTCTGCAGCAACTTCCTCAACACTCCCACTCAGTTGCTGTGACATCGGCCTACATTTACCTTTTGTTTTCAAGCAGAGGTTAAAGTCTGCTTCAAGTCCAGGTCAGTGGATTCAAAAGTTTGCAGCCCCCCTGGGTAATGTTTGAACATTTTCAGGAGTGTGGTGCATGTGTAAAAGAGCTTTAAAGTGACAATCTGAGCCGGTCTACAGCAAGTGTTGTAGTGGATGTACTCTCAAAGGGCACAATGCTCCACAAATGTTATGTTTGAGTCATTATGGTGTGGTTCATGGCTGTCAGCTGTGGGGATCCACTGGAGCATTTCAAAACACTTTGTAACTATAAGTAAGACCCCAAAGGTTTAAGAAAGTTCAGGGTTAGAAGTACAGAAACTTGGATAAACTCTCCAGTCGAGATGTCCTGCTGTAGTCTCCTGAGGT
The DNA here is from genome assembly GCF_009762535.1 of Notolabrus celidotus. Taxonomy (NCBI): domain Eukaryota; kingdom Metazoa; phylum Chordata; class Actinopteri; order Labriformes; family Labridae; genus Notolabrus; species Notolabrus celidotus. Next base: position 9,797,112 of record NC_048281.1, on the reverse strand, counting down.
AGAATGTATTCACTGGTCTTAAAGGAGACACATAGCTTTAGTTTCAGCTCAATAATTTACCCAGAGTAAACAGTCTTTAGCTCAGTGTCACACTTGACAAGGTGAGCACCTTTTCTCCATCAACACTCACACAACATGTGTTCCTCGTGTCAACGTTACACGCTCATCTGTCAAACTAAACGTGTATGACAACGTGTATCTGTAAATAAATATTAAAACAACCTCCCTCAGCTGACATGAGTGGGAGCAAATAATTGAAGGAGTGACTGTAGCTGTAGGGGAGGATTGAGGAAGGATTAAGGAAAGGTGGGGAGGGCTGGGAGGAGGAGGAGAAGGCCGGGAGGGGGAATCTGTAATTGGTTTGTAATTACATCTTAGATGGCTCAGATTGCCATTATGCTATGATCCATGATTGACAGAGGACATGAAGCAACTTTGTGTGATATGGCTTTTATATAAATATAATAAAAACATGAAATAAGATCTAATATGACTCTGACACAGCTTCTCTACAAGTGTCAGCTTGTCTTTAGTTTTCCTGTTAACACAATGCTCGACCTGTGATTATTCACAAAGTACAGACTTCATCTTCAGACAAGCTCTCCAAAACAGAAATCTAATTACATCGCTTCTTAGTGCATTGAAAAGGACATGTTTGAGTGAATACTGGACATATCTTTGGACACAGTTTACAAGAGACAACCTGATCCCTGAGTTCAAATCAAATCAACAGGCGGGAAATAGTCTAGCACATTTCCCCTCTGCCTGTTGACACTGTGCCAAAAACATTAGTTTTTATTAGCATTCCTAATCTGTAGACAACATGGAGGACATTCCTGATTGTATTTTTAATTTATATTAAAGCACAGAGCTTGAGATTTTCTGTAAACATTAGACCATTCACCAGCAATAAAAGAAAGACAGGAGGAAAACCGGTATCAGCATACTCGGTATGATCTTTGCCAGTGTTAAAGGACTGGTCGAGTGAAAAGAAAATGCCTTTAAAGGTTACAGTGCAGATCATTTGATGAGTGCATCAGGTACAGTGATCATTTCATGTATCAGTTCAAAGTGCTAAATGACAGTGTTAAGTTTAAGGTTAAATTAAACCCGCAAGTCAGTCATTACCAAGTCAGTGCTATGAACCGTAGAATTATAAGGACTTTTATTCTAAGCCATGTGGATAAATAATTTCTAAGTCAATGAAGTCATTTTTAAATCCACATTTGGTAGCCCACATGAGTCGATGTCCTGCTCACCCTGTCGAGATTCTTCCCACTTTGCAATCACCCACTCTCTATACATTATCGCTTTCTGGAGCTGCTGTCTCGTGCAGAATCTGAAGGGTTTCTTGTGTATCTGTTTGAGACCAACAAGATAACAGCGGTTATATATGAATTAAAGTAGAATTTCAAACACGAATGACAACGAGCTGACTTGGATACTTCAACCTTTAACAAATGATTGATGCTGTCATATTTCTCCAGACAAAGAGAGGTTTTCAAAATGATTACCGTGACCCGTTTTATGATAACGACTCTTGTGCTGCAGTAACGGTATAAGTTTGTAACTCTACACTGTTTTCACAACAGCCTTATTTATTGATGCTACTAAGTTTGACCTGAAGTGACACAATGTGTCCAGTCTGGCTCATTCCTGAGTACGAGTCAGTCTGGCTGGAGCGGCCTGCATGGAAGATTAATGTGTTTAATTGAGTGCTGTTAACATACTGCAAACAGCACACTTTAACATGACAGATCGTCCCCTGTAGTTTAAATTAGAATAGCTGCATGAGGTTGGAATGCCCTCCTCTCAGACGTTTGTCAGCGAATCAAAATGAATAAACGTTTGTATTAACGGAGCAATCAGGGAAGGGAAAACTCTTGTAACTTTTATGACAGAGCCACATGGGACGTGGACAACATTCAAGGCATTCATCAGAGCCTCGGGAGCTGTTTCAGAAAAACATTTTTCCCCTAATGAAAATGACAAAAGTGCTAAATGTGTACAGTGAGGTGCTGTTTTAGAAGCTGCTTTATGGCCTCTCTTGAGTTTTACATGAGACGCGGTGGCTGGAGTGCACAATGAAATAATGCTCAGATGCTATTTAGACTGAAGCTTTTTCTCCAAACCAGACAAGAAGAGTGGAGCTTTGACTCTTGTCTTCATAAATCTATCACTGGCTCTGTAAAGTGATCCCCAAACAGGCGTGTGTTTTTTGTTTGACTTTGGTGTGCGTTACAGTAGCAGATGATGCTAGCAAGTGGCAGTTTGTGAGGGTTTTATGAACTCTGGTCTTTTTATTGCAACAGTGGAAATAAGCATGTTAATGTTTCCCGTGCCAAAGTCCTTACAGGTTCACAATGGAACAAACCACATTAGAATTATTAATCTGTGTATTTATGAATTCCTAATGGGTTTTGGGAGAGCGAAAGAGGACAAACTCATGTTTGGTCATCAGATTTTCCTCGTAAGTTCAGAGAGCCAAGAAAAATTTAGGTTGTGTGGGAGAATGAACATATTGTCTGCCTGCTTGGCACCAACAGCAACCTAATATTTATTGGGGAAAATCCTTCTTATGGCACAATTTAGGTCATGTAATTAAAAAAAAATTGCAGAAGCTTATCCTGGGTAGATATTCAGGGAGTACTTTGTAGGTAACAAAAGCCCGAGCATAATGCAGCCCTGCAAGATCACATCATCACATTATCCCGCTATTGTAGTGTACAGAACCAATACACAATACCTGACATACTTTCACCTGGTCCTCCTTTATATGCATGTCAGAGTTAAAGGAACAATAATGGCTCTTTCATGCACACAAGTGCACACTACTCCCAGCCTCTTTTACAGAGCGGTTTATTGAAAGGTGTGGAGGTGAATATCATATCTAATGTCTCCATTGAGTTCCTTGATATGTCCATTATCCTCAGTTCAGTTTAAACTGTCCCACACTCAGTGTGCTGAAAGGAATATCTCGAATGACTAGATGTCTTTACGCCACATTACTTGCTTGATGTTAAAAGCATATCTGCATCAAATAAAGAAGAAAAACTGAGAGGATATGTGGATCTTTTTTAGAGAGGATGCCAAGCGGCAACCTCCGCTCTAAAAATATGAGTCCAATGCGGAAGTGCTAAAAACTGCAGTTCATCGAGGATCCGCTTGAGGCTGGCTCTGGAAGAACCAGAAGTCACATACACATGAATGGGAGAAAGATGATCTTTACAGCAGAAATAAACATGTTTACAGCCTGGCACAAAAACGAGTGTTGTCTGGATAGCTCATTTCTCGATTGGCTCACACTGTGAGGGGGGTGGATTATTTTCTAACGCGGCAATTTCGAAGATATTTAGATTACGAGTCTTCCAATGAGAGGCACAGCTGCCTGCGGGAACACTGTAGCTGTTGGCTAGGAGGCTCAAACTTCACCTCTTTACGTCACACTCACTCAACAGCAGCGATATGGCTGCCGCCGACAATTGGTCTCAAAACAGCTCCTCAGAAACAGATGGGTGACATCACGGATCCTACGTCCATATTTTATACAGTCTATGGAGGACACTCAAATCTTCCAGAAAGTCTGGTGGCAAGGAGTGAAGAGAAATACAGTTGACTCGTGGAGGGTTTAAAACTTTCACCCAGGAGGAAAAGTTCAAGTCCTGTATAGGAGACCAAAGTTGTTACTTATGTTAAGGATGTACTGAAATGTAATATATCTAATAAACCACGAAAACATCTTTTGATGTACACCAGGATCTTTATTAAAACATAACCAAGCAGTTCACTGCAAAGATATGAAACCTTACCAAGTGAATTTATCTAATCAGTCAAATATAAATCTTATTAGACTGAATTCAAGCAACACTGACATGAGAAGTTCAGATAAACATCATATTCTGGGGTTCCAGTTGATCCAACAGTTTAAGTTGCACGCCCCATTTACAGCTACAGAGGCTATATTCTTTGTCGCATTACTGGCTTAACTCAAGGCCACGATCATTTGCTGGATGTTTTCCCCCATTTTCTACTCCCAACATTTCCCATCTTCCCTCAACCGTTAAATCAATAACGGCAAAACATGCCAGGAAACTTAATATCTTCTTTCAAAACATGACATGCAAAGAAAAAGGCCTGGATAGCTAAAAGTTATTTTGAATGAGAGTCATTTCAAGAAACAAAGGTAATTCAGGACTTTGTTTTTGCCTGTAGTATCTTGAAATAGGACATGTATCTGGATGTGTCACCTAAATGTGGTTTACATTAAGTCTGATGAAATATTTTTGACAAAATTCAACAAACTCACTTGGTAAGATTTTAGTTTTTTCATTGTTTACCTGAACATGCAGAAAGTAAAACTTTTTCAGTGCCTGTTAGAAAAGCTTTCTCTCTCTGCCACCTTTGCTCCATCGTTAAAAGAGTTCCAGCACATGCCAACACCTTGTAATGTGGTGTTAATAGGTCTGGGTCATACAACATTTGTATCCGAGATCAGGTCTGTCATGTTTTACATATTAATACACACGTTCCTCACAATTATTGGTACATTTAACAAAGTCCTTCCTGCTTCTGTAGCTTGGTAATCTGTGAGACTCTCACAGTGATCACATTTTAATTTCTCTTGAGGCGTTTTTTCTCTCCTCTTAACAGTGAATGACAGCATTTCCAGCAATCAGTCATCAAAAACTGTTTCACTAAGTGAATGCTCAGGGGCAAACTGTGCATACAGCTTCTGTTGGATCAAATCAAAAGTTACATTTGTATTTACAGAGACCCCGACACTCAAACTTTGAAAAGTAAAACCAAGGCTGATCTGAAATCAGGAGTGAATGGAGCTGGAGGTCTTTAAAAACCAAGACTGATACTGCTTCACTTCTGTCACCAGAGCTTAATTTCATCACAGCAACCACAGTTAGATGCATCAAAGAGAGATAGTGGTGATTTCACAAAAAGGAGGAGTTATGAGTATTCTTACTGAACATCTCTCAACCAGGTTATTAAATTGTGCATTCATCAGCCTAGAGAAAAGTCCAACAATCAGAAGTGTGGGTGTTTCTCTGTAAGGCTATTCTTTTGCATATAATCTGTGGTGTGAGGTGGCAGCAGCTTTTCCTGGGGTCCATACTCCACATACTGTAACCTATAACAAGATATGGATAATAACTTTATGACGACCTGGAGAGCGAAAAGAAAACAGGGAATGTGTATTATCCAATACTGTACAATCCTGCTGTTTCCAGCCCCAGCGGAGACCGCTGCTCTCCTGACATCCACCCTCTGACAGACCTACATGTCGCATCAGGCACAGGTGAGCTATGGCACAAAAGGACCGGGAGGAATTCAGAATCAGAAAGAGGACAGGACAGAGAGAGAGATTGAGAGAAAGGCTGATATTTTTTTTCTCTATGGTTTTCATAAAGGCGGCTCTCTGATTGCCCGTGTCAAAGTGACAGGGTCTTTTATGAGCCCTCAGTGGGTCCCCACCCTGGTTTGTGTAGCCAGGCAGTGATAGCAGTGCCCTTTGTTGGGCTACCGGGAGAGGAGCGGCCCTATGCTATTGAAAGGGGAGGGGCCCGGCCCTGCCCGCCCGCCCTGTGCAGTGTGCTGGCTGAATAGAGAGCTAAGGTGTCCATGCCCTCCAGTGCCCTTTAGTGTGGGAAAGCTGCTGCAGAAAGCACCTGCAGCATCTTGACAGCAGCTGACACAGGATCGCGTGCTAACTTTGGATGCACAGGCCACCGTGAGGTGACACTGCAGGCTGACAGGTACAGTGGGAGTGTCTCACTCCCATGCTGTGTTAACATCTCCTGTCAGAGATCAAACAGATCAGGTTCACATGCGCTGTAATATACAGTACTGGCTGCATTGTGCATGCCCACGCTGAACCCACAGAGCTGCGATATAAAGCACACCGACTGTGTTATACGATGCTCTGGATAGTTAGTATACAATCAGTACACATGCACTTACACAATCATATCAGTGCACAAGGATACATGCTATACAACAACAAATTACAGGACATAATGCATCATGCCTCTGAAGCTATGGGAAACTGACACACACAGAAATCAGATAAGATGCTGCCTGTTTCAAAAGCTCCCGGGAACAATATAAACTACATTACACCGCAGAGAGACTGAAAACAGCAAGTGTCAGCTTACTTTCCTTTTCATTAAAGCTTATAGTTCGGGCTGGCTCAGGCTTGCATCAGACCAGCCCAGAGTTATCCTGCTATAAGCTCATACTGACACACCAAGCTCCTCAGTTTCTCTCTCCGTTACTGCTCCATGCTAACTTTGAAGCTTGCCTCTCTTTTCATCCTGTCAGCCTGCGAGGTCCTCGGAACCCTTGCTGTCATGGGCCTGTACGACGTAAGCTGCTATTTTGATATCGTAGTCTTATTACTCACACCAGTCGGATCTGTAATTTGTCATTGTTGTTGTTTCTGTTGGTGTCTGACTTTCTCTTTGTTGACCTCTCGGTCACAGCTGAAGGCTGGAGACCAAAGACTCGGGTTCAGCTTCAGGTTACTGCAGGTAAAAAATATTTTTTCACAAAGCCTTAGCTCATATTCATCCTCTTTCTTTTCATCATAATGTTGATTAAAAATGATTGACTGCTTGATCTTATCTTTAATTTTACAAATATTTGTTAATATTATCTGTGGTGTTTTTGCAACCTTGTCCATAGCCAGCAACTAAATAAGAATGCCATCAACACTCTTTAATACTGACTTTGGTGCATCAATCAGTCTCTCATTTATTGCCTGGCATGTCCCATGTTATGTGTCTGTGTTGCAACGCTGCCATTCCTGGCATTCCTCCTTCCAACACACAAATAGGACCCCACAGAATGGGATCAAGACTGCAAAACAAGGCAACATTCCTGAGGCAAGTTTTAACAAAAAATAATGTACTGCCTCATTTACTGTAAGTAAAGCACAAGTGGAAAACGTGCAATATAGGATTATTGCAGTGGAAACAGGGGTCAAGGATTACAGCTTGAGGTTGAGGTTAAACTAAGCATGCAGTGCTCCTACAGGGGGGGACAGGTATTTAAAATCATCTATCATAAAGAATACCATCTTAAATTCTTGTTTGAGACACTGACACCTTAAGAGGGTTATTATAGGAGTCTACAACCATCATGGAAAAGCGGTTATACATAGTCTGAATCCAACACAGCACAACTTACATGTGGAGGCAGTGGTAGACCAGCAACTTCCAAGTTCTGCAAGTATCTGACTCCAAACAAAGTCAGATGGCTAATATAGAAGCAGTTCCTCGACTGTCACAAAGGATCCCACCTGAACATAAAGATTTATCTGAGTCGGGATCCTTTGAGTAGTTTTGTAGAAACAGTCTCAACCTGTTAGTGGATAAACATGCCATGATAAGTGGATGTGCTTTCACTGGAAGCATGCCAAAAGCCATTATCGCCTGACTTGTGGCTGTGGGACAGAAAACTACCGAAGCAAGTCCCAAACTTTTACTACCTTTCTGTCAAAACATAAGAAAAAAGAGGAGACCAGGTTTAAAATCTTGTCTTGTAGGATTTTCCGTTTTAATGGGGAATAGCACCAGTTTTGATGTCTCATGTAGACTCTGTTGTACTTATCTCAAGCAGTGAAGAGGGTAACATCTTTACCAGCAGGTGAAGCCCAAAACCCCCCAAATATTTCAGTTGTCCCTAACACATCTCTTCTTTCCACAGGTAAGATTAACGTTAATCCTCTGTCAAGTTGCTGAAATGACTCCTGATTAGCACTGATTGGTCGCTGGACAACAAGTGAGCGGCAAAGTCCCTCGACACATGACAAGCAGCTTGAACTAACTTGTTTTCTGAGGGGGGAGCTCGACTGGGTTCACCACAGTGTGGCTGTTGTTCCAGCGCACAAGGATTACAATTAACCAGCCACTCCTGTTGGGGCTTAATGACCGAACACTGCAAAAGCCAGCAGCAGGGACACTTCCTGAACAGCGCCGGGTTTGCCCTAATTGGTTCTGGCACAGCAATCCTCACTGCTTATCTCATAGCCAGCTGAGAAAAATCACCAGTGAAGTGTGAATCAAAACATGTTGATTGCAGGAAATTCAAACTGAGCAACACACCTGATGAAAAGGCATCTTTTTTAGGCCATGGCTCTGAGTCACAACTCCCCAAGATGGGATTGTCCTGTTTTCCGAGACAGATTCTTAGTTTCGGTATTTGTTCTTTCCTATGTGAAGCTTTGGTAATAAATGAATACATAAACAACATCCAGGAGGGAATCATGGAATCTCCTTTTTCATAATAGGACCCTGCCAACACATGTCCAAGCTCAGAGTCAAATGGGACGGGGAGGGGGGGGGGGGGGGGGGGGGGTTGGATGGGAGGTCCAGGGGATTTGGGTAAACCATCTGTTGACCAAAGCTTTTGGGAAAGAGCACTAATATGGATTTAGGATATTATTCTCTCTGCAGGTGGGATGGTCAAAACCCCTGTGGATTTCTCTGCCTGGAGGGAGGGGGGGGTTCAGAATAGAAAAAAAAAAGAATTCAATAGAGGGACAGGGCAAGTAGAGCAAACAAATATGCTGCTTTATTAAGCTTCTCTCTAATCTCTATTCTTTCCCCAGTAAGGTCAGGTATGAGCTTTCTGCAGTGAGACATGAAAACTCATGAAAGGATCAATATAATTTTTCACTGCAGTTATTCACATATTTGAGTCCTTGCAAAGCCAGAGCAACAATAATAAGAGGAGCTGGGTGGCTCTCCACATGAGTCCAGACACCACGCAGGGTGGACCTGTGTAAGCTCAGACTCCAGCCCTCGTGTTGAGTAGAAAAGGAGGGGACGCAGGAAGTAAGAGCGCTCTTTGGTTTCTGTAGCAGCCGCGGGTTATTCTAACAGCAGCCGTCTTTACTGGGCTTAACACCGATTCGCCCCCTTTTGCTTAATTGTTTGTTTATTGGGATTGTATGGCAGAGCTTTGAGCCACCAGGTGCTTTCACTGTTTCACTGGGGAAAGATGCACAGCTGCTCACATCTGCACTGAGAGGAGTGGGAACAATATCCTCGCTGTGGCTACAAATAGACAGGATGGTTGTTACAAGGTTTTAATAAAATGTAATCTGCTTTAACTCCCAGGCTATAGTAAACTGACTTTCATGTGTGTAAACATCAGTTCAAGCTTGTACCTGCAGCTTTGATGCCAAAACAAACCATTAAAAGTGTTTGCTGAAAACTGCTTGGCAAAGTTTTCTGAGTTTACAAACCCTAATCTGAGTCTTTTGAAAAAGAAAAGCCTTTCTTATGAAGCAGGTTCTTTCAGGTCACACAACATCCATCAGCTGCTCAACAGAACCATCTGGACCTTGTCTGTAGTCAGGTAAGGAGTGACCAGACCGGAAGCCAAAACATCTTCAAGATTATAGCTCATAATGAGACCAGATGCTATATATACCCCTGAGACAATAACTGGGAATGCATCAAGAAATTACCTTTATGTCAAGTGTAGGAAATTACTAATTAAATATGAAAATTAAAACACACAGCACCAGGGTTTCATTGCCTGAGGGGATGACCTGTTAAAGAGGCAGTGATGATGGGAAGCTGTTTCCCAGCTTCCAGTCAGTAAATTACAGCTTCCTCTAATCCGTCTCTGGTCCCACTCAGCCCCCTCCCCAGCATCCCCCCTGCATATCCCAATCTGAGATACTGAGTGAACTGATTCCAGGAAATGTCTATTTTGAGGAACAGATTGTGGCATTGTTGTTGACTCAATGAGCTAACGTCAAAGTGGAAATGGAGATGACTTACCCACTTCAATGCATTCTACACATGAGCAACACCTGTCTGTGACGCTGGATTTACTATTCTCACGCATCATGTTTAAATATAGAATATAATTCACTCACATCTGTGCAGGAACATAATGAAAAACAAAGGTCTGCAGCCTGATCAGTCTCTGTGAGGCTTTGCAGAGGCAGCAGGGCTTTATGTCAAATGCTAACATCTGCATGCAAACATGCACACAAAGACAATAACATAGTGATGTAAAGCAGGTGCGATGTAAGCTAACTTGTTGAAATTTACAGGACACATCTAGTCTAAGGGAGTACTTTTTAAATTTTTAAAACTGGCAATAACAAAAAAAATCTAAATTAAGCTAAAAACTAAAAAGATTTTCAGAATGTAAGCAGATTTTGAAAATGCAAGTGACTCCATACATCACCACAAACAATGAGTTTAGTTTCTATCTGTGGGGTGCAACAAGATGTCAAACACAGACACCACGCACCAACAGATTATTTTCTCAAGCAACCACAGTCTCTCGCTCAAAATCTCTCACAGTTTAATGTGACTTTAGAGTAAACACACATGGTGGATGTTCAACTCTGTTCAACTGCTCTCTTTGTCAGTTTGTTTGCATGACCAATGTTGATGCCACAAACCGAAAAGTTTGTCCACATCCTTTCTGACGTCTTGTTTACCAGTGAATCCTGCGTTTGTTGTGCTTCTTGTCACTAAAAGATGTATCAAAGGATGTCTGTTCATGTGGATTCATCTTCTGGGAACTATGAATGCGTGTACCAAATTAGAGGTCAGTCCAACAAGGTTTATTTTAAGATTATTGATGGAATAAGAGGAAACTTTGACCTGAAGGTGGTGCTAGAGGACACTTCCGGGGATTTTGAAAGTGGGAGGTTTTTATCCTCTTGGGATGATGAATGGTTCTACCAAATTCCATTCAAAAGTATTGGGTGTTTCAAATTCTGTTGAGGTGTAGGCCTGTTAATAAAAGTTTGACCTATAGTTAGTGATGCAGAAAGGTCAGGGGATGATAAATGGCTTTACCAAATTTGATGGAAATTCACCCAACACTCATTGAGGCATTTTACTCAAAGAACAAAGTCAACCTCATGGTGACACTTAGAAGTTATTTCAGTGGATCAAACTTCCTCTGGATTTATAAACTAAGAATTATGAATGTCTGTACCAAATTCAAAGAAACATTCAAGTAAATGTCGGGATATTTGGCCTGATGTGAAAAAAGATTCAACTACTGCTAAAGGAAGCATGAGGGGAGTCAGTGAGATATATCCTCAAGGAATGAAGAATGGTGGTACCAATCTTTATGACAGACTGATCAGTAGATAATAAACTGTTCAATAGTTTAATCTAAAGAGAAGCAGTGGTCCTCCGACTAAACAAACTGATCCTCCACATCTCTAGCATGGCAAAAAACACAGAAGTTAAAAAATAAAACCCTGACCCAATGTGGGTTACAATCAGAGCTGTAGAAAAAAGCTCTTAGGCGGATTAATTGCTCCATCATTAAGCCATTAAACGTCCATCTCGGTCAAGTTATATGTGGGGGGTCCTGGAAATTAATTCATGGTCAATAAAGACGACTTAAAGCCCGATTATTGGTCTTTGCCCTTATTAGATACAGGATCTGGCTGGGGTGATCCCAAGCGTAAGGATATGTGAATCTGGCCACTTAAGGGGCTCTGCGGTTTTGGGTTGATTAGTTTCGCGGATGTCCTTCCTGATGCTGTTGGGATATCCTGCTGCTTTCCGGTATGCTACACATCTTGGTCATAAACTGCAAAGAAAAAACCTTTCCCAGAAAGTAGTTAATCACAGCTCTATCTAATTCAATGATTCAGATTTGCAAAGACTTGACAGCTTAACACAGGATGTACTACCCTCCGATATATTCTATATAATATCTTAGTCTACAAGTCTTCGTTCAGTCTTTGGAAAATAACCAGACGGAATAATGGCCATTAAAGAAGTAAGAACAGGGCAGAGAAAAATGGGGGCTTGATTAACCAAAAGAGACGTGATAATCAAGGACACATGGGATATGAGTCCTGCCGAGCACACAGCTTTCAGTGAAACAAGACAAGGAAATACAATCTCTCAAACTGTAATTCAGAATAATAGGCTAGCTTCCTCCATGAATGCTCCTTTTTTGATGGCCTAATTGTTTACAGACATGTGGGTGATCTAATTGGAATCTGGTTAGATCCTTCTCCAGGGGATTAATGAGGAGCATGCTGGGAGGAAACCCAAGACCAGTTCAACAATCTGAATGGAGGAGCAGCTTGTCATTGAAACAAGATTTCCATCTTGTTGAACTTTATTGACGGATGAATATTGATATTTTCCCTTTTTCAAGAACAATCAATGGTTACACTGGTAAATAGTTTTTTTCTTTCAACCTGACTGCAGGGACCTGAAGATATTAAAAGAGTGATTGCTACTTTTGAATTTATACATAATTCCTCCAACAAATGACACTTGAAAAATAAAGTTCTGCTTAATAAATAATAAATATTAATAGTGCTTTCAAAGTTTAAGACGTCAGCTGTAGTGGAATCTTGAAATGAATGTGACTTTTTATATTTTAAAGTCTGTTTCTTTAATGTTTCGACGGATTGAAACACTGCTTGTGTCTTGCCTGTAAGAAAAGATACCATAGTGGCTAAATTGTCCCTCATGTGTCTTAAACTATAGCTGAATAAGATTCTGTTGTTGTCTCCTTCAACTCGTAGTTGTGTTTTGAATGCGAGTCGTGAATCATCACACAGGAAACTCACTTTTGATCTCCAGCCGTGAATTATTACACTGTGTGAGTAACTTTGCAGCTGTACTCAGCTACAGCCCCTTGAATTCCCTCCTGTTCTTGGAGCTCATTCAGCTCATGGAAAAGCCCTGCAGTGTGACATCATGGTGCACATTCAGCTCCAGGCCGGCATCTCAGCAGCACCTGTAATGAGGCTGCCTTCCTTTAAGCCGTAAAGAAAACACCTGGACGGCCTCTAACCTGAATAACATCACACTGTACATGTTGTCATATGATTGCATCAGGTTATCGTATACATTGCACGTCATGGTTACAAAAGCAGTTGGCCTCAACTTGAAACATTCACGTGAATCAACACTGATGCAGTGTGTTGATATATCACATGTATAGTAATTTATGATCCTTTATATTCCCCTCTGTGTCATACAGCCATCGATGGTTTCCATAGAAGAGCATATCATAAACATTTGCAGTTCTACAGGGATTTCCTCTTGTCTTAATTATTATTTGCATTGTCAGAGGGACAATCACATGGATGTGAGTGAGTCATGTGTTTGTCCATGAGGACATCACCAGGGATCTCACTGTTCTGTAACAGGACGTGTTTGCACACGTCAGCTATCTCCTGAGTTTAGGTAACGCCCATACAGCTCAATCTGCAAGTGTTTCTGTTGCTTTGAGCTCTCTGCAAGTAAACACACTAATGTACAGTTAGTGAAAGAAATGGAAAGGACACACATCTCATGTTATGATGAAAAATGCAGCTGAGCCTTAGAGGCCCAACACTGATCAGGAGGATATTCCAAAACAGTAAACGCTGCTGCTTGACGACAGACAACCACACAGCCAAATAAAATATGCTTCCACCTAGCAACACTGAAAGATAAGCATTTTTGCTAAGCATTTGGTATTTTGTGCATGTGTTAAGTACATACTGCCAGACATGGAAAGTAAATACAGAATACCTAGGCGCTTCTTTTTTCAAGCAACATTCTGGACCCTGTTTCTATTTTAGGGCTCAGCTGCAGGAGATGGCTGCAGTGTTTGCAATGAAACAAACAGATCCAATCAAAGTAAATCCACTGAAGATTGTTGTTTTCATCATCGACAAGTGAAGGGGAATACTCTTCTGATGAGGATATTTTAACTGGAAAGTTATTTTCTGCATCCAATCCAATCCTACAAAAAAAACATTTTTAAGACAGTTTCATTTCTTTCTCTGATGACATGCCAGCACAATACAGCCCAATGTAAATCTCGCTATGTGGCGCTCATGCTGCAGACTAAATGTCAGTTAAAGATCTTAAGCGTGGTCAGCTGCAGCTACTGTATGTCAGTGCACTGGTTACCTGAGAAGCTGTGCTGTGACACTGGATATAGAGAGGAATGTGCATGATGAAGATTCCTGTCAGCTACGCAGTGTCCAGGACCATTTTCGTGTCAAAGGTTCTTTCACCATCAGTTTATCAGCCGCCATTCAGCTCCATGTCAGGCACGGCCTGTCACTCCTGTTCAGTGACTGTTCCTACGTCTACAAATGTTTTATTTCCTTGTAAGTAGATACAGCTCTCACTGTTAAAACTATTAAGAAACAGATGTAGTCAAACTCAGATAAAATATCATCTTGGTTTTATACAGATGGAGTGGGAATTATGACCTGGGGCTGTCTTACCAAATCGATTCAAGGAAAACATAAAGGAAGAAATGAGATCTTGATGGTGTGTTTTGGTCAATGTTTCACCTGAACCATATCATTTCATTTACCAAGAATTACAAAATACAATAAAAATAGATCAGGTGTGAACAACATGTGGTGCAACCTGTAAACACAACCTCTGTAGGTGTTTCAACAAGTTGCTTCACAAAACATGCAGGTCTTCATCCAAATCAAGGCCAACCAGGGTTCAGATTCAAGCTCTTAAGACAGCCTCGCTTCAAGTTTCATAACACTCACGGACCTCAAACCGCCGTAATGACACACCTGTAATGACTGCGGGGGATGGATTGTCATTTCCTGCCATTGCACATATTCATAACCTCAGGTCAGCTCTAAATACATGCCATTTACCTTCTGAGAACCGCCAGACATGTCAAAACAGATAAGAGGCTATTTTAAAATATGAGTGTGCATAGTTTCATTGACTGTAATGTGAAACCTTCCTTTCCTAAGAGAACGATGTCCACTCCTTTGTCATTTTTCCCACAAGCTGAGATTCCCACACACCTCTCCTAAGGAAGGAGCCAAGGTTCAAACTGATTTATGTAGAAATGATGTGCACTTTTCACCTCTTCGGATTACGATGCCTCCTGTGCAAGAAGGCGGCTCAAGAAGGGATGGATGCATTAAGTGATCAAATGCCCGATAGCTCCTTAAATTAATACACGAAACAATCAAACAATGCCAAGTTCCTATCACACTTTGCTATCATTAAATGCACAGGTGATTCTTTAAAGCCTCTGGTAACCCAAGTCAACAAAAATATTCTACATATGATATTTATAGTCACATTTACATGCTATTAATTATATATATTGAAAACATTGGAACTGAACTTTAATCCATTTTTTAAATATTATCGGTCAAGTTTTTAATCCCATTCATACAATAGGATACAGAGGGCGGGGTTAACTTGGATATTTACGACGAAATAATATCTAATCAATCAGAAATCAAACACTGAGTCACATACACACATACACATATTTCCTCCTCCTCTCCTCATCCATGTTGTCTTTCTGGCCCTCTGAAAACCTCTGAAAACCTCTGAAAACCTCTGAAAACCTCTGAAAACCTCTGAAAACCTCTGACCTGTTGACTCCAGGCCTGGCTCCGCTCATTATGACGGTTTGTTGTTGTAGTTAAGTGAAATACGATCTGGTGATAACACAGAGTGTTTTATTCTGAAAATTAACTTGATGTTTTCGTTTTGTTTTGGTGCCTGACTTCCTGTCCCCCTCCATCTGCTCTTTTGAGATTGATGCATCGTGCTCCGGCATCCGACAAAAATAGAAGTCTTGTGTATCTGATCCAGAGGACTCCGACCTGCCAGATCAGAGACGCAGCCGGAACACAACGCAGCGATGCAGTGGAAGTTAACACATCGACTAGAATAGAAACCTATCAGATCCCGGGCTATAAATAAAGTTTTGTCTTCTGTGCTTGATGTGCAAAACTTCCATATTAATACTCATGCATGTAAGCCATAGACTCTGTGATGAAAGTAAATGTACAGATGTGACACCACTTGCCTGGTAAGGTGTCCTGTTTTTGAATAATATAAATAATAATAACTGGGATTTATATATCGCCTTTCAAGAAACCCAAGGTCACTTCACAGGGTCAGGAATACATCACTTCTATCACTTTGCAGTCCAATACAAACTACAGTGCTGCAACATCTCCTCATGGTAACTCTGAGAGGTCACAAGGCCACTGCAGGCTGTCACTTTGGTAAAGACTTCCAGCACAGGCTACAGTCCAGAGGATGCATGAGTACGGCACTTTTCTCCATTCTCGACCTGAAAGCGCTTTTTTTTTTTTTTTACAGGCAAACTCATAAACCACAGCCAGCGCATAACTCAGAAACATAAATGCCTAACATTTATGACTATGCAATTAATTTCCCCAGGACAAATTTTCCCCCTGCTTTGAAGTGGGAAACAGTATAATTTTGGAACAACTCATAATACCATCGGTTATTGCTTGGTGACTTTACATAAAAGGCGTCAGTGTAAACAGTGCTGTGTGGCAGGAGGCCCTTTCTTTTTTTTTTTTAATGAAGGAATAAAACAGCTTTGGCCTTCATGTTTTTTTACAGCTGATCCCGAACCCCTGTATTTCAAAGCTCCTCGCATCCTGCACAATCCTCTACTCTGAAGAAAAGCCCACCCCCGCTCCTCCACAGGGCTGCACACAATGGGCCCTCATTCAACTCATCTTCTTTTAAACACCAATAAAATCTTTTACATTTCCTCAGCAGGCAGTTAAAATCGGGCTGACTAGCGAGCATTCCCCCTGCGCTCTGCTCAATCTCAGGTGGAGTTTTAATCTTGTTGTTCTGCTCCTCCTCGTCACGTCATTACCCTTGCTTTAACTCTATCTAACCTTGAGGAGATAACACAAGAGAAGAGGGCGTCTGTTTTATAGTCAAATCTTCAGGTAGTGCCAAGTATGTCAGTTTCGTGGTCTCTTAAGAAGCACACTTCCCGATCCCCCAAAAGTGTGCTGACCTCGTCCTTCTTCTCCCAAGCTTTGACTCCTTCCACCTCCATCTTCCTCCTTTCTGCCTGTCTCTCCTTTTTTGTCTTATTTTACCTGCCTTGCTTTCTTCCCCAACTGCAAACCTTTCTTCTCCTCCTCTTTTCCTACCTTTCTTGTATCTTTGCATCCATCCTGAACAGTTCCACCCTCTTGTCTTTTTCTCTGCTCAGCTTTTGTTCTGTCCTTAACATTCATCGCCACACCGTCTTTATTCCCCTCCATGTCCTCTACCTGATAAATTTGGAAATAATAAGTATCAGCCTTTTATCAGGCTGCTGCATCTTGTTAAAGAATCATCACCATGTTTTTCACATCATGTGTCAAACTCATGCATGAAGAAGGTCCAAAGTCTAAGAGTGTTCAGATTAAAGTGCAGACAATAGTTTTCTCCGTGTTTGAGCACAATGTGTTGCAGCGCTGTTCCACATGTGGGTGTTAACCACTACACACCGTGAGGCATTTCCAGCATGAATGCAGCCTACCATTAGCCTAGCAGTGAAGATAATACAACTTCCTCTTTCCACATGTTAGAACCTGACAGCCAATTGGAGCCATAAAAGTCCAGAAGGTTCCCATAGCCGGCAGTTCACACCAGGCAGACTGTTGTTAATGTTAATGAGGTGTGATGGCAGGCTGCTTGGTTGTCAAGGTCAAGGCTAGCTGTGCTAACAACGATGGGAAGCTGCGCGGACACAAGTGGCTGAGCATTACAGAGCCGTCATTACAAAACAAGAGGGGCGGAGGTTGTTGTCCCGAGCTTTTCCTGGATGAGGATAAAGATTTGTCAGAATGAAGTTCGTATGTTGTACTATTTTACTGAAGCACTTATTGTTTTCATAACAGGCCGGAGCAGCTGTAATAAGAAAAGAGATTAAAACATGAGAGTGAATGGACTTCAGATGCATAAACCACGTCAGATTATTATGCAGCTGTTTTCAAATCTTGTCTGAAGATTTAATCCTTCATCTCTGCTGTCAGACATCTCAGAAACTCCAGTCAGCCTCACCAGCTTCATTTTGCACTTGTCAGATGTTTTCTGCATGTCATACACAGACTGTTATGAAATCAAGTCATAAACAAAGAGGAGGAAATCAACACAGCTCTGAGTCCTCCATGGTTAGTAATTATCTTCAGTAGGAAATGGAAATGCTGCGTTTGTGACATTCTTTGTGGCCACGCTTTTATGGTACACAAAGTCATTTATGTGGTTTTGATGTGTGTGCATTGTGTGCTCATGTGTCCCATGTTTTAAGTGGTGCTCATAAACATATTGCTCTGCTGTGGTGTTTACTATAAAGTGGTGTACCAACATTCAAAACAGCCGTCTTTTATTGGTTTTCATGTTTCTTATTCTGCATTATAATTTTTCTTTTTGAGAACGTGCAGTGTAGCAGAGCTGTGTGACATCTTTATGTTCTTTCTTTATTGCTTTCTATGTTTGCATACTATATCAATAACATTAGCGTTGCAGAGTTTCAGTGAGACATTGAATCGACTCCAGGCTTTTTCTGGTGTTTGTTACGGTGGCCTGTGATAAAAAAAACGGAATATATAAAAATTGAAGTTTCAGTGAGTCCTCAGCTTACTGTCATTTTGTTGTATTGGCTTCAAAACAGCGCTTCACAAACAGATGGGTAATGTCACGGATACTACGTGTAAGTGCAATAACACAAGGCAGTGATGCACTTCTGCCCCCTGTCTCTAAAACAGGTACTACAGCTTATTTTTTAAATCTGTTCTCAAGTCATAGCTTCTGAAGCCCTACAAGAAATTACGTTTGTGCAAACAAAGTTCTTTCTCTGATCTAAACTTCTTTCTCTCTGGTGTCAACAAATGAAGACCAGGTGAGGAAACAGCTTCATCTTAGTTTCACACAGTTTTTTGTTGTTGTATTTTTCAGTTAGAAAATATGTTTACATTTGTGTGTACTTTGATTTTTACCTACTTCAAAAACAAAGCCAAATGCATTTTTTCCTCACTTAATCATATTTTCCACAGCAACATGATGCATACACAGTAACTGACAGTATTGAACAGCTACGGATCATAAAGAGGTGTACAAAATGTTTAAAACGTTTTGATAAAGCTTATAGTTAGACCTGGCTCAGGCTTTGACCAGCTCTTAGTTATGCTGCTATGGCTTAGACTGCTGGGTGAACTGGCACACTGACACACTGGGATCCTATCTCACCCCCTTCCCCCTTTCCCACCCCCCATCACTTACTTTAACTCTACCTGTCCCATTGAAAGTTACTAATAGTCCTTTCTGGAGTCCCTGAGCTCCCTTTTCTCATAGGTTCCTTTGAGCTGCCATAGGCGTCCTCCTGCTGTGAACGTTCCAGACTCCCGCTGAGATGGACATGCTGGACTTCAGTGGCAACAGCTTCTACTACTCATCTCATCACTATCATCGCTCCCTCTCTTATCTCTTATTCTCCTCTATCCCTCTTTCCAACCCCAACTCGGACTCAGCAGATGGCTGTCTAGCATGAGTCTGGTTCTGCTCGAGGTTTCTGCCTGTTAAAGGAAGTTCATCCTTGTCGTTGTAACTAGCTAAATACTGCGAGGTGCAATGCTCATGGTGGATTAATATGAGATCAGACTAAGTCTTACCTTGTCTTTGTGTTGGGTCTCTGTTCATAATTTGACATAGAGTGGTCTAGACCTGCTGTTTGTAAAAGCGTCTTGAGATAACGTTTGTTGTGATTTGGTGCTATACAAATAAAGATTGATTGATTGATTGATTGATTGATTGATTGATTGATTGATTGATTGATTGACTGGTTGATTGATTGATTGATACCAATATGTGGGTATGGTCATGGACAAACAGTCATAGAAAGTGAAGCCTCAAACTACTAATCGTGGATTTACTGCAACAAGAGAACTGAACAGAAAACTGTTACAGACTCACTTTTCCTTGTGGAGAAAATGAAGCATGTCCACGTGGTCAGGTGTCTGGCGACAGAAAACACACTCAGACGACTCTGATGTTGCTTGTTTGTAGCAACAACAGAGCCATCCCACCAGTCTGTTGGCTGTGAATCCAAAGATGGGAATTGTCCTGTATTAACTTCTCAACCTTCGTGTCCGTGTTGCTGTTGCCGGCTGTTATGTATTCATCCCGCCTAAAAAAAAAAACTTGAGGAGACCCGGCCCAGAGTCGCAGCATTGAAACATCCTTTAAAATTAAAACACCTCCCTGAATGTAACATGAGACCACAGGTTGTTCGCTCCATGGGATGAGAAATGATGGATGAATTTCTGCTCATTTGGAATATTCCATTACTTCTGTGCTTTAATAATCACTGAGTATGCTGCATAACTATCAAGTTTCATTTTTGTAGGTTTAGATTAGTTTAATGTTAATAATTCTGCTCTATGTTGTTGCCCTGTTACCTTCTGACACAGTTATCATCTTAAAATCATGTTGTAGTCGACATGGATCACAGATATGTGTTTGTAGCTTGCATACATAATCGATGAGTATTTCTGATCTTTACGATCTTTTAAACGGTTGGGAGTCCGTATATGGGGTTTTATTTTGAAATTGGCAGATGTTTCATGCGATCCTCTTGCCTGACTTCTTGTTAAGGTCTTTCTTTTCTGTACAGATTGACGTGTGCTGGGTGCGAACTCTGTCGAAAATAGACTTGAAGCGTATCTCTGGCGGAGCGGCGCAGGGGCCAGTTGTTTTGTTTCCTATTGTCCAAATATGGGTATCTAACTTTAGTGTCATCTTTGGGGATAAAATAGTACGCCTGAGGAATTGTCTGACAGAACTGACTTGTTGGCATTGCACTGCACTCTCCTGCCTCCTTGATCAAGTTCTACATAAACTAGTTCAACGTAAGCCGTCAGAGTCTCCTGAGTCTTCTGTGTCCAGTGTCCAGTTCTTTGATGAATTCCACCACAATCAACACAGGGATAAAATTATACTCTGTATTAAAACATGGATGACACCCCAGGTACCCTGAAGTGAAGCCAACACTTTTGGAGCTCCCCCTGGTGACTGGCTGCAGTATAGGTCATAAAGCCTTCCTCCTCTGGGACATCGGTCAAATATGACCTCATGATTGACAGCTCCTGCAACATACTTTAAATAATTAGCAGAATGGAAGAGGAACAGAGGGAGAAAATCAAACAAAGTCTTAAAGAAAAGTCGTTAAACTTTCCAAAGCCACAAGTGTCTGCTTCAAACCAACGCCTCAATCTGTACTACAAAACAAAAAAGCTCAACATGTCTGGTAAGCGGACGTCAATAACACCACTCCAACAGCCAGATCACTTCTGCACTTCCTCACTTTTTATTATAGGGAAGATGAAAGCATACTCTGAGACATATTCAACACACTGTATGTTTGACAAAGTGAAGTTCCACATGTGAAAGGACCATCGTTTAGTTTAGGAGGGTGCAGGCAAACAATATTTGACCCATTCGTGCTTGCCAGTTAATTAAATTTGTAGCTGCACATACCCAATGAGTAAAAAATGTAATTTGGAGAAGATTTGCTTTTCAGATGTTCTCATTCCTCACGCAGTGTAAATGTTGAAACTGAAACAAGCAGAAAAACAGACGAGAAGCGCGTGAAAGATGGGCGCATGAACCATATAGGGAAAGCAATTCAGCTGCTGTTTACAGGAATACTTGTACACAACCTCGTCAAATGAGGATACTCGCAGATACAAACTTCTTTCTATATATACACTATGAACAGATAAATATGACAGTGTGTTATGGCAGACACCTTGTATGTATATAAGCAGTCAGACAGCCGAAACAGTCCTGGTTCTGTATGATGGCTGGGTTCAGTAAATCAGAGAAACCCTGCAGTCTTATCTTTAGCCACGACGAACCCACAGAAGATCCTGACAAGGCCAGGTCACATATTTAACCTTTGACCCCAATCCCATCCAGGAGGGGTCTGCGAGGAAAAGCCACAGTGAGGGCTTTGCAAAGGAGGAGAGAGAGACACTGAAAGAGGGAGAGGGAGAGAGAGAGAGAGAGAGAGAGAGAGAGAGAGAGAGAGTGTGTGTGTGTGTGTGTGTGTGTGTGTGTGTGTTTATGTCAGACTCTGTCCAATGTAAACAGCTTGGACGCTGTCTGTCACCACGGCGCAGAAACATGGTTGTCCTGCTCTCACTGTCCCATTTACAGCTGTTATGAAACAGCCTTTAGGGGCTGAGGTTATGGAAGCATACCTTATACTGAAGCTGCACCTAACAGTTATATAGAGCTCTGAGGGGAGTGAGGTAGTTTGCTACATTTAACTCTGTTTATATGAAGGAACAAACTGTGCGTGTCTGTGCTAAGGTTTGCCAGAGGTCAGGGAATCTGCTGACTGACGGGGCATGTTCTCATCCCTCAGGTTTGATGCCCTGAAGCAAGGCACTTAAATTAATCCCTGTTTCTTTAACTGCTGCTCACAGAGAAACCACCCTCCGGCAATTATTCAAATGCTGAATTTGCTCTCATTTGAGGATTAACATTTTAAACAAGTATAACAAGTGCACCAGTTCTCAATTAAACACATGTACAAAATGTTATTTCAGAGTTTTAATTAGTTGAGGGAAGGAGCTATGGATATGTCTTGTTTTTTTTGTACATTATTAAAAGTTTCACTGTAAAATTTTAAAATTTGAATACAATTTAGAACCAATCTAGAAGGAAAAATTTGTCCTTGTTTCTTTGCCGCACATAGGTTGCATTTTCTGAATGCAGCATGGAGCAGGACCACTGGAGTCATGTGACCAAGGTTTTCCCGCGGCAATTACTGAATCAAGGATCTCCTCCTCCTCTCCTCATCCATGTTGTCTTTATGGTCCTCAGAAAACCTCTGACTTGTTAGCCCGCCTCTGCTAAAAATTACACTTTGTTGTTGTAGTTAAGTGTAATACGATCTGGTGATAACACAGAGTGTTTTATTCTGAAAATTAACCGGATGTTTTCATTTTGTTTTGGTGCCTGACTTCCTGTCCCGCTCCATCTGCTCTGTTGAGATTGATGTGTCGTGCTCCGGCATCCAGCAAAAATAGAAGTCTTGTGTATCTGATCCATTGCGTTCCGACCTGCCGGATCCAGTGGGAGTTAACAGATTGACTGGAACATATCAGATCTGATGCTGTGACGGATCAGTGACGAACCGGACAGGGATCTGGTGGAATTTGGACGTTCAACATGCTGTAATGGCTGCAACATCATCTTTGGGAGACAAATGCACACATGGAGGTTTAACAAGAACAAACTAACCAATCATGGCAGCAGTAGAGCAGCAACTCCCGTGTTCTGTACGGTACAATTACAGATCTGTTTGTAGTGTGCGGTTGCTGTAAAGCGAGTTATTGAACAGCTGTTTCCGGTTTTGATTCTACTTTGATAATATTTCATACACCCAATGTAAAACTTGCAGCCTGTAAGAGAATCAAACAATACTTTTTGAGGATGTATTGCATTTGTCTGCAGGAATTAAACTGCACCCATTCGAGCTAGTTTCACAGCTACTGGTAGAGTCTACTGCAGGAATGCAAAACTTTCTACACCTTGCAAACTTTTATCAGGCTGTTCCCGGTTCACAGTGTTTTAGGACAGAAGTGAAAGACCTTAAAATGGACTGAAGTCAAAGTACAGTGCAGAGAGGGCTGTGACACAGCGTCAATATTTGGCAACCTGTTCATGAGGATAAATCACGGCCAGCCTGCGAACATGAAGGATTATGCAAAACTATGTATGCATAACTTTTTGAAAGATATCAAACCATCATTTGGAAATGGTAAGTGGAGCATTTCTAGCCTTTTTTAGCCATTCTCAGCCTGCTCACTTCAACACTTTTCCAAAGCCTCTCAAAGCCCAACCTCCTCATGTTCCTGTGAGGGGAAAGGAGGACAAGGTTTTTATCATCACATCCTCGCTCAGTGCCATGCTAAGCTCCATGTTTCCTCTCTAGGAGTAAATAAATATAAAACATCAGCTCTAAACATATACTGTAGGCACAAAATGTGAGTTCTGGTTAATTAACTGGGATAACATCCGCAGAGTTATGATCCTACATCTGTCTAAACTTTCAGAGCCACAAAAAGACACAGCAGGGCTGTTTCCACTCCACTCATTAAATCTGGAGCAATATTTAAATGATCTCTATCTTGCTGAAATTCTTACATTTTGTTCCCCTTAATGGTTCCTGAGCCTGGCCTCAGACTGTCATTGGTTGTGCACCTCTTTGATTCACCCACTGTCTGCTTAAACAGATGTTTCATGAAGACAGAGACAGATGACGTGAAATAAGAGGAAGAGAAATGTTGGCTGAAGAAGGTCAGTGCTCATGTGTCACTCATCTCAGCTTTGATTACACGCTGTGAAAAAAAACTCAAATCTTAAACACGTCGCCAAAGAATGTTCTCTTGTTTACAGGATCCATCATTCCCAAGTGATGAAGATTGTAAAACCAAACACAAACTTTGGCGGCGAGCTCTGTTTCTGAGGTAATATATCAGAAGATATACAGTAAATTTCAGTAGTTTTATCAGGACTCAGTTCTTGAGAGGAACAGTGTTTTCTTTCGTTTCCCATATAAGCACTTCTCTCTAAATCTTCTGCTACATTTTTGTCAGTATAACACCACAGCCTAACTTTAACTTAACAACCTTTAATTCACTGTAGAGGACAATTTTCCAACACCAGGACAATGTCCTCAGAGTTTTATTTGACTTGGAGCATGTGACTGTCCTCAATAGTATAATCTAATACAGTAAAAGTACTTGGTTGCATAATTTAAGTCTTTTTTTGAGATGCTTATCTGTGCTTTCTTTGAGTTTTTATAGTTCTGCCTATTTCCACTTTTATTCCCAGTACATTCCTCTAAGACTGTTGGTTACTAAAACTTAAATGGTGACACATTTTTAATGAATTCATATATTGAATTACTGA
Organism: Notolabrus celidotus; assembly: GCF_009762535.1. NCBI lineage: Eukaryota > Metazoa > Chordata > Actinopteri > Labriformes > Labridae > Notolabrus > Notolabrus celidotus. The sequence goes on along the minus strand of NC_048281.1, from coordinate 9,772,348 downwards.
AAATATGGCTTCAAATGAGTGGAAACTTGGAGGGGAAAAAATGAGGGTGGGAGAAATATAATGCCATGGATGCAGACTGTCATAAAAACCAAGAAGAAGAAGAAGAAGATGCAACGTAAATTTAGTAAAACTGTGACACAAGGGACTTCAGAAGCGCTGTTATACTTTAAAGTCAAGTCCAGGCATGCAAATGCAAGCAAGAAGTAATGTGGATAGAATACGCTGGTACTGGATGAACAATGAGGGCAGAGATAGCAACTGTATCACCTACTTTACTTAACCTACTTTACTTTTCCTTTTAATATTTAAGAACAACTACTATCAGAAAATGACCACAAGTATCCTAAATGTCAAACACTTAAAGACTTTAACTGGAGTAATATTAGAATATCTGACTCTTACGTTAATCACAGACACTTTCTGGTAAGACAAATGTACACTTTAACTCACACAGAAGCTTTCAGGTATTTCATCTGCTGCCTGTCGTCTCATTGTTTGGTATAAGATGGACAACAAGCTCACCCCAAGCTGTTTGAAATTTTAACGTTCCTAAAAAGTGAAATTGCATTCACCATTGTCAACAAAATAGCTTGATGTGTGCGCAGAGTAGCAGAGTAGATAGTAGCTGACTTTTGTTCCGGCCCTTGGTGATTAACTTCTACTTCAGAGGTGTGGATTTAGGTAGGTTTCAGGACACTTCTGAGTCTGTGTAAACTGCAAAGTCTCCTGGTTTGTTCTTTTGGAGTACTTGTTTCATCACAGAACAGAAATAAGCAAACTAGATAAGACTAAAATGTTGCGAGGACTGCAAAGACTACACAAGAGCTCCTGTTCACTTGTAAAGACTAAATGAATGGTGTCCTGTTGGACACATGCTCGATATTACATTTGTCATGATTTCTTGGGTTTGAGTTACCTGGCTGTTGGTAGATGACACTTCCTGGTTGGAGCAAAAGGCGTGGCTTAAAGTGGGGGACACTTATGCTTGAGCCAGCTTGTTGGAAGAAACCAAGTGGTCTGATGTCATGGGGGTGGGATCATTTAGTTATATTTTTGTATGGATTTAGTGTCTCAGTTGCAAAGAGCAAACTTAAACAATCTCCAACACAAGTTTTTTTTTTTATAAAGCATTGTTGCACCCATGCTGAGCAGCATTATATTAAAACTCAATAAGTCAAACATACAAATATTGCTCCTGTAGCTTATGTGCATTATTGGGTAAAATTGTATGTCTTGTGACATCTGTGAAAACAAGCCCATCTACCAGATATTTGGCTGTGAAAATACTACAAAAAGTCAACCAATCCTGTCGTTTAAAGAATTCACAAGCTGATCTAACCTAACTAAATCTGTGGAGACCTCTGGTGTGATGCCATGCAGTCCCTTTGGCCGGGCCAAGCTTAATGTCAACACAGTTCTTTCCCACTGCACATTCCAGCTTTAAGTCCAGGCAACAGTCAAAGGAACCGGGCAATTACAGTGCAGCCGCCTGCGTCACGTTTTTGTTTACTTCCAGAAAGTTCAGAAGTCTCTGAGCTTTTTGAAGTCACTTCTTCGTGTCCAAGGAGCTCCTCTTTCTCTTTCTCTCTGAGGAGCAAAAAATAGCTGCGAGCAAAGAGCACAGATCCAGCTGTGTGCCACACTCAGCCCCATCTGGGCTACACTCTCCATGTGCCACACGATGGTCACACATGCTGGGTCTACACCACTGTTTTTTGTTTTGTCAAGTATCATTTTCAACTAGTATTCACATTCTGATGAGACTTTGTAAGACTTTATTTGTTTTGTCTGTGTCGTTATTTGTCCTGCAGATCGTTTCCCTTACAAATGTAAAAACAAAGAGTTGAGGTTTCTCTGTGAGCCTTAAGATATAGTGGAAATGCAATATGTCTGCTGGTGTGTGCTACAGTGATTTGAAGTAATGTCATCAAACAATAAAGGGTTAATTTCAGTCAGGACCTCTCTCCTCAAAATAATTATTTGCATGCATCAAGTTATATTTGGAGATAAGGCTCTGTTCTAGGTGCTTCCTGCTCTTCCATGTGCCTACATGGAATGCCTGAGGTGGGTGGAGCACACCTCCCCTCTCTTTCCAACTTCTATACCAAGCGGCAACCTCCGGTCTCAAAATATGAAGTCCATGCGGAAGTGTTATAAACTGCAATTCATCGAGAATCCGCTTGAGGCTGGCTGCAGAAACACCAGAAACCACATACACACCAATTCAAAGAAGACGATCTTTACAGCAGAATTAAACATGTTTACAGCCTGGTTCATATACAGCTTCAGTCTACGTAGCTATTTTCTCTATTGGCACACACTGTACGGGGAGTGAATTTTTTCTAACATGACGGTTCAGAAGATATTAAGATTACAGGTTTTTTCCCAAATAAGGACATGACTGACTTGTGTGACAGGCGGGAACACATAGCTGTTGGCTAGGAGTCTCAAACCCCACCTCACATCACACTCTTTTGGATGAGTTCAACATTTCCAATATGGCTCCGGCCGATGATTGGCTTCAAAACAGCGCTCAGGAACAGATGGGTGACTTCACAGATACTACGTCCATTATTTACACAGTCTATGGTGTATACATTTAAAGCCAAGGCAGGCAGAGCAGCAGCAAAGACCCTCAGGGAACAGAACAGAGCAAGCATCAGTGACAAAGCATATGACACTGGTAAAATCCAACAGCAGAAATGAAGGAGCCGGGATGGAGGTGTATTTGCAGGTAAAGAAGCAAGAGAAGGCAGTTTAAGAAGGCCCATTGTACTATTTGCCAATTAGATGCATAGATGTTATTAGCAGAAAGGGGCTGGTGTTAAGAGCAGCTGATGTTCTGTAGGCCGAGCTTAACTTCAGGGGAATGTGGGAATGGAGAAACAAAAAATACCCTTAGGATAGAAATACCGCCCAGACATTTTCCAGCTTTTTGCTTTTGTTCGTGAAATAAAAAAATGTGAAATAAGTAAGCGTTCTTGTCCTTTCCAGGTAAAGACATGGACTCATACATTTTTTTGCAAATCACATATGAAATCTCCTCCCAGGATTTGTAGAGGATCTCTTAAAAGTTTAGTATCAAGTTAGCTGTGATGAATCGCCCTGGATTAGCGCCCTTTAAATTAAAACAGCAACACTTGGATCAATCCTCTCCTTCAAGTGGATCTGTCAGTGAAACAAGCACAAACAGTCTTTCTTTGTGAACAGATCCCTGCTGCAGGAAAATGTTCTCTGTCCTGATAAGTCCCCTTCTTTCTCGTTGGAGCCACTGAAACTGCCCGTGTCATAAAAGCTTTGTTGAGTTTAGGGCCTATAGGAAGCCTCGGGCCCCCGGCCAATTCAAGCAAGCTGCTCTCAGCGAGTGAAACCAGAGAAATGGCAATGCTCGTGGGAGCAGGGGTAGTGACTCAAAGACACCCATTCACCAGCCACACACTCTCCCAGGGGCATAAGCCACACAAGCAGGACTATACAAGGATCACACACTCTATCTTGTTACCTTAATGTAGTCAGTTATCCATATTTCTTATTGATTGCTTGAATGCGCTCTGCAAATGTTGACACAACCTTTGAACTTGACTTTTTTTTAAGTTTAGGGTTCATTCAAAAGCAGCTTGCTTCAATCAGCTACCCTCTTTTTAACCTCATATTTTAAAATGTGTTCATCACATTACGATGGGATCATAACATATCTCTGAATGAATTTAATTAGAGTTTTTAACTGCAGCAATATCTAATTCTCTGTTTGAAAGAGTGCTTTAGAGAGATACTGGGTAGCTGTCAGGAGTCATTACGTGAGATCAGAAAGGTCACATCAGGACACATAAGACACTGAAGAAAGAACATTTCATTGCAGAGAGTGCCTTCTCTGTAACAAGGCAAACATCGTCCCTGTGAGTGTGTTTATAAGCCAGTAATTGAATCATACATAAGAAGATCCACCGCCAAAATGTTAAAGTAATTTACATTTAGCAGGTCAAGTGAAAATGTTAACCATGAGCTAATCATCACAGGTTAGCGTACTGCTGCAGCATTGACTGTACAACATGATATCTGTGTACAGGCTGTGTGCAGCAGCCTGCAGAGCTGTGCATCAAAGCAGCACAGCAAATCATCAGGCTAGCTTCAACAATGGCAAAGCCTGCCATCATAATGAGGTCATTTTTTCAACACGCGTTTTGTACGTCCAAGTTCAACACAAGACTTTTTCCTCTCTTCTCATTTGCAGTGAATCTGTGAAGGTAGTGCATGAATTATGGAACAACGGAACAGAGCAAGTAAAGGTAAGTAGCTGTGATCCTTTCTCCATGGTTATCACCAGGGACACCTGATGAAATGTCATATCAATTCCCGTGAAGAAGTCCAGAACATTTCCCTTATGTCTGTTGACACTGTGGTAAAAACATTAGAAATGAATGGGACAGAATTGAATGGAACGGAACAGAATTTGAATGGAGTGCTTCTGATTGATCAAAGCCAAATAACCACAATGATTCATCCTTAAATGCAAAAGAAATGCCAAGGACAACCTGATCACATGTCATATTAAATTAATACGCACAAAGGAGTCTGTTACATTCCCCCTCTGCCTGTTGACACTGTGGTAAAAAACGTTAGAATTAAATGGAACGGAATAGATCAAAACACAACGGAATGGAACAGAACCAAACCAAATTTGAATTGCTTCTGATTGATCAAAGCCAAATAACAAGAAAAAATTCATTCTTAAAAGAAAAAGCAATGCCAAGGACATCCTGATCATACGTCCAATCAAATCAACCCTCACACTGTAAAATGAAAACTTAACATTGTTGGCCTGAAAATGATTTTTTGGTCAAGCAAACAAAAAATGTTCAATTTTGTTGCAAACTACATCAAAGTAGTTATCTCAACTACCTGTATTAAGTTTGTTGTGTGAAGTTGGTCTCATTTCATAAGCTAGGTTGGTAAAACTTGAAGTTATGGGTTTGAGGCTCGGCTAAATTATTTGAGTATGCTTCAGGCAGAGAACGGGGTCTCCAACTCAAATCTACAGGGGTCGTCCACACTTTCAATTTCCCACATGTGGCACCATCTCTCCTGTCCTGTGTGGATTTGATCGCCCTAAAGGGGAGTATTTTCTTTGAGTCTGTATTGAAACTCTAGCTTTACAGTTGGTCAATTGATGGTGAGTTGATTACCGGTTAGTGTAACTTCAATTTGTTTAGTTAGTTTAATAAGGAATGGTCATTACCAATAGTTAGCTGCCTTGAACATTAGCTAGCTAATAACGTGCAGTAACAAAGGTACAAGAAACAATAAGTTAGCAAAACTTTCACTTCTTAGTATGTAGAACTCAAAACTTTAAGTTACTCTAACTATGAATGATAAGTTATCTCAACAAAAACGAATCAGTATGCTCAAATGTAAGATTTCTAGTTAGCCTCAAAACTAAAAAATCAAGTGCAGGTAGTTGCCTTTAAATTTTGAGCTTTCACAGCTTTTTCATTTTAACAGTGCAGAAAGTAGTCTGTCTCATTCCCCCTCTGCCTGTTGACACTGTGGTAAAAAGGTTAGTACGGTCTCAGGCTGGTCTCATGGGGATATAATGACAGTTAGCGGGCACAGATGTGAGAGCAGCCTGAGGAGCTTCTGGACCCTAAACGTCTCTGAAAGGGAAAAGTGGAGCAACATCCTACATTATTGCTCGATGGATCTCTGCTGATCTTTACAAAGTCACTTAAACCAGAAGAGGTAGCGATAACACCAACAATGTTCAAAGTTGAGACATTTGCTTCACTTATGTGTAGACGCGTCAACGTCAAAGCTCTGAGAAGAAAGAGAGCTGAATCATGTCTGGGTCCTGCTCACCCTGTAGAATTCTAGTTTCCATAAACACCCACTCACTATACATTATCCCTTAGTCTATTGTCATCAGTTGTGAGTCCGTGAACTAATGATCTGGAGATGGATATGTATTATGTTGCATGCTTGCCCTTGTGTGTACATTCACAAATGTCAGCAGTAACATTGCTTCACAGAAATTCAACTATTATGAAATTAAAACAGGGTGTCAAACAGCCCTGATCTAATTTCCTCCATCTGACATTTATCAGCAACTAGGGCAATATAATATGACCTGATTTGCTGTTTTATTAGCAATGCCACACAAAAAGAGGACCTCGTGTGTCTAATGACAACACACCCACTCCACCAAGATTTAAGTCACACTGTTTTCATAAAGCAGACTGTCGGCAAAGCTGCCTGAACTGATGATGACGTGTTGTCCTTGCATCACATTCAGTAGTCATGGACCGCTCCAATTTAAACCCTGCAGGGGAAAAGTCTCCTGATCGTTAGCTAAAAATGTGTTTTAATATAATCAAAGTGTTCAGAAGTATAAGAAGGTGTTCTGTAAAATATTACAATCCTGTTTCATGCCTCACTGCGTCCGTACGGATAATAATAAACTATTGTTAGGGTTACTGCAAATCATGTAAAAGCCATAATCTAACTATTATAATAATCTGGATTTTCACAGTGATCGAGTTGTTTGTTAATGTTCTGTGAGATTATTGCTTTCATGTATTACATGACTCATGTTTGACTGAAATAACCTCACCACCCGCCGCCTGTCCTCTGCTGCCCTAACGACATGGCGTCACACACTAATCAATACGAGCATTAAGATGATGACAATGTGCGCGTGTGTGTTTTGTCTGTGTAGAGGAAAAAGTGCAAACTGTCAGCGCCATGCAGCTCAACAGAGTCACGTAACACATATTTAGCTCCTTAAATAATTAGGCTGTGAAACCCCCACATAGTGTTACGATATGACAACATGTGTCAGTGAACAGTGGCTGACAACATCTCGAACATAATGATGCAAAAGATGAAATAGGTAAATTACTCATACATGTGGAGTATTTAAAGGTGACATATCATGCAAAATCGACTGTTTAATGGTTCTCTACCTGAAATATGTGTCCCTGGCATGTCTACAAACCCCCTGAAAATGAAAAAAATCCATTCTGCTCCTGTTTTGATTTCTACACCTTTCTGTAAATGTGTGCTGAAACAAGCCGTTTCAGATTTCCATGTTTTTCATACGTCACAACAATATCCGGTCTTTAACAGAAGCCAGAGCTCGGAGCTTGTTCAGCCCATAGACTGTTTAAAATACAACTCAACTCCTCCTCCATTTTTCATTCCCTGCACACATGTGTGCTAACAAGGAGCTTAGGAGGGAGGCATGCTAGTTGTAGGCTGTCTTAATAAACACAAAGGTCGGTTTTACTCCCCAGGCCTGCAGATTTGAATATCTGGATGATTTTTATTTTTCATGGAAAAGTGCTAGCGCTTGTTAGCATAGCCACATAGCTACATGTTCGTAGCTGTGTACCAAGACACACGTCTACATACTGACAAATAAAACATCAAGGAACACAAAATCTGTGACCAATCGTTCAGAAAGGTCCTGCTGCAGGCGCCTCTCCGTCAGGATCAGATTCTGGATCAGATTCAGAGGGTTGAAGTAACATGGGTCTGTGAGCAGCCGAGTATATTCAGCCAACATGTAAACATTAGATCAACGTGCTGGAGAGCAGAGGCCACATCCACTTCCTGAGGGGGCGTGGTCAGAGAGAAAACAGACTGTTCTGAGCAGAGCTGAAGAAGAGGGTTTTTAAGGCATGCCAGAAATCTGATTTCATAGGGGTTTTTTGAGCATAAACTTTAAAGACATGTTTTGGGGACCTCTTAGACCAAAATATATTTATTTAAAAAGCGTGATATGTCACCTTTAAATTAGCAGCCACTTCACTCAGGGTTCATGCTCAGGATGGAAAACCAAAAATGCTGCTATCATGGAAGGGATCCTCGCTCACATGTCACCACTACCCACAGCTTCACTTGAACTTGTGTTAAATTCTGGTCCTGCACTGTAAACCTGAACAAGTTGAAATTACTCAAAATGTTTGTGAAAACTGACTACACAAGAGTTTTTTTTTTTTTTTTAAGTTATATCTTTGGGCTTCTTGCCTTTATTCGATAGGACAGGTGAAGAGAGACAGGAAATGTGGGGAGAGAACGGGTTAGACATGCAGGAAATTATTGCGGCCGGGAATCGAACCGGCGACCCCTGCAACGAGGACTGAAGCCTCTGTATGTGGGGTGCTTAGACCACTAGGCCACCAGCGCCCGTGCATAAGAGTTTTTATAGCGGAAATACAATTTTTGAGTAAAACTGAAATTATAAAATACGATTTCAGTTTACTCAATTGTTTTCTTTCTTTTTTTTTATTTTCAAGTTTCCCCAACTCAAATGTACTAGTTACATTTTTTTAAATTTTTAATTCATACATACTGAAACTGAGTACATGTCATGGTTTGGTTAATTTAGTTTTGTCCTTGTGTTTCATGCCTTGGTTCCTCCCTGTGTTTATTCTGTTTTAGTTATCCTTTGTCTCTCTTGAGTGTTTAGTGATCCATGTCTCTTGGTGTGTTTGTTTGTCTAGTCTTGTTTCCTGTTTTATTTTGTAGTTGAATCCTTGTGTCTCCAGTTTAATTTTACGTCATGCCCTTGTGTGTTTCTCTGCTTTTGTGATTCCCCTCATTAGTCTCACCTGTGTCCTGTGCTCACATCTGTGTTAATTACTCTGTGTATGTAGTTCCTCTGTTTCCCCTGTCCCTTGTTGGATCATTGTTGGTCTTCCCTGTACCGGTACAGCGGTTTGGTGTTGTCTTTCCTCGTTACTTGCCGCTTCGTGAAGTGCAGCCAATGTGGTTTTTCAAGTGTGTGAAGACTTACGTGGGGACATTGATGACGTCATACGCAGCGTTCCTCTGTACACTCAAAAGTAGTTATTTGAACATTAACTTTATAAAATTGATCCACATATAATTAAAATAACATTAATGGTTCTGATAACTCAATAATTAATTGTTGGTTCAACTTAATAGCTGGTTTTGAGTACTGTGCCCTTAATAGCTATGAGTTAGAATTTCTGTTCGGGTTTACAGTGTGGTTTTTCAGGACTCATGGCTCAACACTGAAGACTTGAACTTGGACTTGCACTCCAGCATTGACTACATTCAGACTTGGAGGATGGAGAGGAGGTCGTTGACTTGTTTATGATCAAATGTTTTGCATTTGTTTGTTTTATGTTAAATTATTCTGTTTCAAGCGAAGGTTCATACAAGTGTTCACCTTTATGAGCGTTTCACATCCTGCAAGAATTCCAGAAGAGGCGCGTCGAATCTCAAGTTTTGCTTTCAAAGATTTTACAACAAATAAAGCAAGATCAATGCATTATATGTCATATGTAAAAGAACCATATAAAAGAAGACAGGGACAGTCTCAAACTTTATCAGACCTTGTCCAGGATGCAGGAAATGTTAGTCCGAGATGTTGGTTACATGTCTAATTAAAAGCGAGAGGGTTGCAGGTATTTTCGAGTTTATCAAACTGCAGCAGCATGAATGTGTCTCATTATAAAGAGAGGCATGGTGCGCATTTGTAATTTTATTGAGAAATTAAACTCTCCAGGCACCAGTCAGTCCAGGTTCAACTCAGACTTGAACACCAAGGATTGAGCCTCAAGGACTCAAGATTTGGTGACCCGACCTCAACACTGGTTACACTATGCAATATAAAAAAGATGCTCTTTTTATTCACTGCTCAGTGTAAAAGCAAAAAAATATAATACAGTGATACCCTTCATTTGTCCAATCCTTGTAGCATTTGAGCTTGACATCAGAGGAAAATAACCGCTGTGCAAATGAGATGAGTGTAAAATTTGAGGGTGAGAGTGGAAGTGGGAGTATGAGCAGCAATGGCGGGGGTGAGGTGGGCTGATGCAGGGAGAGGGACGAAACAAAAAGGAGGGGATACGCAGCAGCTGCCCAGAGAGTGACGACTGTACAAGAGGGAGGAGGAGAAATAAAGCGCAGAAAGGAGGGAGGAAAGAGGGAAAACCAAGACTGGGGAACAGAACAGGACGGAGGAAGGGGACAGGTCTTTGCTGGCAGTTGAAGAGAGTGGATGAAGGGGTATAAGCAAGGGGCAGTGCACGACTAAAAATGCTAAAGTTTTCAATTAACTTGATGCATAAGGAGTCTCTGTATGAAGATAAATCCACAAGGAAGAGAAATCTTCTTCTGCTGAGTTCTCGATCTGCTTATTTTGAGTAAAAATCTGACACGTGGTCCCGATATTTCATGTCAAAATTACTCATTAATAAAGTCCTTCTTTTTGGTGTTGATGGTTTCCGTGTTCAAGGTTCCACCAGCTGCCAGCAGTGTCACAGGGTTATTGGGGCCTTGAGCCACACAGATAATCAGCTTTATTAGTGCTGCCGCTAAAACCAATTTAAGAGCAGACTAGAGGGATCAGACGGGCCAGCTGTCCACACCAGCGCCTCGGCAGGCACCCCGGCCCCAGCCCACACAAAACACCAAAACAACAAGGAGCCAACTGTGTGCGCTGCCAATTCAACTGTGTGAGCAGGCTTATTACCATATCTCAAACACCGGCTGAGAGGATAGAAATAACACACAGTTTTTTATAAAATCTGTTTTCATTGATGCATTTGAGATCATCAATTAAAAAGTCATGAAGTATTTAAAAGGTTTAAAGGTTATTGTTGATTAAAAGCAGGATTATAACATTTATAGATTTTCTTTGTTTCTTTGAATCCAATCAATCACTTCCAGGTCTCTTCACAGCTCATCCATCAGCACAGTCAAAACCACCTTCCTCACTAACAAGTCCTTGACACTGACAGTGACCCACCGCCAGCCTCATGACCTCACAGTGTTTCCCTTTTGCGTACAGTCCATCTCTTGACCTGCCGTCACTGCTAATTACAGAGCGGCAGTGAAAGGAGGCTAACTCCATATTAGACAGAATGAGCGTGCAGCATTGAGCTCCAGCCACCACTTCAACATTACGTCACCTTTCTGTCTGGGTTGAGAACGAGACAGTGAGAACCACCGGCTAAGATAATCTGGTCTGGTCACTATCTCAGTTACATCCACAACCCTTAGAGAGTAACCAGTCTGGAACTCTGAGACTGAGGTTTCAGGACAGATTAGACAGGAAAGGGAAGGTGAAGAACAAGGCGTCCTGTTAGACTGGGGCATCAGGGCAGTTTAAATGCTGTCTGGAAAAACAGCTTCATCCCATTCACTTAAAAAATTACTCAATCCAATCTTTAATATTCTTTACCCTGCAAAATTAGATACACAAGTCGTCCCATCTCTAGAAATGTGCAGCTTTTTCTCATCCATTTGTGAGTTGCTCAGAGAAAATCTTAAATGCAAAACCTAATGAAGGCTTGTTTTTGATACATTAAGATAAATAGTTGGTTGCATACCTAACATCTAGTGCCACTAATGTACGTTGAATAAGAAAAAGGCAACTTCAACAAAGGTGTCATTTTGTCATCTCTGCTGAAAGAGCAGGTCTGGACCATAGACTGTATAAATAATAGACGTGGTATCCATCTGTTTCTGAAGCTCTGTTTTGAAGCCAATTGGTGGCGGCAGCCATATTGGAAATGTTGAAATCAACAGAGTGTGACGTAAAGAGGCGGGCTTTGAGCCTCCTAGCTAACAGCTACAGTGTTCCTGCCTGTCAATCAAGTCAGCTGTGCGTCTCATAATGGGAAACTCGTAATATAAATACCTTCGAAATTGACGCATTATGAAAAAATTCACCCAGTGTGTGTCGATCGAGAAATGAGCTGTCCAGACTACACTCGTCTTTTGTACCAGGCTGTAAAAATGTTTATTTCTGCTGTAAAGATCTTTTCTTTTTTTTCTTTTTTTTTTTTGTGTATGTGGTTTCCAGTACTTCCGGAGCCAGCCTAAAGCAGATCATTGATGAACTGCAGTTTTTAGCACTTCCACATTGGCCTCATATTTTTAGACCGGAGGTTGCCGCTTGGTCTGGACTCAAACTAAAAGTGGCCCAACAATAATCTACCAATTGGCAAACACTTTGCAACATTGGCGAGGTGAAACAGGCAGAAACATTAAGCAGGACTAGACCCCATATGTGGACAGCCATCTGCAATGACTGATAAGTTATTGCAACAAATAATGGCCAACACAGAAACATTTTTTTTGCCTTTAGTAGAAGCAGTCTCCTTAGAAAGGGCTGCTTTTATAACTTGTTCTTGTTTCTGTAAAAAATGACAAACATGGATCTTTATGTGAGAAAAGTTTGAAAAAGTGTGAATTATACAACTGAAAGGATGAAGAAAATATAGTTTGCCTACTCAGCCAGGATAAGATTTCCCACAGTTTATTTTAAAATGTGTTCACACCTATCAGAAACATTAACAACCCATCACTGACCCAACACAATCCAAACTCATGGCTGCACGTAAAAAGTCTGAAAGGCAGCTACAATACCCAAGAGAAAAGCTTTAGTATGGGGCATAAATGATCTGTGTGTGTGTGTGTGTGTGTGTGTGTGTGTGTGTGTGTGTGTGTGTGTGTGTGTGTGTGTGTGTGTGTGTGTGTGTGTGTGTGTGTGTGCGTGTGTGTGTGTAGGTGTGTGTGTTTGTGTGTATTTGTTGATGTGTGTGTCCAGGCAAACACACAGCAGCTTGTTTCAGGCATCTTCTGTGTGTGACTATGTGAGGGCAGGCTTCATGGTTTCCATTCATTAATCTGTGTGTGTGTTTGTATGTGCACATGCAGTGTTTTATTTTCATGGGTGCATGTGTAAATGTGTGTGTGTGTGTGTGTGTGTGTGTGTGTGTGTGTGTGTGTGTGAGAGAGAGAGAGAGAGAGAGAGAGATAGAGATAGAGAGAGGGGGGGGCTTAATCACATGCATGTTTGCACTTGTGTGTATGTGTATGTGTGTGTGTGTGTGTGTGTGTGTGTGTGTGTGTGTGTGTGTGTGTGTGCGTGTGTGTGAGAGAGAGAGAGAGAGAGAGAGAGAGAGAGATAGAGAGAGATAGAGAGAGGGGGGGGCTTAATCACATGCATGTTTGCACTTGTGTGTATGTGTATGTGTGTGTGTGTGTGTGTGTGTGTGTGTGTGTGTGTGTGTGTGTGTGTGTGTGTGTGTGTGTGTGCGGGATCTGTAGGGCAGATTCTTCGAAACTAGGAGCGCAGATCTCACTTAATCTGCAGTTAACGGCTGTTTAAACAACCTCCATAAATGTTTAACGTTGCTGCCCATGCCCGATTGAATGGGAGGCATTTTACTTCATGCAAAAACAGGCCACCAAGGGCCTCAAGGGCCCCCCCGACTTGCATTTAATGTGTGTAAGAAGGCGCCCATTATCAGCCTCACAATGACACAATTCACTCTGGCTGTGTGTCTGCCATCCCATTTGGTTTGTATCAGGGCCCCCGTGCTGCTGATGGCTATCTAATTGGAAGAGTTCATCAAGAGCTGATGCCTGAAGAGTGGATGTGTTCATGATAGACTGTGCTCAATGTGTTTGTTAGAGCCTACAGAAAAGAAATAGATTCAGATGGATGAGATTATGCACAGAATGGACTGAAAAGGAGAGGACAGAAGAAGAGGGGAAGGGAGTCAGAACCAGGAGGAGATTTTGTGATGTTATTCGCTTTGAAAGGGTTTGTATTTGGTCAGAGTTTAATTCAAAACAAAGCAGTATCTTTGGTAGGTCGGACTGATAGGAAGTATGTTTGAAATTTGGTAAACATGCCTGAAGAATGTGTTTACATTTTTTGGTAATGGCTGCAGCAAAATCCATCCATTCAAATGTGTGACAGTATTACAGAAAAGATCACTACAGGGATGGACTTTTTTACCGTGCAGGATACAGGATGCTGGTTTACTGCTTCCTCATTTTGTTAGTTTGTTTGTATTATTCTGAGACTTGGGTTACTTGGATAGTTCTGTGTCTTGGCCTTTTAGTCATTGATGCCACACTAACAGTTCCCCCCTGTTTTTAGTCCTGATTATTAAGTGAAACTTACTGTTTTAACTCTTTGCTTAGAAGTGTCTCTTACATTTATACATTTCTTCAAACTAAGAATGTTTCCTCTGCAAAAATAAGTCAAAAGCTGTCTGCCTGTCACTTTCTTTCCACCACTGTTGTTCCACAGATCTGTACAAGGATCTATTTATACTTCAACTTGTGAACATTTCTATGATACTGATTTCTCTGCAGCTAAAAATTCATATAGAAATGTGAATCTCTAATGCATGTTATTGTTACTTACATCATTGGATCACATTTATAGTTTATAGTTCTTTGTAGACATCTGGAGACAGACGAGAAAGAACATGGACTTTGTCTTCACCAGTGTTGAACATACCCCCCTCCCCCGACACACACACACACATAGTCAATGGTGTGTGTAGAATGATGACCGGTGCATTAACAGGGCAGGACTCCCTGCTCTCAGCGCTCTAGGGGAGCACAGTGATTTACTGTTCCTGTTACAAACGCAGCTCCATTCCTTAATGAGCCTCTGACATGCTGCATGGTCCTCGCATGTTTTCCTTTGCCTCGTTGGCGACGGCTGCCTGATTGCTGCCCCCATTAAGAGGGCATTCCCTCTGACACCAGCGTGCGCCTTCAGCCATACGCACTCAGGCATTACAAGCAATCAACTAGGCTCGGTATTAATGGAAGCGCACAGCACCTGCCCTGAAACTGGCTGAGGAGAAACACAGAACTAAAAGCATGTATATGAAAAACCAAAGGAAAAGTTTACATTATACTTCATCGTTTAATAGGATTTCAACATCACAGGCTGTGTGTTTTAATGTCAAGCAAACACATAACGCCATGATGTGATTATCTGGTCTCTTATACCTGGTGCATTAAGGAAGTGGCTGCAAGAGTACTTACCCATATGAAATATTTGCAGTTATAATGTTTGTGTATATAAAGCTGATCTATATTCTCTTGTACTACTGGAAACATTCATTGGTCAAAACTGAAGACATGTTCTCATAACAAGTAAACAGAAAAGACCAAACTGTGAATTATTTTTCATGCTTGACACGAAAAGGCCAAAATTTCTCCTTTATACAAAACAAACAAGATTTTTCAAATGCTAACGCCGTAATTTCAAATATGTTCAGAGTAGAATAATATGACAGCATTTCTGTAGCAACAATATTAAAATATTTATTCTGTGCATAATATTTCCACTACTTTGAAAATTGGTTGCTCAACTCAGTTGGTTGTGCATCCAAAAGAAACCTCCCCAGTTGGCATTTACAAGCAGGCAAAAGGTGAAAACTTCTCTTTACAGCAAAGATTGGACCACAACTCTCTCGTATTATTCACTGTGATAGATTATATACATCATTATTATATTATATATCTATTTTTTTTTACATGAAAAAAAAATATTATTGAATTCTAGAGTTTCAGGAATCCTTCTTTGTAATTTCCACTTTCAATTTTTCAGCACTACATTCCTTTATGCAAGAAATTGAACAATTAAGGGATATTGGGATAGTGTGTGTTAAGATTTTTTTCTTCTCAAAATTCTAAGTTTTATAATAATATAAGTCTGCCTTTTTTTAAATATTTTATTGATAAGTTGGTTAAAAGTGTCATTGTGAGCTTTCTGATTGAGAGTTGTCGCCGATGTTTTACAACACGACAGTTTTATTTTCCCATGGAGAATCTTCTCCTTAACTCCTTAACTGACAACAAACTTTAAAAAAATAACACATTGAAAACCAGTGCAACCAGACCAGCACATATCAGTCACAACCATGAAACAAACACATAGCATGCTTCACATAATACGCAACAATAACAAGTGATACAAGATGAGAACACCATTAAGGTATTGCACAACCCTTACAGCCTACATAAGGAGCTTATTTGGAGACATGTATGAAGTGTGTGTGTGTGCTAGAGTTTGGAGGTGAGATTAACAGTTTGACTGAGATGTATGTTGGCAACAAGACGATCTGAATAGATTTTTTAAAACAGCTTTACCATTGCCCATTATTTAAATCAAATAAAAACAGTCATGCAGCAACGGTTTGTCAAAACAAATGGAAGCTAATTCTTTGTGCATCAAGTTCTATCAGGTGGATTGATGGGTTATTGGGCTGTTAGAGGACAATCTGCGAGGACACTCAAAGTATTGGGTTTCAAATATTTTTTTCTCAAAATGTTAAAAAAAACAACAGTTTTCTACAAACTTAATTGTTGTTTGCAAATGAACGGCACTCACCCCATGTATGTGCTCCACAAGACCATGCTGGTGCTCCAGAGGTTCTCCTAATCCATGAAAGTTTAAAAATTGACCTGAACAATCCTTGTGAAATCTTATGTTCCAGTCATCTGAGTAAACACCTGCAGCCATGCGCACTCTCTGACAGTTTGCTAGTCCAGCTCAAAGGCAGGTGGTGACTGAGTGACTGACTGACAGCTGCCAGCACAACAGCTGATACTCAATATCTGCACGCCACCAGTTGCAGCTGGACCAATGGGACGTGGCTGCAACAGTCAACAGACTCGGCCCAGGCTCATCCAGTAAAACCTGGGACTGCTCTCCGGGGACCACAGATCCCAGTGTGTCCCAGATTCCCTGGGACTCCTGCGTGACCAAATCCCCTCTCTTAGGTCTGTCTGGACCTGCCGTGCAGAGCCGCAAGTCCCAACGATGCTGTCCAGACGCCATACGACGCTCGCACTCTCTCTCCTCGCAAGGCTGGATTATTCTTTAACCACCTGGACCTCAGAGCAACCGCTCTGTGAACAAGTTTAGAAATAGTTGACGTGGACTTAATTTACTCAGGAAGGACCTTTCCTTTAAATTTGATGCAGAACAAGAATTACTTTTTGTGCATTTTATTTGAACAAGTTCTGTTCTAGGTGTGAATAAAATAACATATAAATGATTGTTTTTTAAAACGAGCAGTGTGTGCATCATATGCATATGTGCATATACCAGGTTACACAAAATATTACACAAGATTTGATGTGCGTGATCATTTCAGCAGAGAATGCAGCTTCATATATCTCACACGTATTAAACACTCAATTGAATACAAAGACTTCAAATCAATCCAAAGTAAAAAGGCTAACATGGAAAAGGTTTCAGACAAAATGAAATGTACGTAAATGCTTATTTGTGTGAGTGTGTGTATATGCATGTGTGTGTGTTATGTGGAGGAGCTCAGAGACTGCCTAATAAGCATTAAGAGTCGGACAGTGGAGGGTTCTTTGCCTTAGCCTGCACAGCACATGAGCTAATCCTCCTCTCTGCAGACTGAGGTCAGCTTTGGCTAAACTGATATCAGTTTTTTGCCCAGAAACCACAAGTGCATAGAAAAGAGACCAGGCAGCAACATCCTTGAAAAATTAAGCCAATGCGAAAAAAAGTGCAGTTCCTCAAGTTTCCACTTGAAGCTTGTCCCAAAAGCCAAAGAATCCCCTTTAGGCCACATGAAAAAATGTAAATTTTCATAGCAGAATTAAACATGTTTACAGCCTGATACAAGAGACAGTTGTGTTCTCTATAGCCCATTACTTTGTTCATTAAAACTGTACAGGAAGTTAAAGGTTACATAACTCATCTGTTTTGATTGTGTAAATGCTAAAGGCTGACTTATACATCTGCGTCGCCCCTACGCTGCAGGGGCTGACGCGGACATGAGCCCCACATACTTGTGCGTCGATGTGTCCGTGTCGCGCAGCAACATTGTGGTCTCTCTGATAGCCGGTCGCCTCCTTACGGCCCTGCTACGATCTCTGTTTGCTTTTCCACAGCGATTAAGAGCGTGTTATGTTAATCTACAGCTGATACATGTTGCTGTTTATCATGCAGACATGTGAGGCCAATGTCGACGCATAGTTACATTTTGGAGGAGGTGCACGTCAGCGTTGTGCCTAGGCCTCTGCGTAGGTACGGGAGCTACGCGGACCCACGGCGTAGAATACACAGTCGATTCGACGCAGAAGTATAAATCACCCTTAAGAGTTAGGGGCGTGGCTTTGACGGGTAAGTAAATGTCACCTGGCTTTGCCTGTTTCCAGATGGACTGATGGTTACCCCCATCTTCACTGAGACTACATCCATGCATTCATAAGAAAATTTAGTCCCACAACAATTAGCAAAATCTTCCTTAAATTTAATTTTATAATTGTGGACATGAACAAAACTTAAACTAATATATATCACTTAGTGTATTTAGTGTCTGCAATACAAAAATATTTACAAACCCAGGTGATTTAGTTTGTAGAACCAGGAAGTCCCTGGAGTGATGGTTAGAGGTGATGGTTGGGATAAACAAATCTCTGCAAGATAAACAGCCACATATGAATGATCTTAGCTGATATAAGCTGAGCCACATGGGTCAATAATTTATTCAATTATGTCTATTTATTTATAATATTATTATTTCTTTTTGTTTGTGTATTTATTTATTTGCACAAATACGAAATTCACAAGAAATACCCTGCACATAAATAATGTTTAAGTTTCATAAATGACACAAAACAAAAGAAATACACACAAATAATAAATTAATAAATTAAAACACTGCACAAAATATATATATTAATAATCTATATACTCATATCTATATGCACAGGAATATATTTTAGATAAAGGTGTCAATTCCTCACTACATACTGCTGATGGATTTGTGGTTCACGTCTTATTGTTGTCACACATCCTCCACAGAATTTTGTTTCATTGCTGTTTCAATAGGGATGAGTGGAGTGGTGTTTGGGTATTGAAAACTGACATGAAAATTTCAAAAGCAACATGTCTGCTCACAAACAGTCTCCTGTTACCTTCCAACAAAACATATTGTCAGCTGTTTCCATGGGAATTGTTTCTTTAGTAGAGAGCAGTCTCAATAACAACTGTCCAACTGTTCTCCGTAACTGGGACACAGTTCCTGGAAAGACACGTTTCTTTTTGGATGACACACACACACTCACACACACAAATAAAAGTATAGCAATTCTTGAAAGCTCTATCTCTCTAAAAATGTTCCATCTTATGTTGTAAACTTTTCATGCTGTCCAAACAAGGTGTTTCATTATCTTCTAAGCTTTGTGCTGTTTGGACAGATTTATTATTTTAAAATTTGAAGAGAAAATAAACCTCAAAGACATGTAAAGAGAGACAGAGATACGATGCATGATTGTAGTTTCCGTGTGTGTGTGTGTGCTCCTGTATAAACCTGGGTGTATATGTGTGTGTACAGTAAATGTGTATGTGTGTGTAAACCTATACCTGCCTGTCCTCAGGGGCCAACACATGACACTCCTCTCTGAGGAGCTGCTGCATATTGAAATCTGAAAAATGTGTGGTATCGCCACCAAAACACAGAACAATGCCTTTATAATTCACATGTTATTGATACTGCAGGGGACACAAAGGAACAAGAGGCCAAATAATGACATTATAGGAGATGTAAGCTGGGCAATGTTTCACAACAGAGACCTTTGTAGCCTCTCACACGATTGGGACAAAGAAACAGAACGCATTGGTACTCGGAAAAACATAGAAATGCATCTCCAGCACATTTTAAAAAGGTCAACAAGGAAGCATAATCACAGAATAAGTAGGCCTGACCTTTGAGATGTCTCAAAGTTTTTATTGGCTTGGGACGGATGAAAATCATACAGTATATCCATATTTGGTAATCAGGGTCCCTAAAAATGTCCTTGAATAACCAGAGCTACACTGAGGGGGTATTATATAACCTCCACGCTAACTTTGAACCAAACTTCTCAGGGTCCATACACTGAAACTTGCCCTGGGCAGAAATGCGTCTGATGAGAAACTCTGAGTTGCCCCAGTATAACCGGCTCAGTGCTAATAGATAGCAGGTGAAGGATGAGAAAGAGCAATGTCAACACTGCAATCGGAGCTCTCTTTGGCAGACCTCCAGACCTGCTTAGCTCCTCAAATCAAGTGGTACTTCAGTGCTCAGCGATGCCAACATGTGCATGATGACAGGGACCACTGAGAGACCCTAAAACACTATTTTTATTTCTTTCTTGTGGATATTTACAGTCGAGAGTTGTGACTATTTTATTCCCTGCAAGGATATAACACTTTCAAACATTTGGGAATGATAACCAATGAGATCAATCAGAGCACAGCGCACTCTGCGTGAGCAAAAGTCACAGGCACAACAACATCCCTGCCTTAATGATTTGTCATCGAGGGCCTATCATGACAGACTGAAAAGAGAGAATTTTTGGTGAGAAATAGCAGACATACTTGTAAATGCTGTTAGCATTAGCATAGGCTAGCATTTCATGGGGTAGACAGTCTTCGGTTGTTTTTAGTCTTCTCTATGTCATACAGCTCAGCCTCTCTTTCTTCCAATAAAGGTCACACATCGGTCGTGATGATTAGTCAGGTACCATCATGTAGCATGACACACAATTTTTGGTCTTTAATTCCATAGATGTCAATGGATTCCCGTCTGTCTCCAGATTTATTCCCTTCCTCTCAGGCATGTGATCAGCCTGTTTTGTTAGGTTCCAACAAAATATAATATTTTTGGGTTTATTAAAGATTTATTTTCTTAACCAGTGAATTCCAGTGTTGTTGGTACTTAAACTAGCTACTTGGTTACCTGACTTTGGCCATTGTGAATTTCCAGAGAACTTGCAAACTCACCAGGCAACCTGCTCCAATGCGAATCAATCTGCAGAAATTTCAAGCAAAAGTAGATGAACACAGACACGTTGGCCTTGCAGGATTTGGAAAGTCTGCTAAACTAAGAGAAAGGCAGATAGTATGCCTGGGGCATGGACAGGTTCAGAGAGACTTTTACCCTTGAAATCAGGTTTGAGTCCAGAGTTAAACAACAACTGAATCTTAAATTATTTCTCCCACCCATGCCTTGATGTGTTTCTGAAACCAAACCAAGTCTTTATTGTGCTGAAACCTAAACTTGTAAGTAGCTTTTCATTCATAATGTGTCAGAGGGACAAAATTCATTTGAAACCTTGGAAGAGACACTTAACAGACACTTCCTTGTGTGCGTGGTGAAGACGTCAAAAGAGGGCATCACTGTTTGATAGCCTGGGAATGTGAAAGCATTGTTCATCCATAAGCAGACACTCAAAAAATACAGAACTTTTAGATATAATTTGAACCAGTGACCGAACTTCTTAAACAAACCACCTGGACTGACCATCCAACACACCAACCATCTGAATCTAACTGTTGGTATAACAGGAAATATGGTGTATTAAAACCCCTTTATTATCATCATAATTACCATCACACTGCCTGTTTCACATCCGATATCAACACTTAACAGTGAGGACACTGTTGGTGTAACTGCTTCCACTCTTTCACTGCAGGGTGCCGATGCCCTCCATTTAAGGACAGCAGCATCATCAACGAAAACACAAAAGAAAATGTTTACTTGTGTTGACGGGGAGAGTTTTAACTTGAGCTCAGCAGAGGAAATCCAGAACAACATTTTCATCTGCCTGTGCTTGGGTTACAATGTGTCCCTGCGCTCGCTAATCCACATGTTTGTCTGGAACATCTCCCGCCTCATAAAGCAGACTATTAAGCACAATCAATCTACTTTGCAGAGAAACCAGAGGGCACACAGATAAGGGATGGAGGGTGAAAGTTGAAAAACAAAACAGAGAGTTGGTAAATGAATACAAAGCATGTGCATACACACAAGTATAATACAGCTTAGTGCGACGGATTCCACTCATTCATCTCTTACGCAGTATTTTTAGAAAGACGGTAAATCCTCTGCCCCCTCTGTCTGATATCATGCAGGGGTTATGCTGCGGGTTGATTTAGGTGGATTATGGGATGGGGGTTGGTTGTGCGTGTGTGTGTGTTTGTTTTGGAGGCAAGCTCTGGGCTTCTGTTTGTTTGTGTGGGAGAAATGTAATTGTATAAAGTCTCTGATGTCATTTATGAGCAGAGAGTTTGGAGCACTGCAGAGATCATGCCGTCTAGACTCTGGTAGTGCTATAATGGGATTCAGTCAGATTACTGTGATTACACTTGTAGCTGTAATACAGGGCGGCTTTCTGGGTAGACAGAAGGCTTTGGTTTCATTCACTGATGTGCAACATTGAATTCCTCAATGGCTCAGACTCATACAGAAAGGGAGGATTCTGCCCTTTCTACTCTTTATACAAAAGATAAATTTATCCTAAATATTCAAGCATGTTACATTTAGATCCAAGAACTTGTCTCTACCAGAGTCTGTATAAAACATGGACATAGTCTCACCCCTTGGTTTCTGAAGAGTAGTTATGAAGCTAAGTCAATTTGGTCACCGTATTGAAAATGCTGCCTCAACTTAGCTTTTAGATAACCTCGAAACAGGCAGACTGGTAGGGCTCAGGCAGTCCTCCTGGCCTTCTTACAAACAATTACAAAGCACCCACCAGTCAGTTAACTTAGCCACGCCTCAAATGTGCAAATCTTTGCATACCTCTCAGCCACAATATCCTCAAAATGGATGAGTAAAAATAAAGAAAATGGGGACTGTAATACGGATCTTGAAGGGACCTTCTATGCTTTTGGAAACAGCCTCAAGTGGACACTCCAGGAACTGCAGTTTTCTGCACTTCAGTATTGACTTGTGTCCAAAGGGGTGGCCATGGATGGCATTGGCCCCCTTTGGAACCTTATAGGCCAACCCAAAATCATATTAGCTAATGGATTTAAAAATAGGATGTTGGATCTTATTGTATTGGTTGTTGTCTTTGTCAGAGGTGGGATTTATGTCAATATTGGTTATTTGGACTGTGTTGCAACTATCTGCTTGTAGCTCTCTGTGCATTTTGTGCTACTTTAAATTGTGGCTCTGGGTAAACATCTTGTTCTGGAGTCATTAAAGAATTAAAGTTAATATTTCTACAGTTGCCACTCTATCGTGTTACTTTTCAAAAATAAAGCAAAAATAAAACGTCTGTATGATACGTAACTGTCAGTAATCAAAGTAGATTTGATAAGAAGAGACAGAAGGGGGTAATCAATTCATGTGTGTTTGTGTTTTTGTGCACAAAACATCATGTCTCTCCTGCATAAATCAGTTCCCCAATTGTGCCACTACTTTCAAAAAGTACTAAATATTGTGGTTAGAGTTGAAATAAAAACTCACTCATCTCATATCTGTCTTTGGAAGGTGTCTGTCAGAGTTGACTTTTACCTTCAAATGAGAGTCAACCTCAAAACTTGAGCAAGGCCATCCATCAGCAAGGCCAGCTAAAGCTGAGGACAGAAAAATACTGTTTTGGTCATCTGGGTGAACTCACCTTTAAGTCCAAAAACTGATCCCTTGCCAGCAACTCCAGCAGCAGAAAGAAGAGCGTGTCATTTTCAAACTCTCAAGTTGATCATTGGGTAATTACGTATTACTTTACATGTGATATAAAATGTGTTAAAAACGGACAAGCTGCAGAGGGTGAGTTTGATCGACAAGGCCTCATTGTTTGCATTATTCTGCTCTGATTAAATATTCAGATTACTCCAAGAAATGAAATGAGTATAAGACAAAGAAATTTAAAATGTTGGCTCTGAAAATCTGGCGTATCTGAATCTTTGAGGATGATTCTTTTGAATCCTGATAACAGAAATTAGGATAAAAAAAATTAAAAAAACATTAAGTTCCTACGAAGCTGCTAAGAAATATGTAAATCATGTTTCTTCATCAGAATTATTTGGGATCAGTTTTCTTCATGAGTTAAAAACAATGAATATTTAATCCTCATGACAGAATTGTATTATTTGTATCAATTATTATGATTCATTGACTCACAGAATTGTCACGTTGTGGAGAAACGAAGGAGGATGACCCAAGATGCAGACTTAAATAAATAAAACTGATTTAATAACAAAAACCTGAGACAAACCAATTAAAACTTACTATAAACAAATCCACAGGAAAACAAGAGTACTAAGAACACAGGGAGCACAGAACACAGGAGAGAATGGAATATATGTAAGACAAACACACTGAACACAAGAAAGACATACAATGATCCAACAAGGGTCAGGGGAAACAGAGGAACTAAATACACAGAGTAATCAACACAGGTGTGAACACACGACACAGGTGAAACTAATCAGGGTAAACAAAGAGGAGGAAAACACACAAGGGCAGAAAGAAACTAAACTGGAAACATAAATACCGACTTAGCACTGGAGCATCAATCCCATTACAGACATCTGAGGGTTAAGGTGAGAGAAAACTCAACATTGAGCCAACAGTGGCATCAAGCCACTGACAGGCACACAGGTGAGCAACTCTGACTGAATCCTGCCAAGCAGAGGTCTTAAGATCCTTAAAGAGAGCATCCTGCTTTCCATGTCCCTCCTGCCCCCGCACCTCTGCAGGGACAAGGTAAACAGGGTTAAGACACGAGATGAGACGTCACTTTGGGAATACCTTCAAGTCCCAGACAGTGCCCCAGTCTGGCTGATTCACCTCAGAGATGTCTCTGACCTACATGTCATGTCACTCTGTTTCAATAGAGACCTCTGTTCTTTTGCTGCGTGCTTTAAAGGAAATAATACATCTTCACTGACAAAAGCTGCAGCTTCAGGACCATAACAGTGTTTTTGTTCTCAGTTTTTGTCTCTAAAATGGATTGTTACACACAACAAGGCATATGTGTGTAATGTAATATGAGGCTTTCTTTGTGGATTTGTATCAGAAACCAATAGAGACTGCTTCAGTCACTGCAGGCCGAGCTCTCTCAGCCATCAATCACAACAGGCCCTCAAGATGTTTTTTCCACTGACATAGTTCCCCAAACAACATAAGTTAGGTAACATGCCTCCACAGGCTGAAGGGCTTGATACTGAAGACAATGAGTGACATAAAGCACGGCCATTTAGAGTTTGACTCAGGAGGTTTTAAGTGCGCTCTTGACAGAAAACTGTCTTTGTATCTGGCCCTGGAACTAAAAAAGTGTTTTTACAGTAGGTCTGAGACTGTTGACAACCCAATATCTGTCGTCTTTCATCATCACTTACCTGTCTGAGAGAGATACCACCCAGTCAACCACCCTGTCGTTTTGTTCTGTCACTCGCAAGCTCATCTTGGTACATCAAAGCACCTTCACATAATCTCCAAAGCTGCAGCCAGAGACCACAACAAAAGCAAGAAACAGTGGGGAAACCCCCCAACCTCTGACCCTTTCCCTCACAAGACTTCTCCATGAAGAATCAAAGTGCTCAGATGTGACACACATGAACCCCTTCTTTCAAACCTCACTCCTGCCCGTCAGCGTTTGATGCATATGACTGTAGCCTGCAGCCCTATGACCAGGGCTGCAGCAGGAATGAAGGTGGGGTCATTCATGGAAACTGGATCATATCTAAGAAAGAGCAAGTAGATCCTCTGGAGACTAGAACAGGCGGATTTCACAGAGGAGTGGGAGGCAGAGAGTCAAAGTCCAATTTCCTCGTCTGTCTCGACGTTTGAGGTTCCCAGACGGTTCAGTCATATGGGAAAAACAGCAAGGTCTTTCAGTTTGAGAGGAAGCATCAAGCCGGCCAATCATCGAGGTAACTGTGCAATGTATCACAGGCTGACTATAATAAAAACAGAGGGAGGAAGGCGTACCAAAGAAGCACGGCCTTGATCTCATACATCTGCATAGTGTTTAAGAAACATCGATATGACAGGTGTCTGGAAACAGATGAAGTTTAAATGGTAAAGGTGGTCCTTAAGGGTATTCAAAACTACATAAAGACACCCAGGACTCAAATATTTGTATGACTTTTGAACACATTATTAGTGGAGAGAAATAGTTCACAGTCTGATGATTAACCAAACATTAAGAAGACAGTTGAACAAAATCCGCCCAACCAGCTATGTATTTGAATAGATATTGCAGTGAGTCGTCACTCAAAACATGTGAAATACTGCAGCCTCATCAGTGGCCCAAGGCTTCAAAATATGATGACCTAATATATTATATCTAGTTTCCAACATATCTGGACTCAGTTGTCTGTCTTACTGTTTGGATGTGCCGTCAATGTCAGGGGACATAATATATGGACCAGCCGTAGATGGATCCAACATACAAGAAGTTAAGATTTAATTCCTGAGACTAATATTGAATGTTGACTTTGTCAAAGAAGTAACTTTAGATCCTGTATACATAAGTAAATAATGTTTGTTACTTACATACCCTTGTTGGTTCAAGCACATATCTGAACCAAAAACATGACCCTCTTTCCTAAAACTAGCCTCTTAGTTTTTGATTTTGATTGAACACAAACTGCAGGAATAAGATTCTGCTCTTAGTATATTTTGCTCACTAAAGTGCTATACACATCTATGGCAAGATTTTATTTTCCCAGGCCCTTCAGATAATTGAAGGGGCAGAAAAGTTACAGAGAACCGAAAGAGTTACAAAAAAGGAAGCCTGGATGCACACAACGTGGGAGAGAGATTGAGAGATGAGGGAGAGTTTATGCTGCTCCCCTCATCTGTTGTCCTTTTATTCTCCAAGGCTCAGACCAGCGATGTGTATCAAGATCTGGCCTGCATATTTTGGACTGATCCCTCCCCGGGGTTCCTCAAACTGCCCCTCTGTGTTTGGGCAAGCTTGAAAGCAAGCTGATAGTATTCAAAGTATCACGACAAGAGAGTGACGCACACAGCCGCTGAACTTTTATCTCCACATCGGCAGCTGGGAGCGCAGCTTCAACGCATGCCCGGTGTCTCACGTTTCTGCGGCAGCAGCGGTCCCAGATGCAGAACGGGCCATGAAAGGTGCTTCATAGGTCAATGGCTGGCTGATTTATGAGACAGTGAGTACAACACAATAACAATACACTGCACAGTGCACTCTGGTGTCACCTGAAGGGATGCATTGAAAGTCTTGAAATTTCATCAGCTGCATCTCTGTTAAACCTCCCTGAAGCCATCAGTAGATAAAAAGACAAAGGCATGAATCACTAACTCTCACAGAAAGCCTTGAGGATCAAGCTGATGATAAGTTAATTATGTTAATATGCCAAAGCGGTTGGTCTAATTTCAAGCAGATTGTTCTGGTCAGAGAACAACAGGATGTAAAACCGCTGCTAAAGTCAGAAAGCATACAAGGACTGAGCGGATGTCACTGAAATGGCCCTGGGTAAAGATCTGTGTCTATCTCTGTCTTCTTCATATCAGCACCACAGATCACTGAGGACTGCTGGGGGGTCTTTCACATGTGAGGCAGTCCACTTTTATGGCTGAAGGCTTGATAACAATCTGTGAATGTTGGTGCTTGATTTGGTAATCCACAGTTTTAGCCTTGTATAAAGCAATTATTTTAAAAGAGACATCACTATTCTTCCTAAAAAAAAGTTCAATAAATTTGAGTTAGTCTGTTTTTTTTTTCTCTATTTGAAGATTCTCTCTGATGGAACATGAACAAAATGGTTGTCTCAGAGACTCAGTTCAGATCTCTGGATATTTGCACAACAGCTTCTCAAGAACAGTGTTGTGTAGTATTTGGAGTTACTGGTTTGGTGTCTCACGTGTGACTAATGAATGACAGAAAACCAAAGAATATCACGCTGTTTTCTCAGACATCAGACACATGCATGACTGTATTTCTGTAGGATGTTATGAACAAGGGTGTGTTCCCAACTAGTTAAAGTGAAGTACCCCAAATACCCCTGTCTCTGAAAATTGGCTTATGTCAACGTAGTTTGCTTTACAGTTTGGTTAAATGCACCTTGACAGAATATAAAGTAATGGCCCCAGAAAGACAGAAAGTCAAACCCAGATTCCCTTTGTGTTTTGTTTGCAGTTGCTTTGTGACTCCTTGTTGAAAGTATTAACCTGTTTTGATGGCCTCATGGGATAATAGAGTCAAACTTTGCTGTAAGAAAGAAGGGGGAGACTTCATGATGCAAATTTGGAGAAAACAACTCCCAACATTGTGTTCATGTTTGAAGAACTGTGTACTTTGCCTCCACATGTGGTGTGTGTATGGGTGGAGATTGGCTGTGTGGCACCAGAAAAAGGGTATCCATCACTATGTTTTGGTCCTGTATAATTCCCTTCTCACGTCTCGTGGCCTGGTGGTTTGATGTCTGATTTCAGAGAGTTGATAAAGACAAACCGTCATTATGCATAGCCTCTCCAAATCCGACATTGTAACCGGGTGGTGGAGGGTTTCAGCAGTTATTCAAACATCCATCCATCCATGAAGCACATCTGTGAAACTGCCATGTGTCACTTAGCATGCATATGGTATGTAAAGGGTATTAAAACAAGTCAATAATCATACAGGGGGGAAAACGTATAATCCAGCTCACACCTCATATCCCTTTTCAGCCTCTAAGCAGTAAACCACGCTCACCTATTTCACACTGCATCATAGTCAAGAAAAACTGCAATCTAATTGTCATGCCAAACATACACTTTAAGACTCTGAGGAGATTTCTGAAGACCAAACTCTCCCACTTTAAATAAAGTAAAATTATTAATTTCACTAAAAACGTGTATCTTGCAGGGCCGTTTTTCAAAACATTGACCAAACTTGTGTCTTGGATTATTTCTTTTTGAGCTCAGTGTTTGCTGAAAATGTTCCTGCTTTTAAATGTCACTACTTGCATAAGTCAAGTCTAAGATTACTGATAATGTTCACTGTGCTTGATAGCTAAAGATCCCTCAGACTTAGTTAAAAGACAACTTAACACCTCACAGATGTGATGATGGGCGCAGAAGAATTCAGGAAGACCACTATCTTAGCAGAAATCTGCAGTTTGACTGTGGAAGTAAAATCATCTGAAAAATCTGATGGAAGTTCGGCACAGACTCTCCACAGCAAAGTAAGTTTAATACACACTTGGCAAAATGTAACTCAACTCTCAGATTGATTGTTGTTCGTTTTTATCGTTTTATCTTATTCTGTTGTATCATTTTGTTTCAATTTGAACCCATCGTTACACAATAAATCCTGTTGTGTCTTTTAGTATAGCACCATATTACATTGTTTCATTTTCTATGGTAAGTTATTGTATCATATTGTATGCCACTGTATAGTATTGCATCTCATTGTATTGTTTCATTTTGCATCGTTTCATAATGAGCCTTATTGTGTCGTAATATATTGCAACATGTTGTATTGTGTTGTTTTGTTTGGTAATGTAAGGTGTTGTATCTTTTAGTATTGCACCGTATTAAACTGTAGCCTTTAGTTTACACACATACTGTATTCTACCATCAGTACCATATCGTATCATATGTTTCATTTTGTACGTCATCTCAGGGTTCTTGTTTTGTATTCTTTTATTGCTCAGCAGTCATGAAAATAATAAAAACTATGAAACCCTGAATCTAAAACATCTGTCAGCATGCTCTTGGGACACTTCAGGGTGTTCCAGGTTATTCCAATGCTCACCTAAAGTGACCTTTACTGTTTCTCCACAGGGCACACCTGACAGTGAGTCATATTACTATACATTAAATCCAGACATAATGGAGACTAAGCTGTTGGTTATTTGTGTGTTTGATACACATTAGGGCTCCTTTGATGGAACAGTACGGGCTTTTCTTACATAACATATGAAGTACAACATATTTATAAAGAATGAAAACTTTCTGGTGAGAGTTAAAGAAAAGCCATCCTCCGAAGTGGACTCAGCTCTTCATAAATGAGCTTGTGATGTGAAGAAATGATCATAAACTCAGTTTCTCAGCAGTCAAATATCCTTAATTGTGTGTGCCTGTGAAATAAAAGGTGTCAACTCATGAGCAAAGACAAAAGAAAGCTTTCTATTTGATTATTTATGTCAATACTTAATTTGTTTATTCCCACTTACACAGGTTTTATTGATATTCTTTGATTTTCTATCATTCGTTATTTAGAGGTGTCCTTGCTGCTTCGGGTGTCCAATGATGAAGAGGAGAAAGAATTTCCTTAAGCAGGTGAAAATGTACAAATATTACCATCCTTAGTATCACATCAGTGCAGTCAGCAGATGAGAACATCAATTTAAGGTTCAAACTATTGTTGCGCACCACGAGCAAAAGCAGATCACTAGTTCCTCCTAGTGCTCACCGGAGGTAATGCACCTGACACTTGCACACTTGCAACTCTGAGAATCTAAAGTTAGCAGAAACAGTAAAAGCACATTTATGACTTCTATAAAAGAAGCACTGGCTCCAGCTGTAAACCTTCCTCTAATGTGTGATTCTGTTAATACTTTTTACCGTAAAAGCAGGGAAACTGTTTTACTGGATCATTTGGAGACATCACAGAACTCCCTCACTGATTCCTCCCCTGAGAGAGAGACTGTTAATGTGTGATTAGTGGTCGGGGTGTGTGTTGATGTCTGATGTCCTTTCATAGAATCTTTGCCGCACGCTACCGTGACTTTGAAAGCCAGACGTGCAGTGAGTCAGAGAGGACGGGGGCAGCTGCTGTGCTGCCAGCTCACTCAGCTGTAACTGCTGTGGTGAAGCTCTGGCTGTGGAGCGCCTGGCAGAGACTGCATCTGCAGAAATTTGTGGTCAAAAGTCTGGGCCTCAACTGACCAGAGCTGCATTCTCATGGCCCTCAGAGGGGAAATGAAGGAAAGTCCCAGACAAAGTCATATCCGACAGAAGCAACCTTGTAATTCTTCCTGTAGTGGAAAGTAAAATTTGGTTTCAAAGCAGCCCAGATGCTTTCTGAAGTCTGAAAACTTTGAAATGACCACCTGCTGGTTGCTGCTCCACCTCAAACTATGATAATCTCTGACTACTTCTTGTGGTTAACGGTTGAAATTGTATAACTTTTTAAACGATTCAAGGTGATGCCGTCACTGAAACATAATCTGAAGTCAGAAGTTCACTCATACTGAGGTGGAAACATGGTACAGAAATTTAGAAAGACTCATGTAAAAGCAGAAATATTCACTTCTACAATGAGGTAAAAGGGGAGAGTTCAGGCTCTGAAATGTACTCCCAGGAAAAACTAATGTCCAGAGCCTCTGTGCCAACCTGAACCTCCGGTCATATTCAGGAGACTTTAAACTACTGATTTTAAATAAAATTAAAAGAACAAGATGCTGAAAATAATAAATGATAACTTGGCTTCAACGTGTAAACAGATGCATGGGAACATCTTGCCTCTCTGTTAACAATGTTCTTCTTCTCTTTCTGTCAGCTTGATAAGTTTTTCCTGTCAGTGACGGACATCAATTCACTTGAACGCCTCATCTTCTCTCATTTCTTCTTCATCAATTGTTGAGAAATGTCGTTGACTTTGTTAGATCATGTTTAGATGGACCATGTCTTCGCTATGGTATCATCCATGTCGGTTGAAATCTCTCTGAATAAGTTCATTTAAAGCAACAAAGCTGTATGTTTTGTGAGGACAATTAAGGATAGACATTTGTTCTATAATGTAGTGAAATAAAAGTTATAAAAATAGAAAGAAAATGTATTTAATAACAGTAAGAAATAGTTTGTACATGGCCGTTAATTCTTAGTAAATGAATTAATATTTGAGGATGTTAATAATGTGTGATAAGTCAAAATGACTGCTGTGGCCGCTGAGTGGTGATAAAATTCTGGTAGTTTAAGTGTTAAGCCAACAAAGTGCCCGGACCGGATGTTAAAGAGCGGCTCCTTTGAGGTTGACCATGAGTCACTGAAAGGGGGACAACACCCTCCTCCCCCTCTGGTGTCCCCTCCCACAGCTTTGAAGTGGTGGCAGATTGTGCACAAACAACATAAACCTCACTGTGACAAACACTGTGATTTACCACCCAGGGCAAGGAAATGGCCACTAAGACAGTTCTATTCAGTTTATAGGGCTGTTTTGTAGCTTTTTCGTACCTCTGAGCGGACGCTCTTTTGTCAGGGCCACTTTGAGAATGCTGGAAATGAGGATTCCCAAAGTGGAGGCTGAACAAATGCCCGGACAGGCACCTCACTGAGGCTTACAAGCTGAAGTTTTGTCGCAACAAACCTCACACTCTCACTGCTGCGGTCAAGAGACACAAAGGCCAAATGTCTCTGACTTCAGGGGTTAGATTCTCCTTAGTTCAGACTCACACATCCTCTGTGACCCAAATTTAACACCGATATCATGTAAACTGTGAACCTCTCGGCTTACTCGCCTCTTTGTTGACAGTCACAGTAAGAACTGATTAACTCACAGTCCAGTGAAAGGATTATACATCCTTTCTTATCCCATGTCTTTAAAGTTGTACCAATCCATCTAATATGAAGTTGAAGCAGTGTTTCTGTCAATATAAAACATATTTACACTTTTATATTGGCTACATTGTTTTATGCATACTATAGTTTACATAATGTTTCATTTTAAGATGCATTAAAAACATCATCACTGACTCTGCAAACATGCCACATACAGTATTTCTACAGTTCAAGTCTTCATTACAGAACATTAATGCCTATCTTTATCCTTTATTTTACAGTTTTGATGTATGTGTACTAGTGATGGGCGTATGGATTCTGTGGTATCGATATTTACAAGCTACTTATTTGAGTATCGATTACTCTAATAGAATATGGATACTAATTAATAAATGTGAAATAAAAGCGCATGTGTCACTTCTAAT